>NW_019154086.1:42618077-42852748 GCF_002288905.1 Enhydra lutris kenyoni
TTCTTCTCTTCGATCTCCCGTTGGATTTGTAGGTGTTTGCAATCTTTAGATAAGCTATCTAGCTGATCTCCTGCTACCTGAAGTAGTCTCAGCCTGCTACTTCTCCGCCATCTTGACTCCTCCTCCTGATTCATGCTTTTAATTTGTTGTTTAAGGAATTTTCCCCTGCTGTAGGGTCATAAAGTTTTTTATTCTTTATTATCACTTAGAAATTTTATTATATTTCTAAATTAGGGCTGTCATACATCTATAATAGATTTGCCAAAATTCATTTTTTCCAATTGATGACACTATTTATTGAAAAGATCCAATGCACTTCACACTAACTTTTTTTTTTTTTTTTTGGTAAATCAAGTAACCATACACATGTAGTTCTTTTCTTACATCTTCTGTGGTGTTCCACTGGTCTTCTTGTCTAGTATTTAAAAATAACGCTCTTAGTTGATGTAGCTTTTAATGTTTCTTGACAACTAGTAGCATTAATCCTCCAGCTTTATTTTTTTCTTCAAAATTTTCTTGACTATTGCTGGTTCATTTCATTTACATATACTGTGTAGAATCTGGTTGTTAGTTTACACATCCAAACACAGATGTACACATACCCACATACAGAGCCTTCTATGGTTTCAGTTGTGATTACTTTGAATTTATAGACCAATTTAAGAATAATTAATATTTTCATGATACTGAGTTTCCAATCCATGAAAATAGCATGTTTTTCCTTTTAACTTTGGGCGTCTTTAATTTCTCCTAATAATGTTTTCTATTTTTTTGTAGAGGATTGCATAATTTTTGTTAAATTTATTATCAAACATTTAATGTTTTTTGACAGAATTTATGAATGATAGTGTCCTCAAGTTTTATTTTGAAGTTTTGTTGCTAGCATATAGAAATGTAATTGATTTTGTTTATTGATCTTATATCCATCAACATTGCTAAATTCGTTTTTACCTTGAATAGTTTACTGGTTGATGTGTTTGATTTTTCACTGTAGGTAATTACATTTTCTGTAAATAATAATAACTTTATTTCCTTTTTCTCCCTTGCCTCTTTGCACTGGTCAGTACCTCCAGGACATCGTGAAATTGATATGGTAATAGCTGGCTTCCTTTCTAAATTCTGATTTCTGAGAGAAAATTTCAATTTAAGGTAGGTCTTTCTATTCTGTGTGTGTGTGTGTGTGTGTGTGTGTGTGTATAAAATGAGTTTTAATTTTATCAAATTAAATATGATATTGGATATCAAATTTCTGTATCTGTTGAAGTAACACATTATGTTTCTCCTTTATTCTGGCTTTAAGTGTAGGTCTTGTGAACAAATGGTCACCATCTAAATATATGGGAAAAGACAGATGCCATAAGATAAACTATAGAACTCATGCGAAAGACCTTAAGGTTATGCAGGTTTTGGGGCAATTTTGTTTAGGGAGCAGTCATGCAAGAAGAGAGCACAGGGTAAATGAGAAGCCAAAAAGGAAGAAAAAAAATGCCATTGAATAGTTGTGTTATAAAAATGGATTATAGAAGCCCAGATTAAGTGTATTGTTAATGCCTAAGAAAAAATATTCAAACCTAAAATAAGGATATTGGCATTAACATCTTGAATAAAGAATATTGATGAGTCAATGAAGCCTAAATTCTTTCTTAGGTACTTAAAATTAAACTTACTGGTCCAAAAAAAAAAAAAAAAGCTAACTAGCTAACTTGGATTAAGATTCAGGTAAATTGGAATAAGAAAGTTGATTTAACTGCTAAGCCGGAAGTTGGATTCTCTAACATAAGATGATTATTCATCATTTGGTTACCGTTGTGTGTGTTATACACATTGACTCTTGAGAATGGTAGAAGAGATTGTATAATCTAAATGTCCAGCTAAATGGCCATTTTAATTACTTTCTAGAGAGGAGAAATTACTAATAACAAAAAAGAGCAATGTTTTATTTCATATGCCTTTTTATAATGGATATATTAATATAAGTTCTACTTTCCAATTTTGTGACCAATAAATTCATATATTATATAAGTACTTAATAGAAATACAATATTATAGTGATACAAGGAATAATTATTATTACTGCTAAAATAGCTATGTTTATTCTCTAGGTGATGACTGGACAAAATCATTGGTGATATATCAGTCATTGAGCAGAGAAGCAGAGAGGTGATACGGAGTAAATAGTTTATTATAGGGATTTAACATGATGCAGTTATGGGATTTTGGTAAGCAGTTTATTATGGCTATTATTTCTGTGTTTGTTTCTGGTCTGTAGGCAGCCAGGCAGGCAGTGGAGCAGACAACACTAAAAAGGAAAAGAGACAGACCTGAAGGTGGAGAGAAACAAAGGCAAATGAAATTTCCACTGATGACTGGAAGAATAAGGTCAAACAGAATAAGGCCATCTTTCTTTTATTATATCCTAGCTTCTAATTTTGATGATTGGGTGACCCGCTGGAAAAGATAATGCCTTTCTTCATGAAGCTAAGTATGTCAGGAGTCAGAGTAAGTAAAGAAGTCCAGTCCAAGTTCAATTCACTCTGGGCTGGAGGAGATGAGTCCCACCAAGACACGCCAGGAGTAGAGCAACCAACTGTCCTGATTTTCCCAGGACTGAGGGGTTTCCCAGGATAGGAGACTTAACAGTACAGAAACTGGGACAATCTCAGTTAAATCAGAAGTGTTGATCACCCTAGCAAAAGTTCCCCGATAGCTTACTTGACCTGCATTAGATTTAACAGTACACTGAATTTGCAAGTGTAAACATGGCAGATGCTTCACTTCCACCTTTCAAATCTCTTGCAAATTTCTTGCATGGTCTGTTCTACCAATAAAGGGGAGAGAGTTTCGGGAAGTGGAGTTCCAGTTTAGCTAAGTTTGCACAGTAATGCAATCTCTAGAGGTAGCCACTGAGAAATTTTTTATTTGATTTTATGTTTAAGGATAAATTGTAAGCTCCTTTACAAATCAGTTTTGCGGCAGCAAATGCACAAAAATCCAGTTCTTCAGAACTGTGAATGTGGGGGCACCTGGGTGGCTCAGTGGGTTAAGCCTCTGCCTTAGGCTCAGGTCATGATCTCGGGTTCCTGGGATCGAGCCCTGCATCGGGCTCTCTGCTCAGTGGGGAGCCTGCTTCCCCCTCTCTCTCTGCCTGCCTCTCTGCCTACTTGTGATCTCTGTCTGTCAAATAAATAAATAAAATCTTTAAAAAAAAAAAAAAAAGAACTGTGAATGTGGCTAATTCATTTAAAGTGAGGCATAAATATTTTAACCAAATGCTGAAAGTATCTCGTAATGTATATGTCATAAAATCATGATGCATGTAAAATATTTTAACATTCTAAAATCTCTTTGAATGTATACTTTATTTTTAGATAAACTAATGTACTATACAAATATCTCACTTCATCAAGTTTTCCTTAATATTTTCAAGTTTTTTTTAATTTAGATACCAAAAATAAATGGGAAGCCACCTTTGTGTTTCTCATTCATAGTAGACTATTTCTCATCTTGTTCTCTGTGATTTTAAAAGCATCTAATGAATTTTCCTGAAGTTCAGATTACATTAGTCCCACCTTATCCATGGTTTTATGTTCTGTGGTTTCAGTCACCCATGTTGTTCTGTGATCCAGAAGCAGATGGTCCTCCCCTGAAATGTGGTCAGAAGGTCAGTAGTAGCCTAGAGCGTTGTCCCAGCGCCTGTTATTCACCTCACCTCATCTTAGCAGGTGGGCATTTTATTCTCTCACATCATCATTAGAAGAGGGGTGAGTACAGTACAATAAGATTTTTTAAGAGAGACCACATTCACATAACTTTTATCACAGTATATTGTTACAGTTGTTCTATTTTATTATTAGCTATTGTTGTTAATCTCTTATTGTGCCTAATTTATAAATTAAATTTTATCATAAGCAGGTATTATTAGGAAAAAGCGTAATACACATAAAGGCTTGGTACTATTGTCATTTCAGGGATCTACTGGGGTCTCAGAACATATCTGTATAGAATATGAAGAAGCACTCCCTCTTTAAAAAAGAGACATTGAGACCTTTTTATCTAGATAGAAACGATACAGGTGATGCATTGATGCATTATTTTAATTATTTATTATTAACTATAGTAAATTGGAGGCCTTTCTTAGGCAAATTCAGGTAATAAAGAAATCACCACTGGGCTTAACTTTGTAATTTTAACTTCCAAGCAATTCCTTTCCACTTTTTTCTTTAAGATTTTAGGTTTTCACAATTTAATTATTATCAGATTAAATGATTCTCCTTTTTAAAACCAAGTCTTCAATTTTGGAGACTCAAAGTCCCTTTCAGACAAAATTGCTGAAGATTCAACTGTTTGTAGTGCTTAAACATTCAACTAGGGGCCTTAAGATATCAGTGGGAGACTAAGTGCCATAAGATACAAATGGGAGTAGCCAGAGTAAAACTTCTGCAGTCTTTCAGCAAACTGAGTTTGATATTTAAATATCAAAACATACTTAGTTTTGAGAAGAAAATCTCAAGAAAAAAAAGCCTCAAATAGCTGATTTCAATTATTTGAAAGGTTTTGATGTGGAAGATAATGGATTCTATTTTCTGTATGATTCCAGTGAATAATGGTAGAACTCATCAGGAATCCCTAGTGAGCTCCTAATGACAAAATCCAATGGCCATGGAAAGTTAAATCTCAATTATCTATTTCCCATGAGACACTTGAGATTGTTGACTTCTACCTTCTCTTAAAAATTTTCTCTTTTTTTTCTTGTTTTCATACCCTTTCCTAGTCTTTTACAGTTCCTATTTCTTTACTTTAATCCTAAAGCTGCTTTAACCTGAATATCCTTTCAGATGTTTCTGAAATCTCATTCTTGTCTCTCCTGTCTTCCCTTCTCTCCCCTATCTGTCCCTTCCCTTCTCTGCTTTTCTTTTCTTACTCTATTTCTGGCTTCTTGTCGATCTTGAGTCATTTTCAGAACTTGAGCTATTCTCTTTTCCCTAATCTGGAAATCCAGCCCATTATGGTTTATTTTAGGAGTTCTAGAGCAATATATTGTATTGGAAACTCTCCTTAGAATGTTCCAGTGTCACTTAAACTCAATATTGCCTGTATGGAACCCATTAACCACCACCCTCTTCCACAAATCCAGTTATTTCTCCTGTAGTTTGAATTTCTGGAACTGGTAGTGTCATTTGCCAAATCACCAAATCCAGAAATCAGGAAATGATCTTTTTCTCTTATCATTATATTCAATTAGTCAAGAATTCTTTGTCTCTTGAATGCTCTCTTTAACTTACAACTGTTCTTTTCCCGGTAATGCCACTGTAGCCGCCACAGTTTTGTTTTGCAATTATTTTTCAACTATTACAATAGTTTCCTGATTAGCATGCCTGACTTGAAATTTCTCACATTCTCATTCATCCTCGTCTGTATGTTAGATGGGATATACTATAGAGGAAAATAATGGAAGATAGGGTATGGAAAGTGTTGCATAGTATTTAAATTTTGTAAAGGACTGATAGATTAAGTTTTCATGAGAAGTTGTTTTTTGAATCAAGACTAGAAAGAGACCAAAGAGCACACAATGAAAATCTCTGGGAAATGAATATATCAGGAATAGCAAGTTCAAAGGCCCTAAGATAGAAGCATGGGGGCCTTTCTTACTAAAGATGGATGACTTAACAGGACAGCTATAAAAGATGAGGCTAGAAAGTTACTGAGAGTATTTGGGAGTGGCAAATGGTATAGAACTAATGGAAAACAGTGGGAAGAAAGGCAGGCAGGTGCATGAGAGGAAACTACTTTAAAAGGAAAAAGACTCAATCCTGTTATTCCACACCACCCTGAAAAGAGCCTTCCACCCCTTCCCCTGTGAACAACCTCCTGATAGGTAGATGAGCACATGGACAAAAACCGGATAGGACAACAGGTGCATGGAGGTTTAATCAGATTAACACAGCCCACCAGCGATCTCATAAAAACCCCTAGACTTAGAAACTCCAAAGGCAACCCTCTGGAGTCCCCCTCCCTCCTCCAGAGCTTTGTACTAACACTCAATAAACTTTGCTACCCACCTCTTTTTGTCTAATCTGCCATGTTCATTCTTTTAAGCAGTGTGACCAAGAACCACAGGCACTAAAGGAAAAGAAATCCTGAAACAGAACCTAATCAAGCACACAGGAGATGATAAGTTTTACTCTTAAAGAATAGGAAGCCACTAAGTATTATAAGCTAGGGAGTTATATGATTTTGTGTATTATAAGGATTATTCTGGGTGCTGTATTGGGGAGGAGGATTTGGTATGGGGTAAATGTGGGAAATAGGGAGGGCAGTTAAGAAGATACTGTAATAGTTCATGTGAAGGACAGTGGTAAATGGAACTAGGATGGCATAGAGCCTGGTCAGTTCCTCTTGAGCAACAATTAAGTTCACATCACCAGTCACCTTCCTTATAAGGCCCTCACACTGCTGGCCACTGTATATTCACCTTAATTGCCCCAGGGCCAGGCCTTAGACACCCAGGAACAACCCCTGTTTTTGAGAACCTAGCTGAAATTATTCAAATTAACTATTCCTAAACCTCTTTGCCCTGCCTCACCCTTCACTTCCAATGGAAACCTCAATAAAGATGCTAGCTCACAGTTCCCCTCCCTTCCTCTGCCTTGTGACCCAGAGTAGTGCTTCCCTGAGTGGCCTTATGCTGTTTCTCCCCAGGGAACTGGGGCTACTACTACAACAACAGCAAAAGCAACACATTAAAACTCTTTGCGGCTTCTGTCTGGAGAGGTGCCTCTGGTCTCACCATACCTCACTCAAGGTACTGTGGCTAAAACCAATAGACAATATATATTTCATAAATATATTTACTGTATGAACAGTAGTTCTTGGAAAGCATTTTGGCTTTAAAAATTTAAAGAAGTGCCAACAGTTGGTAGTTGCTTAATAAATATTTGATGACTTTCTTGAATTAATATTAAAAAGAATTTTCTAAAAGAGATATCAGTAGGGAAGATATTGCTTTAATGCATGTACTCTTCAGAGACTTTCACTTAGTGTGTGTATTCAGAAGAGATGCAAGTATTTGTTGTATAATTATAATTATTTTAAATATTTTAAATTAGTGTTTTGCCAAACCTGAGAGTTTCTGATTCTTTGATAGCTACTGTTGATGATATTAAAGTCTACTGAGGGAAATCAAACAAATGCAACAGAAAAGCACACATAAAGGAATTGTAGAAACATTAGTGCTATCTTCTCTATTAAAAGGTTAATCTTTAGGGGCTGTTATTGATGGTTGGCAAGTATAATTTTTAAAGAAGACAGGACATTGGTAAGAGAAGAAAAGAGTATAGTTGTGCATGAAAATTGTTGTGCCTCGGGTCTTGGCATGGGTACAATAAAGAATTAGAGATCTGCAGCCCCCAAAGTGAAAGCAGAGCAATTTTATTAAAGGAACAGTAGACTCTAAGGGAGAGCAGGCCGTTTCCTCCAGGTAGAACCTGCTGCTGTGCTCTTCTGGGATTGGATATTATCCGGTCTCTTTAGATGGGACAAGCTGTGAGGTACAATGGAGGCTGCTTGAGGGATTCCTCCCACTTGCTGGGAGGGGGAGTTTTTGACTCTAGGTTTTGTACCAGAACCCTCTTGGCAGCCTTTCTTCCTGGGAGGAGGGCTAGAACTGCGATGCAAATGCATTATAATGAGACTAGGGGTAACTCTGGGACAGAGGTGGAAGAGGAGAGTACCTGCTCTTCATCTGTAGCTCTTGGTCTGTTAGTCCCAAGGAGTCTGGAAACTTCCAGGGTCTTGGAACTCACAAGGTCAGGATGTTGTGCCTTTCCACTTCTAAATTTGTAACCTATTTATCACTATCCTGGTCTCTAGCCCACGTCAAGGACTCAGGACTCTGCCTCAGGCATTCCTTCCTCTGCTCATATCTAGCTTCAACCTAACATCATGTTCAGGAGTTTCTAGAAAAAAACCCTTGGGCATCATTCAGTGACATGTGGTGATGAGTCTTTGTGTTCAGATACTTATTGATTTCCGTGGTTGGACTTAAAAAAATTAGACTGGGGATTTGCTATAAATGAAAGCAGTTAGTTTAAGTTGACAGACCCAGAAACCATTATTATTTAACAATTTTATATTTTCAAATTTAAATATACTGTAATTCTTTTTTTTTTTTTTTTTGGACATATGTCTATGGATTTTATCAATTACATAGTTCCATTTGAGCATCACCACAATCGGGATACGTTTTGTCACCCCTCAAATTTCCCTCATGCTATCCCTTTGTAGTCACATTCTCCTCTCCCTACTAGCTCCTGAAAGTCATTGATACATTCTTGGTCACTCTAGTTTTGTCTTTTGCAGAATACTTCCCTCACTCAGCATAATGCCTTTATGATTCATCCAGAGGCTTCCAAGGGCCCAAAATACAATATCATAGTTTTCGTATTCATTCACCCAGTGAGGGCCATGTGGATTGTTGCCAGTTTTTAGAAATTATCTATGTAACTGCTACAAATGTCCAGGTACCGTTTTTTATGCGAACATAAACTCTTACTTCTTTAGGGAAAATACCAAGAAGTAGGATTTGTGAGTCATATAGGGAGTGTATGTTTAACTTTATGAAAATGTGCTAACCTGTTTCTAAAGGAACTATTGTTTTATATTCTCAGCAATATAAGAGAGCTTCAGTTAGTTTGCCTCCTTGCTGACGTGAGATATCATTGTGGTTTTTGTTTTGTTTTTTAAATTATTTATTTATTTATTTATTTGAGAGAGAAAGAGAGAGCATGTGTGTGCGGGGGCAAGGGCAGAGGAAGAGAAGACTACTCTTCCCTAAGCCTAGAGCCAGTGGGGCTGGACCCTACCACCCTGTGATCATGACTCGAGTCAAAATCAAGAGTCTGATGCTTAACTGACCAAGGCATCCAGGCATCCCAGAGATGTCAGTGTTTTTATTTCAGCTATTCTAATAGAATGTAATGGTATCTCATTGTGTTTTTTTTAATTTAATGCATATATCTTTTAACCTTTTGTTTCGAAATAATTGTAGATTCACATGCACTTTTAAGAAATAAAAAAGAGAGATCACATATATAGCTTTCAATCCAGTTTCCCCTAATGGTAACTACAGAATAATACACACTCTGAAAAGTAACACTGATTAATTAAATAAAAAATACCAGGGGTACTTGGGTGGCTCAGTCAGATAAGCATCTGCCTTTGGCTTAGGTCATGATCCCAGGGTCCTGGGATCGAGTCCCACATGGGGCTCCTTGCTCAGCAGGGAACCTGCTTCTCCCTCTGCGTCTCATTCCCCCTGCTTGTGCTCACTCTCTCTCTGACAACTAAATAAATAAAATCTTAAAAAAAATACCAAACACATCAGATAAATATACTGGCTTTTTTCAGATTTCACCAGTTTTACCTGATTATGTATTTAATTTCATGTAATTTTATTTTGGGTATAGATTTATGTGACTATTATAATAGTCAGGATACAGAACAGTCCCATTGCAAGAATTTCTTGGCCTTTACTAGCCCTTTATTAACCCTTTATTAGCCACAGCTACCTTCCTTCTTGTCCTACTCCCTAATTTCTGGCAACCATTTATCTCTGTATAATCACTCTGTAATTTTTTCATTCCAGGGTTATATAAATGGAATGATATGGTATGTGATATTTCGAGATTGGCCTTTTCTATTTAACATTCTATCTACATCCAAGTTATGGCATGTATCAATAGTTCATTCCTTTTTTTGAAATTTAAATTCAATTAGTTAATATGTAATGTATTATTGGTTTCAGAAGTAGAGGCCAGTGATTGGTCAGTCTTATATAATACCTGGTGCTCATTACCTCACATGACCCCCTTATTGTGCATCACCCAGTTACCCCTTCCCTCCAGCACCCTCCCCTCCAGCAACCCTATCTGTTTCCTATGACTAAGAGTTTCTTATAGTTTATCTCCCTCTCTGGTTTTGTCTTGTTTTATTTTTTGCTTTCTTCTCCTATGATCCTCTGGTTTTTTTCTTAAATTCCATATATGAGTGAGATGACATGATAATTATATTTCTCTGATAGACTTATTTCGTGTAGCATAAGTTCATTTTTTCTTATTGCTGAGTAGTATTCTGTGTATGGCTGTATGAGAAATTGCTTAACCATTCATTTACTGAAGAAAATTTTACTTGTTTTTGGTTTTATGCTATTATGGATATATAAATATATATATATATATGGATATATATGTATTTTATATATATAGTATATAAATATATACATACATATGTATATGTACATACACACACACACAGAGCTATTTGCGTTAAGTTTTCATTTTTCTGGAATAAATGCCCAAATGTGCAATTGTTGGGTCATATGCTGAGTACATACATGACTTTGTGAGAAACTACATGCTATTTTTCAGAGTGACAGAGCATTTTCTTTTTTTTTTTTTTTTTTAGTGTTCCAAGATTCATTTTGTATGCACCACACCCAGTGCTCCATGCAATAACAGAGCATTTTCTAGTCCCACCAGTAACAAATGAGTGAGTTGATTAGTTCTATATCCTCACACACATGTGGTATTAACACTATTGTTATTTATTTAACCATTCTGGTAGCTCATTCTGATTTTAATCTACATTGCCCTAATGATTAATGATGTTGAAAAATTATTTGTTCATTTTTCATCTGTATATCCTCCTTGGCAAAGTATCTGTTCAAGTGTTTAGGCTATTTGTTAATTGGGAGTTTTATTTTTTCATGAATAAATTTTTTAAAATTTATTTTTATTTTTTCTCTGTTCCAAGATTCATTGTTTATGCACCACACCCAGTGCTCCATGCAATATGTGCCCTCCATAATACCTACCACCAGGCTCACCCAAAACCCCACCTCCCTCCCCTCCAAAACCCTCAGTTTGTTTCTCAGAGTCCACAGCCTCTCATGGTTTGTCTCCCCCTCCAATTTCCCCCAACTCACTTCTCCTGTCCATCTTCTAGTGTCCTCCGTATTGTTCCTTATGCTCCACAAGTAAGTGAAACCATATAATAATTGACTCTCTCTGCTTGACTTATTTCACTCAGCATAATCTCCAGTCCCGTCCATGTTGATACAAAAGCAGGGTATTCATCCTTTCTGATGGAAGCATAATACTCCATTGTATACATGGACCATATCTTCTTTATCCATTTCTCTGCTGTGGCTCTTTCCACAGTTTGGCAACTGTGGCCGTTGCTGCTATGAACATTGGGGTACAGATGGCCCTTCTTTTCACTATGTCTGTATCTTTGGGGTAAATACCCAATAGTGCAGTTGCAGGGTCATAGGGTGGCTCTATTTTTAATTTCTTAAGGAATATCCACACAGTTTTCCAAAGTGGCTGCCCCAACTTTCATTCCCACTAACAGTATAAGAAGGGTTCCCTTTTCTCCATATCTTCTCCAACACTTGTTGTTTACTGTCTTGTTGATTTTGGCCATTCTAACTGGTGTAAGGTGGAATCTCAATGTGATTTTGATTTCAGTCTCCCTGATGGTTAACGATGATGAACATTTTTTCATGTGTCTGTTATCTACTTATATGTCTTCTTTGGAGAAGTGTCTGTTCATGTCTTCTGCCCATTTTTTGACATGATTATCTGTTTTGTGTGTTGAGTTTGAGGAGTTCTTTATAGATCTTGGATATCAGCCCTTTGTCTGTAGTGTCATATGCAAATATCTTCTCCCATTCTGTGGGTTGCCTCTTTGTTTTGTTGACTGTTTCCTTTGCTGTGCAGAAACTTTTGATTTTAATGAAGTCCCAGAAGTTCATTTTCACTTTTGTTTCCTTTGCCTTTGGAGACATGTCCTGAAAGAATTTGCCATGGCTGATGTCGAAGAGATGACTGCCTATGTTCTCCTCTAGGATTTTGATAGATTCCTGCCTCATGTTGAGGTCTTTATCCATTTTGAGTTTGTCTTTGTGTATGGTTTAAGAGAATGGTCAAGTTTCATTCTTCTATACATAGCTGTCCAATTTTCCCAGCACCATTTATTGAAGAGACTGTTTTTTGTCCACTGTATATTTTTTCCTGCTTTGTCAAAGATTATTTGACCATAGAGTTGAGGGTCTATATCTGGGCTGTCTACTCTGTTCTAGGGGTCTATGTGTCTGTTTTTGTGCCAGTACCATACTGACTTGGTGATCACAGCTTTGTAGTAAAGCTTGAAATCAGGCAACATGATGCCCTCAGTTTTGTTTTTCTTTTTCAACATTTCCTTAGCAATTTGGGGTCTTTTCTGGTTCCATACAAATTTTAAGATTGTTTGTTCCAGCACTTTGAAAAATGCTGGTAGAATTTTGATCAGGATGTCATTGAAACTATAGATTGCTCTAGGCAGTGTAGACATTTTAACAATGTTTATTCTTCTGATCCATGAGCATGGAATGCTCTTCCATCTTTTTGTGTCTTCATCAGTTTCTTTCATGAGCGTTTGTAGTTCCTTGAATACAGATCCTTTACCTCTTTGGTTAGATTTATTCCCAGGTATCCTATGGTTCTTGGTGCTATAGTGAATGGAATCGATTCTCTAATTTCCCTGTGTTTTCATTGTTAGTGTATAAGAAAGCAACTGATTTCTGTACACTGTTTTTGTATCCTGCCACATTACTGAATTGCTATATGAGTTCTACTAGTTTGGAGGTGGAGTCTTTTGGGTTTTCCATATAAAGTATCATGTCATCTGTGAAGAGAGAGAGTTGACTTCTTCTTTGCCAATTTAAATACCTCTTCTTTTTGTTGTCTGATTGTTGTTACTAGGACTTCTAGTACTATGTTGAACAACAGTGGCAAGAGTGGGCATCCTTGTTGTGTTCCTGATCTCAAAGGGAAGGTTGTCAGCTTTTCCCCATTGAGAATGATATTCACTGTGGGTTTTTCATAAGTAGATTTTATGGAGTTGAGGAATGTTCCCTCTATCCCTATACTTTGAAGCATTTTAATCAGGACAGATACTGTATCTTGTCCAATGATTTTTATGAATAAATTTTGAGAATTTTTTTTAATGTTCTGGAGTCATAGCCTTTGCCAAATAATGATGTGCCAGTATATTCTACTAGTTCATAGCTTAATTTTTCACACACTAAATAGTGTATTTTGTATAGCAGGAATGTTATTTATTTTGATAAGTCTAATTTATTGATTATTTATTATGTGGATCATGCTTCTGCTTCATGTTTGAAATCTCTTTGTCAAATCCACTTATGAAGATTTTTTGCTGTGTTTTCTTCTAAAACTTTGATAGTTTTACATTTAGATCTTTTCATTTTGAGTAAGGTTTTGTATATATGCATGATTTAAGATGAAGATTTTTACTTATTAAATCATAGTATGGTATTTTTAATGTGTTTCCTTTATTTTGGTTAACATTTTATATTAGGTATTTTAATCAGTATATCTTATTTTTAAGATTTTATGTATGTTTGTATTTATTTATTTATTTAGAGCATGAACATGAAAGCAGGGAGGGGACAGAGAGAGAGGGAGAGAGATAATCCCAAACCGACTCCCTGCTGAGCATGGAGCACCACACTGGGCTCCACATAGGGTCCTAAGATCATGACCTGAGCAGAAATCAAGAGTGTGACACTTAACTGACTGAACCACCCAGGTGCCCCTTTCATCAGTATTTCTAAGAAAGGTTGTTCATACAGATTGGAAACTGAAACTCGTCTTGAAGATCTTCAGTGAAAAATCTATAGAGGGGGCTATCTTTTAACTAACATGAAAGATTTTCATTTGAAGTTTCCCAATTAAAATTATGCTTCATGATGGCAAATGCAGATTCCTTGTTTGTTATGCTTCCTGGATCTGTGGATTCATGTGGTTTTTGTATGTTTGTTTGTTTGGTTGGTTTTTTATCAGTCTGGAAAATTGTAGCCATCATGTGTTACAAAATAGTTTCATTTCCTTCTTTTCATTGCCCTCTTCTGAGATTGTCTATTTTAAACTTGCATATTTTCCATCTTCTTATCTCTCTTTGGATAAGTTATTTAGATATGCCTTGTAGTTCATTGATTATCTTTTCAAATGTGTCCACTGTGATGTACATTTAACCTATCTTTTGAGATTCTGATTTCCCTGATTGTGTATATTTTTCTTCCTGAAAGTCAATTGTTTTCAAGTTCATGAAATCATATAATTGTCTTTCTCTGAGTGACATATTTTGCTTAGCACAATACCCTCTAGTTCCATCTAGTCATTGCAAATGGCAAGCCAAGTAATATTCCATTGTATATATACATTACATCTTCTTTATCTGTTGATGGACATCTGAGTTCTTTCCATTTATCTGTTGATGGACATCTGAGTTCTTTCCATATTTTGGATATACTGGCACAAAAACAGACACATAGATCAATGGAATAGAAGAGAGAACAGGGAAATCCCTCAACTCTATGGTCATCTAATCTTTGACAAAGCAAGAAGAATATCCAATGCAAAAAAACAGTGTCTTTAATAAATGTGTTGGAAAGATTGGACAGCCACATGCAGAAGAATGAAACTGGATCATTTTATTATACCATACACAAAATAAAATCAAAATGGTTGAAAGATCTAAATGTGAGACAGGAATCCATCAAAATGCTAGAGGAGAACGCAGGCAGCAACCTTTTCAACCTTGGCTTCAGCAATTTCTTGTGAGAAACGTATCTAAAGACAAGGGAAAGAAAAGCGAAAATGAACCATTGAGACTTCATCAAGATAAAAAACTTTTTGTACAGCAATGGAAACAGTCAACAAAACTAAAAGACACTTTACAGAATGGGAGAAGATATTTGAAAATGTCTTATTTTAGATGAAGGGCTAATATCCAAATTTTATTAAGAATTTATCAAACTCAACACCCAAAAAACAAGTCAAGAAATGGGTAGAAGACAGAAATTCTCAGAGTTTTAATATCTAGCTCTGGGTTTTCTAAATCTGTTATTGTGTTTATTGATGTCATTCTTCCTATTAAACTGAAGTGCTAATGAGGGATACTTTCCTTTAAAGGGCCTTTGACCTCACTTCTGTCATTGCATATATTATTGTGGAGAAATAATTATCTTCTATCACAATGGCCTTTTTGGAGGCTTTTGTATCAGATCAGGAGTCTCAAAATTGACTTCCTTTGTCATTACTGACCCAGTAGTCCCTGTATTGGCTTGTTACTCAATCTTGATACAAGCTTCTCCTCACTGTTGTTCACACATTTATCTTGGCTTCCTATCACACTGACTCTCCCTCATTTGGGTTCTCCTATGCCAACTTTCCAATACTAAAATACTAGTTCTTACATTTTGGATACCAGCTCTTAGAATCTTGGCCTTTATGACTCGTGACACATTTTGTCTGGAAGTATTAGGAGCCCAGGTTCTTTGTGCCTCCAGGCTCAGTTCTAGTTAGTTATTTTCTTTGTTCTCAATTGGTAAGGTGGTCTTGGAAATCCCTGCCACCTCTAATGAAGCTATGGATTCTTCAAAGGAAGCATCTTATCAGGAGTCTAGTTGTTACGTTGTGAAAAGGGGTGGTATAACCCAGCTCCTAGTTACTCATGATTTTGAAGCAGAAATCCAGGTTTTGTTTGTTTTAGCAACAGATTTCTTACCAACTTTTTAAATCTTGCTGCTGACATATGTACCTCATCTGGTATGCTTTACCCTTGTTACTCTTTTATCCTTTTCTTGATCATTGTAGCCTTATTTCATTCATTTTTGGCTTTGATACATAGCACTTCTCTAGAGAGAATCAGAATAATGTTATCACCAATCTCAGTTTTCATATCATGTACAATCCTAGGAAACTATTTGGCATGCCAGGAATGCTAGTCTTTTCTCAGTAACCAAAGCAAAACCTTAATGAATATGGACAAGAGATTCAGCATTTTTCTAAGGAATGCAAAAACAGTTTAAGGAACATGGCATTAATAAAACTCACAAGAAAGCAGAGTTCAACAAATTTTGAACTCATAACTGCAAAACAAACCTAAATGTCATTCAGCAATAGCCATTACATATATATGTGCTAGCATTTTTTTAAATTAATTTTTTATTTTTTATTAACATATAATGTATTATTAGCCCCAGGGGTACAGGTCTGTGAATCTCCAGGTTTACACACTTCACAGCACTCACTATAGCACATACCCTTCCCAATGCATGTGCTAGCATTTTTATAAGCCATTTCCAAATGGTTCTGAAATCCAAATAGAAATATTATTTTTTGTCAAAATTACCTGGGACTCACCCATACACCCTCATTTGATACTCTCAAAGCAAAGTCTCTCTGCAGTTTTTTTGTGCTGCGATGTTCTTTTCTTGCTCCCTTTCTGTTTGTACACATCGTTACACGGTATCGTTAGAGAGAGTTGCCTATCCTGAGAATGCCAGTGCCTGAGCCAGTTGTGTGGGATTTTCCTCTTGGTCTTCCAGGAGTTTGGACTCCATTCAGGGAGAAAGAAAATGTTTCTGTATGCAAAGCGGAGCCCCAGTCAGGTCTGCCTTTGTGCTCTGTTTCACAGAGGGGTCCCAGTGCTCACAAAATCTTTATTCTACTCTCTCAGCTGGTACATTTACCTGTCTCAAATTATCTAAGGAGTCAGTCTTATCAGCTCCTCGTCCTTTTCCACTGTGACTAAAACCTACTCTAAGGGATTAATCAGAGATTTCATGTGACTACTGTGTTCATGCTTTTCCCACACTTTTGCTTCTTCCATCCCACCCCCACAAAGTTAACAATCAGAACACCTCTGTAAATAGCAGTGACACCAGTAAGATCCTGGAGTGAGGTGGGATGAGAAGGCACACAGCTTGAGTGCACAAGTACTGCTTGCATCCTGACTCAGTTAGCCAAAATACCCTTTTATTAAAGTTAAATGGGTGCCTGGGTGACTAAGTTGGTTAAGGATACCAGGATCCTAGGATTGGATCAAATCCCACATCGGGCTCCCTGCTCAGTGGGGTGTCTGCTTCTCCCTATGCCTTCTACCCCTACCCCCCCACTCATCTCGCTCTCCCTTCTTGAAAAAATAAGTAAGATCTTAAAAAAATAAATGTAAACAAGTGTCTGATAAACTAGGCTTACCATTCCATTCCTTCATTTCATATGTCTTACTTGATGTACTCAGCTACCAGTGAGGGAGCAGTGACATCATCAATAAGGAGCACTGGGACAGAACAGGACAGCTAGTTTTGAACACTTATTTGCAAACAATAAATTAGTCCCATTTAAAAATATATATGTAAATATATGTTTTAGAAACAAAGACTTTCTGCAAATTTCTTATGCTTATAATCTCAAGATTATTCAAAGTGTAAGAAAGTAAAAAATATTGTAAAGCTATAAAATTTTTAAATATCTGTATCACTAGACAGACATATTTTAAAAGATCGTAAAGGTTCTGTTTCCATGAAGCTTTGGTATTTTCCTGAGCATTGATTTCTGTTACAAAGTTCTAGGTTGATTTTTTTTTTTAAGATCTTATTTATTTATTTGACAGACAGAGATCACAAGTAGGCAGAGAGGCAGGCAGAGAGAGAGAGGGAGAAGCAGGCTTCCTGCTGAGCAGAGAGCCTGATGTGGGCCTTGATCCCAAGACCCTGGGATCATGACCTGAGTCAAAGGCAGAGGCTTTAACCCACTGAGCCACCCAGGTGCCCCTCTAGGTTGATTTTTAATAAATACCATGACAACTTTGTTAGAGGTTTAAGACTCAACAAATAAGAAAAAAAAATATTTTTTCTTATCTAATTCTCAGTAAGTACAATTTTTTAAGCCTATTATTAATTAATTTATTTATTTTAATAAATATTATATTCATATTATAATATTATAACATATATTATTTATAATATATAATATTATATATAATAGGCATATAATTACATATTATATAATATTACTATTATATAATATATTATTAATGGATAATGTAATATAAAATATAATATAATATGATATATAATATTATAACACAATAAATATTTAATGTTATTTATTAATTCTATTAATTGATATTATTAATTCTATTAATTCTTTATTAATAATTTATTTTTTATTTTATTAATTCTGAGTAAGTAGAATATTTGATTGCATCTATCTTATAAAAGGTTCTTTGCAGTTCAGCTTTTAAAATTAGGTTGAACATGTGAAATCACCCATTTCTTATTAAGCACAGAATTCATTCTAAATTCCTATATTGCCTACAACAACAGTTCATTCCTCTTTATTACCAAATAACATTGCATGAGCTGGATGTATCACACTTTGTTTAACTACTCACCCATTGAAGGACACCTGAGTTGGTTCTAGTTTTTACTATTATGAGTTAAACTGCCATCAACATTCCTGTACAAAATACCTGTTTTTTCCCCGTTTGTTTTCATCTTACATAACAGTTTTGTGTCTATTTGTATATATCCTTATCTGTGTTTGTGTCCCTGTACTTGTATGCATATATATGTGTGTGTGTATATACATATACGTATATACATATATGTATACATATACACATATATATATACATATATGTATATACGTATATGTATATACACACACATATATATTTATGCATATATACCCATCTATTACCTGAGCATCTATTATTTTTATATATATGTAGACACATATATACATGTACATGTTGTTGGCAAATATATGCTCACACATTTCCATAATTACATGTCTTATATTTGACAACTTCAGTCTCTGAATGAGTCTTAAGCATAGGCAAGTAAAAAATAAAGAAAATAAAGGCAAGCTTTTAAACTGAAAACCAGATGAAAATTTCAAAATTTTAAATTTCAAATTTTAGTTCACTGCTCTGTGAAAGTAATAGGAATGTAGAATAGATGACATTTGAGTTGATATTATCAGTGCCACAAAGTTTATTGAAATTCCACTCAACTGGATTTGCTAAATCTGGTCATGAAGGATGGTGTGTTCTTTCCTTCCCCTTATCTCTCTTTTCTCTTGTTCCTTTCTTTCCTTCCTCCATCACAGAAGTATTTCAAAGACACTGGTTGAAATTCTGATTTACATTGACTTCAAAGAGAGTCATCATTTGAACTTCTCATTTAACTTATTCTATGTTTTTTACATATAAAATTTTTTATGATTTATTTTGATTAAAATGGTATACAGTTTTACCCTTAAGGAAACATTTGGATGGGTTTTGTGTTAATATGCTTTTTAAAAAAGATTTTTCTCTTTCTGAACGTTAAAATAATGTGAGCTAAATAATGAAAAATTTTGAGTCCAGAGAAAACCAGTGATAAATGTTTAAGGAAATATAATAAAGCATGATATTGGAATATTTAACAACTACTAGTTAGTAGTTTATAAATATTTAATAAATTGATAAAATATAAATGAGTGAAAAAGAATATAAAGCTGTATTCAGCCAAAATCTGCTATTAGGTATTGTCTTTGAATTTTGAAAGGTCAAATTTCACTTAAACGTCATTTCGAAAATTCCTGAACTTTGCACGCTGTGGTCCTATGACTGAATTATCATCATATATAAGCATCATGACAATGTCAGAAGTGTACATAAAAAGCACATCACTGGGATTTATTGTTAATATCTGATTATCTAAATACCCAGTTTCAAATATAGGTCAGCATTCTTGTTGTAATTTCTATTAAATCTTTATATGCTTTATATGGTTAAATTCTCTTTGTCAGCAGGAGTATGAAATTTTTATTGTAAATGAGTGCTAGTGAATAATTCTGAAAATAGTTAATTCCATGTATGTGACCATTTATTGAGAATATTCAAATGCTTTAATTTATTAAAAAGTAGATCAATAATAGCAATGCTACAAGAGAGGGCACCAGCCAGACAGCTTTTGGAAGAATGCATTTCTTTTTAACCAATTAATGTTTATAAAACTTGAAATAATATAATGTAGAAGAAGAGACATTAAACTATATTGTAATACCAGTGTCAGTCTTTGTAGACTTTTTGTGTAACAGCTTTTATACATTAAGCAAATTAAGAACTTTACTTGATTCTTAGATAATTAATCCCATGTAGCCCAGGTCTTTCTAGCAAAGAACTTACTTTGTAATATCTAGCCTATTGTAATGATGAAGTAAAGTAGAATGGTGGGGTACCTGGGTGGCTCAGTCTGTTAAGTGTATGACTCTTGGTTTTAGCTCAGTTTGTGAGCTCAGGGTTCTGGGATTGAGCCCCAGGTAAGCTCCGTGCTCAGTGGGGAGTCTGCTTGGGATTCTCTCTCTCTCACTCCTACCCCTGCTCTCATGTGCACACACACACACACACACACACACACTCTCTCTCTCTCTCTCTCTCAAATAAATAAATTAAATCTTTAAAAAAATAAGTATCATGCCACTACTACCAACTCAAAAATTGTGAGCAGGGAAAACATAAAAATTATTCTAATAATAAATCATTTTTGATACAGATTTTTTAAAAAAGGATATACAGAGAAAAAGGAAATTAATGGGGTGTTAGGGAATAAATGAGTTACCCCTAAGTATCTTGCTTCTTCACTGACTTCATTTGAAAGCAAATATCTATTTTCTTTTGTCACTTTGCAATCTGCTGACTGTAGCAGCAAGCCAGGAAATGTCAGAGAAGGGAAATTATTGTTCTTCTAACATAATTTGAAGCTTTAAAATTTTAGCTATTAAAACTGCTGATGAAACTGGTTGTAACTATAATTTTGTTATTGTGGTTATGTTTTCAATTTATTCTTGATCTCAGCCAGTCGTTATAGGATGCAAATATTCTAGGTTAAGCAGGATAATATGATAACCTTTGGTTTTGGGGCATGTGGACAAAATGCATGTTCAGAGCATCTCCAAACATACATAGTCATGGGACAATATGAGGAAATTCAGAACAGAAATCATTCAAAGCTTCATTATCTCTACCTTGATGTATGCTTTGGTTTTCTTTTCCCTGGCTTTATAAGGTTATTATTTGAGACACTTCACTAAGTCAGAGAACCAACATCAATAAAAATGATTAGTGTCTCTTAATAGTAGGATAGAATTGCGTATGATTAAGATTTGGTAGTGCAGTCAACCAAATCACCAATACCGAACACAATTCTGTTGAATAAAAATCTGTTTAACACAAAGAACTTAAAATGTGCCCATTACTGTTGATCTTCAATACTACATTTTTAAAAAGGATTATTCATACTATAGGTATTTTGGGTTCACAAATCATGTGGCAAGTACCATGTTGGGTGTTATGGAAAGGGAAGTAAATAATACTACATTTTTAAAAAGGATTATTCATACTATAGGTATTTTGGGTTCACAAATCATGTGGCAAGTACCATGTTGGGTGTTATGGAAAGGGAAGTAAATAATAAAAACTATAGCAACTAACATCTGTTGAGCGCTCATTATATGTTAGGCCCTATCCAAATGCATATATATACATGTCAATATTCACAATAACAATTTAACATTTTAAACATAAGTAACTTATTGGATAACTTGTTCAAGCCCAGACAATACCAGGTATAAGCATTAAATCTAATTAATGTCTGCATAAGTCCAGTACTAGTGTGTTCAATACCAGTATATAATATAAACAATTTTCCCTCAGTGCACATGGAAGGGAGAGACAAATCTAACATATATCAGATAATTTGTGAGTAGGAAAAAAGGTTTCTGTGGTGTGGTAAAGGCAATATAGGTGATGAGAACTGAAATAGAGAGACTGAGGGCTGGAACTTTAAGGATGAGCAGGGTTTTATTTGAAGGAAGAGATCAGGGAACACATTCTAGATAAATAATAATGTGAACAAAGATACTTGAAAGGCTGATTTTTCTAGGGAAGTGAGGAAGTATTTTTTGGTAGAAGGAATAGTGAGTTCACCATTTATATTATTTCCCTAAGCATATTTCTGAATTTTACATCTTTATAGCTTGGATGTCCTGTTATTCAACTATTTGTATTAAAGATAAAGATTCTTATATAGACTGGTTAAGGCATTTCCTAATAAATAGTATACCATATTAAAATTAATGATTAATAGATCATTTTAAGGTTGATAAGATGGGAAATGGAATAAAAGTAATACTCTCTAAGTATTCTGACATAAATATTTCCTTTTCATTTTTTTACCATTGTAATGAGGTTGATCACTGAGGAGGTATTTCTCATTTACGGATAAGGATTCCATACAGAGAGAGAATAATTTGCCCAAGGACACACAACTACTTATCAGAAAGGAAAGATTCTAAGCCTGCGATTTTTGTAGCCAGTACAAGTCAAATTTTTAGAGAGGCTTATAGCTGTTACTCACGTATTTTTCAGCCTTCATAACAATCTTTTCTTCTACAAGAAAACTTAACTAAATTCAACTGCTACAATTCTTTTACTTAAAAAATTGTTTACTATTTCAGCATTGTCTCTGAGTTTGATTTCTGACACTAAAATAATCAACAACTTATATAAGCATGTAACTTGTGTTTGGGTTAGTTATTATATGAGGGATAGTTGTCATTATGTCTGGCATTAAAATCTACTCATTGTTAGACTGAAAATATTTCAGAGAAAGTCACTGATTTGCTATATCACTATATCACTGTGTACTAAAGATTTTTTATTCTATGCCCCTTTTTAATCAAGGAAAGTACAAAATATCTTATAGTCAGGCATCTTAATATTGGATTTGGACTGCACATTTGATGGAATTCAATTGCACGATTTTCTTCCCAGTAAACTTGGGATATTACATATATTGCTTTTCTGAAATGCATTTTTGGATGCCAGTTTCTAGGGGGAAATATTGCACAGAGATGGATTTAAAGGTAACTATTAGAAGCCAGAGAGATCTATCGGAGACTCCAGGATTCTCTTTCCAAGTCAGGTATTAGAGATTTAAACAGATGTCCACAGTACTTAAGTACACACACACACACACACACACACACACACACACACAGTGGGTAAGCAGGGGTGCAGAAGAATACTAGAGTTAAATTATTTAATTTCCAATTCTTATTCTGTCATCATTGACCGGAAACACATCGGTGGATAGGAATACTGTTGTTTACAGTATGGACTTCTGTGGAACAGTATTATGGAGAGAAGAGAGTGAGAGGATACTATTTTCAGCTGGGTACTGCTAGCTAATTCCCCACTCTCTTCCTAGGAGTAAATATTTTGAAGAAAGGACACTGGGTTTCCCATCTGCGAAGTCGAACAGTTAGTAGCTTGTTAGAATTTTGGATTAATAGACTGCAAACATTTCTATAGGGCCACGTTTTAAGTTTTAGAAAGCTGTATAAATGTTTTGTTATCATTAGAGCTTATACGCATTATTCACAGAATTCACCCACATAGGAATTCGGGAATCTCTTACTATAAAGATTTCTTTCCCTGCCTACCTTTCCAGAGCATTAGAGAATCTCTGTTCATCTCCAGGATGCCTCTGGAAACCACAGGAATTATTTCTCTGTCACTTTCTTTAAGCTTGGGGTTTCTTACCAGGAGTGTGAATATGGAATGGTGTAGAAATTCTATCAGGACCACACAGAGGTTAGAATGTTGTGCAAATACGACAAATGCATAGGAAAGAAATACACTGAAATCAAAACAGTGGTTCTATTAAAGGGATACTTTTTTTTTTCCTTAACTAACATTCGTGTAACTTGTTTACTAAAATTTCTGGAAGAATCAAAATTACGTAAATCAGGAGGGAAAAATAAGTAGATGTTTAAAAGTACCAATGTTTCTTCATAACAAAAATTTAGAATAGAAACTCCATCATAGCTATACAATTTTGGTAATTCCATGGTTTTCGCTTTTAATATTTTAGAAACTTCAGCAATAGTACAACATTTGGAATAATAAATAAGCCCGAGTAGCTTCAGTGGAAGGTTTGTGTCAAGAAAAGGCTTCACTAGCATTCTCATGGATACAGTTTAGTGCATTGCCATAGGAAATAATACTGTTGCAAATTAGATAACTGTAATTAAGTATTTTTTCCAGCTGTAGTTTTCATTATAAAATATGGTTACCTCCACATCGAAATTTGCTTTCATATCCCTGATTTAAGAGCAGGTTGTAAGATAGGTCAGTTGTGCTTTTTGAAAAATATCTATAACTTCATGGAAGAATGGGCTGTATTTACAGTCTGGGAAGTAACCGAACTAGAAAATCTAATGTTATGTTTCTGCTGATTTACTGTCACTTTAATGCTGTGTTATCATAATCCTCTTATATTTTTATAGTCTAGTTTGAGGTTAATGCACCTTTAATGAAAAGTGAAGTGAATGGTACTGGGCATATGCAAATATAACTGCTATCACCTGAATGAATTGCCTCTTAATATTACATACTGCTATTTCTAAAATACAACCCAGTACTCTTGTAATTGAGAAGGCAGAATTTTAAATCCTTGATAAATTTGACATGAGATGGGTTATAGGTTTCTTTGATATTCAATGCCTTGTTTAAAGATGTCTCTGTCCTTACTCATGAGCAAGTTAGGCTGAGGATGCAGGATTGGACAGGTGTTCTTTCCTCTTGGAGCACAAACATTTTCGCAGGAGAAAGGAGAACATGGAGGAAGAGGTGGATCATCTTCACAATGTCATACAATAATGTTTGACTAGGAAAGAGAAGTGACAATGCATTTTTAAGGAACTATTTATCCACTATTAACAATCTCCCCTCCTGGAAAGTTTCTTTGTTGTATTGTTTACATATGTTGAACCAGAAATATTTGGGGGGAGAACCACTGGAAATATGGATTTCATAAGATGTAATCTATATAAATGAAAATGTAAGAAATGGAGCATCTTAATTGCCTTGGTAGTAGGGGGAGGGTGTGGAACGCTGGTCTCTGTGGCGGCCCAGAATGGACACGTAGGTCCAAACTCACTCAGCCACTTTCCCTGCAGGAGGCCTTTTGTTCCCTTATTTGTACCAGATAGGGCTGTCTGAGATTTTCTTAAAGTCATCTTAAAGTGTTTTATCCTATTTTTTAGAATAGCCGTGAATTCAGTAATCACCCTGCAAACAACTACATCTGCATGGCTCATGTCATTTTGTTAGCCCTATTCACCCCCCTTTGATGAAATGAAGCTTTTAATTCTATTTTTTTTCAATTTCTCTAAATATCTTAGCATCTTTTGATGTTAGTCAAGCTTTAAAAAAGCAGATATGGAAGGTGATCAGATGGATAAATGATTATCATTTATGAGAATATTAAAAAGTCATTTTAGTTCAAGTTTAGCAGATTGAATTTGCTTTTGAGGTTTCTGCTTTTTCAAAGCATTGATAGTCTGCTTGCTTATGCAAGGGAAGACAATATTGGTTCAAGAAAAGTAGTTTGTGACAATCAAGAAGAGTTAACTGCTTTGCACAGAGATGGGAAAAGATCATATTCCTTGAATGAACAGGTGATTGTGATGTGAAATTATTTTTGGCTTCTTGTAGTTGGGCCAGAGGCTGCAATTTGAAGCCTGGAATTTGAGAGACTGAGAGCAGCAGGCAGGGAATGCTGCTTGGCAGAGATGGGAAAATATCAGTAGCCTAGCACAAGGCTGAAGAGAGGATATGGCCAAACAGATAACCTGGAAAAGTTGGGGTATTATTTTGAAAAATTTTATTTTTTTTAATTTTGTACTTCCTTATACTGTAATTTCATTGTACTATTGGAAAGCCTCATAGGGTTGAACACTTCAGCCTTGTGTTAGTTGTATGCTGAGGAATGAGAGGAAAGGGCATCGTTGAGCTATCTGGGCACAGTGAACCAGGGAGAAGTGTAGCAGGGAAAGTGATATGTGTAAGGCAGAGGTGCTATACAGAGAAGGGTGGAGTGAGAGGGATAGTAATGATAATATTGAACATTTGTCAGACATTTGATAATGCCAGCTATTGTCCTAGGTGCCGACGGGACTCTTGAGGGAGTCTCAACAATATTTAGGGAGGGGCCTAGACTTCTTTCAGAAACATGGTGTGTGGCTTGTAGTATTACTGATGATATATAAAGAGAATGTGAGACAAAGGTCTGGGTACCCTGGAAAACTTAGGATGGCTCTTTCTCATTTACATCCCAGGAGAGCACTCGCATACACAGTCTTTTCTATTTTATTTCCAGAATAAGACTTCAGGCAGGAGAGAAACAGTTGATGACATGGAAGACAATCCTATTACCTATTGCAAGAGCAAATGCTATCTTGTCATAAAACCTGGAATCTAAATACCAGAACTGTAGTCCAGCTGTACAGTATCTTAGCTGTGAGTTCTAGGGCAAACCTTGTGACTTCTTCTTGAGTTCCATTCTTCATACCTACTAACAGATTTGCTAAAAAGATGCAATGAGATTTTTTGTAGAGATATTAAGTTTTAAAGTCCTGTATAATGTTATTTTCATATTTTTCTTTTTTAATGAAATGATAAGTTTGGGGGATGGGATAAGTAAGGAATGAAATTAGTGAAAAATGCTAATTTAAGAGTAGCCCTTATCTATAATATTCTGAGAGTTGCCCCTTAGTTCTTCAAACACTGGGGTGAGATATTTAGAGAATCTTACAAAGTCACATATCTTAGCTTCTTTCTTGAACATACAAGTCTTACCTTGATTATTCATGGTGGTATTTTTCCAGTTTTTACTATTACAAAGTTACAGAATCTAAAAGAGTAGATAAAACTCTCATTATTGAAAGTTTAGTTAAGATGTATAGGTTAATAACAAAAAAACAAAAAGGAAAACTGAGACCCCTCTATCAATGGTGTATTACACATATACACATAGAAGAGAATGTAAATAATAATAAAAGTGAAGATCAGAATGAGATCTAAGTGTAGACATAATTAAAAGGCAACATTTCCCTATTGGTCATCAAAAACCTATAGTATCTGGGGCATATTATAATAGGGGCAAGTTACTAGATTATGAGTGACTGGATTAATGGTTTAAGAAAACAAATGTTTGAAACTCTTTTTTTTTTTTTTAAAGATTTTATTTATTTATTTGACAGACAGAGATCACAAGTAGGCAGAGAGGCAGACAGAGAGAGAGGAGGAAGCAGGCTCCCTGCTGAGCAGAGAGCCCGATGTGGGACTCAATCCCAGGATCCTGAGATCATGACCCGAGCTGAAGGCAGAGGCTTAACCCACTGAGCCACCCAGGTGCCCCTGAAACTCTTTTTAAATAGTTTTAAATAGTGAGATTCTTGTCCCCAAATTGGACAGTGTCTTCTAGCCAGAACATAAATTAATTGTTGCTTAAGAGTCAGAACTCTAAAAGACAGATCGTCCAAAGAGTTTTTACCAGTCATTCTATCTTCTGATAAAATTGAGATTTATTTTTAGATCAATTTTTAAATAAAAATTTAAGAGATCCAAAAATGTTAGTGGCTTGGCTGAGATTACTTAAACAGTAAAAATATAAGGACTGTAATTCACAACTCCTGATTTATCCTCTAATGTTTTTCTCATTATATTTCATAGCTTCTTATATATTCATGTTTTGTGTATATCCTGTTTTTAATATAATAGAGCCTATTCTGGTGGCTTTCTATATTTTGGTCATTTGAAAAACTTACTTTTTTTTAGGATTAATATTCTGAGGAGGAAAAGAATGAATCTCTGGCATTTGTGAGGAAAAGTCAAATTTACTGAAGACAATTCCCCTGTATTTTGGCCTCCTACAAAGCTCCATAGGAACAGGTGGATCACCACAAAGTCTGGAATGTGTCACCATCATGGTGGTGCTCACCTGGAAATGTTTGCCAAGCTGGCAGAGTTGGGCTGGAGCTCAGGTTCTGCCGTATTATAGTGCTGTTGGGTTATAGCCTCTGATCCCAAGCTGAAGCTGCTGAAACTTGCCTGGTCATCAAGTTCAAAAGTCCCACAGCCTAGGATCAGAGTTTATCTGCCAGAGTCTGGCATCCAGAGCTATCCTGGATGTCAGTGCTGTGAGCTGCTCCAGAGTGTGCAGGACAGTGGGGGACCCACATATGATCCTCAGGTCCTGTCTCTGTACGGTTTATGCTAGTGTGCTGCTCAGACCCTGCCCTTGTATTATGGTCTGGTCTTCAAGAGTTCTATTGAAAATCTATTGAAATCTATTGAAAATCAAGCCAACAGATACTGCTACATATCTCTATAAGCATCGTTTGTTATGGTTTTAGAAATACAAATATATATATGCATATAATTCAGTATATATATAATTCAATTAATTAAGTAGTAATTATAGCAGTAATTTCATATTTCCAAGTATTCTTTTATCTGTGGCAATACAAGTTCTATCAGTCATATCCTCTCCTTTTTCTTTTTTTAATTAAAGAAATATTTCAACATATTATATGGAGTCTAAGATATGTATGTATGTGGAATTCAGATTTAATAAGTATTAGTACTTTCCTATGTATACTTTTATTATTTTTATTCAATTTTTATTTTCTTTAGGGAAAAAAATAATGCAGCTATAACAGAAGACACCTTCACATCCTTCCTTGACTTCCATCTCTTTTCTTCTTTTGTTACCAACTAGAGAGATAAAATCTCAGGAAGTTTCTAAGATAAACAATATATTTTTCTTTTGTTATCAAACTTTTGTGGATAGTATATAGTATTATTTTATACACCTTTATAATTCTTACATTCTTTTTTAATTTTTAATTTAATTTTATTTTTTAATTTTATTTAATTTTATTTTTTTCAGTGTTCCAAAATTCATTGTTTATGCACCACACCCAGAGCTCTATGCAATACATGACCTCCTTAATACCCACCACCAGGCTCACCGGACCCCCACTCCTCTCCCCTCCAAAACCCTCAGTTTATTTCTCAGAGTCCTCTGTCTCTCATGGTTCATCTCCCCACTGCCATTTCCCCCAACACACTTCTCCTCTCCATCTCCCAGTGTCCTCTATATTATTCCTTATGCTCCACAAGTAAGTGAAACCATATGATAATTGACTCTCTCTGCTTGACTTATTTCACTCAGCATAATCTTCTCCAGTCCCGTCCATGTTGATACAAAAGTTGAGTATTCACCCTTTCTGATGGAGGCATAATACTCCATTGTATATATGGACCATATCTTCTTTATCCATTCATCTGTTGAAGGGCATTTTGGCTCTTTCTACAGTTTGGCGACTGTGGCCATTGCAGCTATGAACATTGGGGTACTAATGGCTCTTCTTTTCACTATGTCTGTATCTTTGGTATAAATACCCAGTAGTGCAATTGCAGGGTCATAGGGTAGCTCTATTTTTAATTTCTTAAGGTATCTACACATTTTTTTCCAAGTGGCTGCACCAACTTGTATTCATGCCAACAGTGTAAGAGGGTTCCCCTTTCTCCACATCCTCTCCAACACTTGTTGTTTATTGTCTTGTTGATTTTGGCTATTCTAACTGGTGTAAGGTGGTATCTCAAAGTGGTTTTGATTTGAATCTCCCTGATGGCTAATGATGATGAACATTTTTTCTTGAGTATGATACTGGTAGTATGATTATAATATAGATATTTTTAAGGTAAAATTTCAAGGTAAAATTTTTAAGGTAAAATGCTTCAAATGCTTAATTTAATGTGACAGGGCACTTTTAATCTTATTCAACTTATGTGATTTATTATCAAATTCAACTTACGATATTCATTATTCAACTTATTTTTATATCATCATTCCTCCCTATATACAAAAAGTAGAAACAACCAAAATGTCCACTAAACGTGAATGGGATAAAAGAAGTGTGATATGTGATATATCCCTACAATGAAATGTTCTTCAGCAATGAAAAGGAATGACTTACAGATCCATGCTACCCCATGGATGAGCTTTGAAAATATGTTAAGTGTTAGAAACATGTCACAAAAGACCATGTGTGTTATAATTCCATTTATATGAAAATCCCAGAATAGGCAAATCTATAAAGACAGAAAGTGCATTAGTCATTGCCTGGGACTGGGATAAGGATATGAGGAATGACTGCTAATGGAATGGTTTCTTTGGGGGAAAGACGAAAATGCCTATAATTAGATTATAGCAATGATTATGCAACTCTGCAGATATAATAAAAACCACTGAATTGTATTTTAAGTGGATAAACTTTATGGAATGTGAATTATATATATCTCAATAAAGCTGCTAAAGTAGTCTTATTTTATGAAGTTAGGCCAAAGTATTTTAAGATGGATTGCAAATATGAAACTGTAAATGATCTTTGCTTATTCTGAATCTTATAAAATGGCAATTTTAATATACTGGGAGGTGGGCTATCATATTAATGTCAGGGATGAATAATTATAGCTGACATAAGTTTATCTGAAAATATAGCAATTGTACTGTATGTTGATACAATGTTATAACATTGGAGTTAAACAGACAAATGTGCAATTCAGGAACTTGATTTAGGCTGGAAGCATTAACTGGGACATAGTAAGTACATTGAAGTTGGCATTTATGGCCATGACACTGGATGAAATCATCAAGGTAGTGAGTGTAGAGACAGGAGAGATTTTGTAACATTCAGAGGTCTTATAGAAGAGGAGGAATCACAGAAGGAGATTGAAAAGATGTAGCTAGTAGCTCGGCCGCAAACAAAGGGTAGGTATGTGCAATGTCCTGTGAAGTGAGGGTATTACCCAGACCTGGCCCTTGAATAAAACTTTGGTATTTTTGGGCAGCTACGATTGCAAAGACAACAGTAGTTAGCTGAGAATTTCTTCTGATCAGGTTTCAGCTACCCACCCTTTAGATCTTACTGGATCACCCATCTTGCCTCAAGTTATGGTGTTGGTAATTGTTAGCTTCAGTGGAGAGGTAGGGATATCTGAACTTAGTAAACAAGCAGTTAATAATTGGTGGGGAATTGCTGTATTAGGTGTAGAAAAAATTGGGAAAAGAGGAGGAAAAATACATGTTTAAATTGAAAGATGGAGGCTGAGTCATTTTAATTTGATTATTGAAATCCATTTTATAACCCAAACTGGTAAAATTTGGTTATTAGAACAAAAATTCCACATTCTAGTAAAATGCTTTATGTAAAATAATAATCCTTTAGATCATTCAAAATGCCCTCAGTGCTTTTTTTGTTTCTTGCTAATAGGCTAATGATGCTAAGCCTAACAAAAAGATTTCAGAGACTTTAATAAAAGTATATTGCACAGACTATCCACAATGCAGTGTGGATAGTCAGTAAAGACGGCAATTTCCAGATCTATCCATAATGAAACAGGAATTGAAATAGGAAAATTAGCCAACCTTGAACAGGTAGGCAGAGGGTTTCATCCATTTAAACCACTGGAGGATCCAGGCTAAAGGAAACACCAACAGTTTATGGCACACTTCATCAATGTGAGGCTTCAGGGTTCTCTCCATGACTGGGTCCCAGGGTAGACAGTGAGGACTGAATATTAAATGCTCATGCACATGTCTCTTCAGCTCCCATTTTCCTGATGAAAACAAGTCATTTGGCTATGCCTGTTGTTCTGGGTACAAACAAGTGCATGGAATCAGACACCCAGGTGTAATCGGAGATGCTTTTGATGTCTGTTAGACCCAAGTGTCCCTTGTGACCCAATAATCAGAACTGCTAAGCTTACCTTCCTGTTGTACCTCCACTCTGCATTTATAAGCCCTGTGTATTTGAATTGGACTGGAAGTGCTGAGGAAAGAAAAAAAAAAGTTCTCTTAAAAAAAAAAGAAAGGAAAGATGATAGTAGGGAAGTGTGGAGTGTCAATGATTTTTTTTAAAAGATAATTTTAGTTTGTCTTTGTAAGAGAGTATTTTGAATTACTGAATGATGTGTTGTCATTCCCTTTTCTTCTCTTATCCCATTTATTTTTCTCTTTCTCGCTCAGAGGAACTTTCTGCCAGTTAAAGGAAGCCATGTCACCCATGGATTTGGAGCTGGGTAACCCAATCAAAGAAATGATGGCAGCAAAATTAAATTTAAATTTATAAACTCAACTTTGAACTAGTATATAAGAGAAAATTTTAGATTTGAGCAGAGTGGATTTTTTTTTTTCCTACTCTCAGACTACATTTGAGACTCCTTTGGCTAGGAGAGGATTATCAGAGAGAGCCCACAGTAATAAGACATGTGCAGAAAGTGACTCTCTTCGAAGATTTTTTTGCCAAGTTTTAGATGGTAAATGTCTCGGAAAAGTAGACACATCTGCAGTAAGTTGGAGTGTACTGGGGATGTGAGAGGGCCTTAAGTTGAATTTTGGAATATGAGCAGCTGAAATTTAAAAAAGAATATTTTAGGCCTGTATAGTAGGCTTAAAAGGGCCAAGATGAATTGAGGGTGTGTAAACTTGGTGAGAACCAAGTAGGCTTTGATATGCAGATTTCTCCTTTGTTGTCTGAAGCAAGAGAGAGAAGCCGCAATGTCGCAATGTCGCAGACAGGATTGGGGGTGTGGCAGTAAAGGTTACGTAAGGGAAACTTGACAGAAAACCTTGGGGCACCACTGCCTTGAAGTCACAATGATACCATCTTAAACAACAGAGTTACTCTAAGCTAAAACTAAAATACTGTATTATACCTTTAAAATTTTTAAAAAGCAAAATTTTCCAAGGGGAAAAAAATCATCTTCCTTAGAATGCCATTTTAGAAGCTTCTGAATTGTTTGTGTTATCAGCTCTGGAAATGTTAAAAGCCTTTTGGGAATATGTTGATGTTGAAAGAAGTTAATACATTCCACATGCTTCTGTAATTTTCTATTAAGTTCAAGTTATTTTACTCCTAAAAAGCAACACAGTAAATCCTTTTGATTTTGTTCAGTTTAACTCTAGAGTCAATGCAGTTTTTCTGGATCAGAAGAAGCGTGGTATAATAGTAAACACAAACACTGGCTTGTCAGATATGGTTTGCTAAATGTGTGCACCTCAGTTTTCCCAGCTGTAAAATGGTGCTCATAACACACACTTCTCAGGTTTTTTGTGAAGACTGAATGACTAATGTGTATAAAATTCTCAGCAAAGGGGCACCTGGGTGGCTCAGTGGGTTAAAGCCTCTGCCTTCGGCTCAGGTCATGATCCCAGGGTCCTGGGATCGAGCCCCACATCAGGCTCTCTGCTCGGCAGGGAGCCTGTTTCCACGCCCTCCCCCCCCACCCCCTGCCTCTCTGCCTACTTGTGATCTCTGTCTGTCAAATAAATAAATAAAATCTTTAAAAAAAAAATGCTCAGCAGAGTCCCTGGTATCTGAAAGACTTTTTGGCAAAGTTATGTTACTATTTTGTTATAAAAGATCTTGGTCTTTATTTACTTTTTAATGATTTTATTTATTTGAGAGTAGATGGGGAGGGGTAGAGGGAGAAACAGGCTTCCCACTGAGCAGGAAGCCCAACTGGGGACTTGATCCCAGAACACTGAGATCAGGATCTGAGCGGAAGGCAGACTGAGCCACCCAGGCACCTCAAGATCTTGGTCTTTAGAAGCGGCTGTTCTCTTTTATAAAATCTCTTTCTTTATAAGAGTAATAAATGGTAGAGTTAGAAGGATCTCCATAGAATGGACATCAGTCTCCCACCAAAGCTGTGTCTTTAGAGTTCTAGATAACATTCTCCCAACCTACCCTTGAATTATTTCATTGTTAACATGCACACGATGTTAGGAGGATGCTAAACCCAATGAAAGAGAGATTCAATTATTAAAGCATTGTTGTACTAATTCAACTTTCCCTCCTCTGAGAGTCCCAGAGGTTGGTATTTGTTTTGCATGTGAAACTATATTGAAAAAAGCCTTTTCTGTCTTTTATATAGAAATCCTTGAAATAACAAAATATATAAAATGTTTCTCCTACACTTATATCTCAGGGCAAAAATAATCTTTGTCTACATATGTGGATCACAGTATACAATCCTTATCAGTCAGTAAATACTCATTTTTGAGAGCACAATTCGATTTAAAAATACATTTTAAAAAGGCCACCTCTCACTTTTTTCTCTTCTGAAGTTATTTACTATCAGCCACTCTTTCAAATTTGGTAGAAACAACAGTAATATTTAGAATTGTGGATAATGAAATAGGAACTCATAACACATAAAATTTAGCCAAATCATTTAGGCAAGATTTAAAATGGTGTACCACTTGTTAGAGAAATATAACTGAAAACAAAAACTTCTCCCAATCCAGAAAATTGCTCTGAAGAAGTAGAAGAGAAAGAAACTAATTCTGTTCTTGTACAAGCACTAAACTGGAATGTGATGTGTATCACAACACAATCTGCTAAGAGATTATAGAGGCAGAAAGAAATCTCATCTTTTCTTATAAAGCCAAACAGATACCCGTTACTTACATGTTTTCAAGTTAAACAATTAGATCTCACATAAGAAGAATAGCACCATGTATTATATATAGTTTATCCTAAATTCACATTGTAATTGGGTGATCATCTGTGTTAGTTAATTGGTTCGATTCAAAGGAAAAACAAACTTCTCATATCTTTATGACAGGAGGTAGTTTTGCAGCTGGGAGCAAGGTGCCCACCAAAGTTAGGCTCCTACCCTCCTATACCAACTGGAATATAGAGGTGCCATCTCTCTGGATGTTTCTGGTTTCAAGAGATGGATCTCAGGTCTTGAAGAGGACATTCCTGGACCATATAGCTGGCAGGAGGCTTATTTAGCTTCTAAAAAGATTTACATATATTTCAGAAAAGACAGAAAAAGAACTTACATTTCTTAAGTTAATTATCTAAAAAAGAAGGGGGGAGGAGAAATCTCTTTATTTTAAAATTTTTTTTTTAAAGATTTTATTTATTTATTTATTTGACAGATGGAGATCACAAGTAGGCAGAGAAGCAGGCAGAGAGAGAGGAGGAAGCGGGCTCCCTGCTGAGCAGAGAGCCCGATGCAGGGCTCGATCCCAGGATCCTGAGATCATGACCTGAGCCGAAGGCAGAGGCTTTAACCCACTGAGCCACCCAGGCGCCCCTATTTTTAATTTTTATCTGCTCTCACAGCCTGTAATCCATTTGTTACTAGATTTTTGTATTGTATATTATCATGGAATACTATGAACTAAAGAGGTTCATTCCTGGAAGCTGGTATACCCCAGCATTCTATGTGCTGTGTGGGAACCTATGAGAAATTAGAAGAAAATGATGAAAGGAATTTGGGTGTGTTGCAAAGACACTGTGACATGTAAATTTATCTATTAACTTGGGGGAATGACAGGATCTTTGTTATAACCTCTGGAGAGTTTGAACACTCATCCAGACTCAAGAAGAGATGGAAAGAAGTAATCTCCACTTCAGGGCACAGTAGAGCATATTTATAAAAAGTATGCCTGTGATGCACACCAGGGTTCCATAAGAATCAGTTAAACATTCAGACTCCCAAGACACTTGGCATGAGTCTACTCAGGACAGGAACCACAGCCTCCGAGCAGAGCAGCCCTGGCCATTCCTCATTGCTCTCAGTGGGAATCACTGCATCAACAGTCTGTGTAGCAGTTCACATGGTTGTCAGGGAGTTTTCTTCTCTGGTGGAGCTCGTGCTCAAGGAGATAGAATCCACATTGGGCCCATGTGGGAACTGTCCTTAGCTAAAAATCTTCTGCTTAGAAGGTACAGGGGCCACAGGAGAACAATATCTCTTATAACAACTGTATGGACATAGTATTCAGGATCCCTGCAAGGAACTGTTATAAGAGTCACTGAACCCAGGGAAGCTAAACTATGGTATGTCCAATAGGAACTTATAGTCCATTTATAGTCTTTCCTATTCCAATGCAATTTACCAATCAGTTCATTTTTGAAATAAGCAATGTTAAGATATCTATATACATATATATGTATATACATATATACATTCACATATATGTAGGACATTTTATATTTAACAGAATTATAGAGTTAAATTTAAGTGAAATGGCAGCAGAGAAAGGATTATGTTAATCCATGATCTATTGTGATCTTAAGCCAGTTTGTCTGTTTTAACCTCAATTTCTCATCTCTAAAATGGAGATCATTTCCTCATCACATAGTATAAGGTGTCGTAGATGTGAGCTGACTGACAAGGTAGGAGAGAGCATCAGTCAATCAGTAAGTGTTCTTTGGAGCTATCTTTGATAGTTTATGAAGTTATGATGGTTTAGGTCTTCTTTCTGGAAAGTTCTCTCCAGAGGTACTATTGAGAGAGGAAGAACCTGGAAGTACGAAAATAGTGCCCACTCTCAGATCTGGAAAACATCTCTTCAAGATAAACATCTGTAACAGAATTGTAGCAAATTCATGGTAATGAGCAAACCTGGGCCACAGGTTTCATGTGGTTGGTGGACAAGGTGTGAGGCCAGGGGATTCAATTTCAGTCTAAGTGCTATCATGGTTAGTTGAATAGAAATTGTGTAATCTACTTAAAGAAATTAGTCAAGATAAAGCAATAACAAATTTTAATATTATCCATAGTTGTATAGGGGTGTGTGTGTGTGTGTATTAAATTTTGAACCAACATGCTTCCTTATTTCTCAGTCTTCAAGCTTTATCTTACATCATACCTTCTATGGAATATCGTGTCCAGAAATTCTAGCTAGTGTTGATCTCTTGCCTCTAAACTTGATACCAATTATTTTCAACTTACTCAGTCTGTAACATATGTCTACCAGGTTTGTAGAGCGCAGGATTGTATTCACAATGCTTTGAGTGTTCTTTTTAAAAATCTAGTACTAGGTATATAGTGGCTGAAATTTGATGATTGGTTGACAAAATGTGGTTTAAAAGCAATTTGGAAAAGTCAGGTCCCCTTAGTGGATACCTTCTTCCCCATCCCAAATTAATAGCAGGCTGGACTAATTTGTTTTTTACCTTGATATAGGGGCCTCGCTAATTCTTTGAAATACTCTGAAATCTTGTTCTCATTTTTTAGTTGAATTGTGTTACCTGCTCTGAAGTGTAAGTCTCACCTCATTACTTTGTTCTCATCTTTTCCAGCCCTTCCAGCAGTAACTATTAATAAACTCCATGTGTAATTTCAGCCCTCGTGCTGTATTGGAGTCAGGGCAGGAGGTATGTCAGAAAAGTGAGCCTTCCTTGCTGGAAAAGCAGTATTTGTCTTGCTGTATTTCAACCCTATAATTGATGTGCCAGAGTGGAATGCTGGCACCATTTGAGCCTTCTCTTGTCTGCTTTTGTCTCACTGTTCTTTGGGTAGGAGGACTTTGCTAAGTCTGGTGCTACCCACAGAACTTCCTGTCACCTCACTCTTGTTAGCCCCATTTGTTCTGGATGTTTCTTCCTCTTCCCGGTTACCTGACTTGATACCTCAGTTTGGCCCTCAGTTCTTTCCTGAAGAACAATTAACTTTTTTTAGTAATTTAAGTTACATTAAAAAAATGATTATCTTCTCTTGCCTCAAACTCCCCCACACCCAGTTTCTCTGCCCTTACTATCAGGTAATGATCTTCCCTCATCCTTTGGTTCTCTCTGAGAGTTTTCTCATGTTCCAAGTTGAAATTCAGGAAACTATTGCCATATCAATGTATCTGCTCCTTCTTCCCATGTATAATGTTAAAGGAAGTGCCCTTCATCATGGCTTATGGGGTTAAACTCTGCCTGTCTATAATTTCCTCTTTACTGATACTCCTCTAATTACTCATGACACTGCAGCTTTTATCTAGAATGTTCCTCCCTATAGTTCTTTCATGACTACCTTCTTCCCATTCACTGAGACTCATTTTAAATGTTACCACCTTGGGAGCATCTGGGTAGCTCAGTCCGTTGGGCAGCCAACTTTGATTTTGACTCAGGTCACAATCTTAGGGTGGTGGGATTTAGCCCAGGGCAGGCTTTGTGCTCAATGTGGAATCTGCTTGTTCCTCTTCTTCCCCCTCTGCCCCTCCGCCTCAGCCTCTCTCTCCCCTTTCGAGCACCTCTCACTCATGCATTCTCTCTCTCCCTCCCTCCCTCTCTCTCTCTCTTTCAAATAAATAAGTTTATTTATTTGAGAGAAAGAGTACAGAGGGAGAGGAAGTGGGAGAAGCAAACTCCCCACTGAGCAGAGGCCCGGACATGGGGCTCAGTCCCAGGACCCTGAGATCATGACCCAAGCTGAAGGCCGATGCTTACCTGACTGAGCCACCCAGGCACCCCAATAAATAAAATCTTCAAATGTTATCATTTTAGAGACACCTAACCACCTGAGCAAAGTAGATCCCCCACTGTCATTTGTGTATAACCCAGTCTGTAATCAATTTCCTGCATAATGTCCATATATAATTTGTCAACCACCTCTACTAGACTGTAATCCTTGAAGGTGGGGAGTGCGCCACTCCCCTGGTCCCATAGCCTCATGTCTTGGTATTTAAGTGTTCTGTCAGTATTTGCTAAAGGAATAACTGCTATTTTCCAAATTAAATGTAAACCTGCCATCTCTCTCTCAGTTTCTAGCTCTCCACACATACCCCAAATCAAACATGTTTGCATATATAAATCTCAACTAAATATTTGGCACACTAAGTGTTGGATTCTGAGTTGCTGCTGTAGATGGCTTTTAAAAAAATCTTAGGGCCGCCAGAAATTTATATAGGAAGTGCCTCAAATTTTCTACTGACTACACGCTCCATTACCCAGACACCTCCCAGGCTCACAGTTACCAGGCTGTCCTCATCCTTGGACCACAAAATAGAGAACTCTCCAAAAAGAGGGTTTTTCCCCCTGCATGTAAACACTTACTATAAAACTCTTAACCATGTGCTTAGATGCTGCTTTTTAAATTGGACCATTCACAACAGTTTTGCACCGCTTGGCTGACTTACTGGGCTCAGTCTCTGATTCTCTGAAGCATTCTGGCTTTGTCCTGGATCCCCAGGTCCTATCCGTAGGTCTTGTCCCGTCCTGAGGTCCACAAGACGTGTTCTACACAAGAGATATTCATTTACAAGTACTGTTCTGTTTAGAAGACAAAACAGAAATTCTAGAAAAAAAACCTAGACAACCTTAAACTGTTTCCTAAAGTGCAGGTATTGTTAAATTGTAGCAAAGCAGTATAAAAAAAATCTATTAAAATAATTATTATAACTTACTATCAAATGTAATATCTTCTATTTCTTTAGCTTCAATGGTTACGAGTGGTAAGAGAAAAGCTAGTGCTTATATAAAGCTTGCAAATAAATTGAATTATCTTTTAGCATAGAAAATGGATGCTGAGCTTGAAAATACAATTTTACTCTTTAGTTTTTTGAGATCCTTAAGGATTTTAATTCAGTAAAACAATTTACCTATCTAAAAACAAAACAGAAAAAAACTATAATCTTTCTTCTTTTTAAGTTTTTAACTGATTATTTTATTGTCAGTCTGTGTGGTCTTCAACTTTTAATTTGCTGAATGGAATATAAAGAGCCATTTTATTCTTCACAAGGCTAAATGTGAATAGCTTATTTTATTTCCAGAGAAACATTGTTCAAATAATGGCTATATGATTTCAAGAGTTTCAACATATTCAGCTTTTAACTTATTTTATTTTATTTTTTTAAAGATTTTACTTATTTTTTTGACTGAGAGAGATAGAGGAGAGAGGGAACACAAGTGGGTAGAGTGGGTGAGGGAGAGCGGGCTTCCTTTGGAGAAGAGAGCCCGATGTGCGGGGGCTCGATCCCGGGACTCTGGGATTATGACCTGAGCCTGAGGCAGATCCTAACAGCTGAGTCACCCAGGTGCCCCCCATAGTCAACTTTCTAAAAATCACTGTTGCATGTGCGCGCGCACACACACACACACACACACACACACACACACACACACTTTTCTAGGGCAGAAAATACTGAGGCATAGATACAGATGGAAGGAACACTTTGCAGATCAACAAATTTCCTTTCTTGAATACAGCCGTTTGCTGGACTAATGTAGATACATGCAAGGTATTTTATAGATATAATTATGTGAATATTCTGAATATAATGCAGGTACTACATTAAATTAGCCTACTCTTAGGTTCACGTAGCTTAAAAATATCTGGTGACACTATTTTATGGTAATATAGTTTTATATTTCCATAAATATAGGAGATAGTTTCAAGTAACAGCTGCCATAACACCAGAAGCCCTGTTTTGAAACCATGGTGCATACGGGTAAGAAAATGAGTGTTCCAATTCAAACCAATTTAATTTATTTCAAGAAATGCTTCCTTTGCATACTTGGAATTTGCTCAGAGTATGCTCAGAGAATGCTCTTAAGCATTCTACGTGCACACACACACACACACACTTCATACACGTTAATTATGTGAGATGATGGATGGGTTAATTATCTTCTTCTTGGTAATTCCACAAGATGTGTGTATATCAAATAATCATCTTATATACCTTACGTATATATAATTATATTTGTTGATTATTTTAAAAAGTTTAAGAAAATGTTTCTCTTGGGGCACCTGGGTGGCTCACTGGGTTGGGGCCTCTGCCTTCGGCTCAGGTCATGATCCCGGGGTTCTGGGATCGAGCCCCACATCAGGCTCTCTGCTCAGTGGGGAACCTGCTTCCCCCACTCTGTCTCTCTGCCTGCCTCTCTGCCTACTTGTGATCTCTTTCTCTGTCAAATAAATAAACAAAATCTTTAAAAAATTTTTTTTAATTAAAAAAAAAAAATGTTTCTCTTACAGATGCTGTGTAAAGATTTTTAAGTTCCTTTCTTGTTGAGCAGATGTGATAGCTATAATTCTGCACATGTCTCCAGACCAAATCATGTGACTTTGAGATTAATTTCTTCTTTAAAACAATATTCTTTGGGAACTGTTTCTGGAGGCATTGATCCTAGTGGGCTATTTATGCCCACAGTAGCTTTTAACTTTGTAATTCTAAGGTTCATTGTAGCTATAGGCTCATATGAATGTTTCAGTGTTGCTGGGTGATGATTTATTTTTCATTTTTTGAAATGTGATTGCAGGTCTGAACACATTGTAATACACAACAGCTCAATATAATGATGTTTTATATATTTTAAGTGTCCTAACATAACTTTTTCCCCATATGCCTCAATAAAACAATGTCTACAGCAAATGGAAACAGCTGTTTGTGCCTAGCGGTTGTCTGTCCCATGCAGTCAGAGAATTACCTTATTGGTAAGAGGACATTTAGGACAGAATATCAAGATTTTATCCATCTTCATCTTGAAAGGTCCATTAGACATGAAGCCTTTATTGTCACCTGTACCTGAAAGTGACAGAAGGAAAGGTCTTAGTCAAAGACCAGCTGTTCCAGTTATACAGATTCTGTGAAAATCCTACCATTAATTAATCAAGTTTGTTGACTGATCAGTTAAAACAGCAAATATCCTTGACATCTCTTTCAAAGCAGCCATTTTTACTTGATTGATGGTGACATATCCTGAGAAGAAAGCCATAAAACTGTATGAGAGGATTTGTTAAAGACAAAATTATGTTTTAGAAAGTTCCAGGAAGTGTTTGGAGATAAAATAACTGGTGATTTGATTTGACATAATTTTCTATAAATTTAATACTGATTCAGTAAATTCAGAAATATGAAACTAAGTAAATCATAATATCTCATATTGGAAAATATTATGGCACATTCATTTTGAATTATGTACAGTACAGAAGTGATTTGGTTCATTAGGATTAAGCTCTGTGGGAAAACAAAGAACAAAAAATAATAGCTCCAATAATGATTCTACTGCAAAGAGTTATATTAAAAAATGAAGAAACAACTATTAAAATCCATAAAAACTAATAATACCTTACTTAGTAAAAAATATGTTTGAAAGAAGATTTGCAGTTAATTTGGAAAAACATATCACACAAGGGAAATTTTAAGTATTAGTCTAAAATTAATTGCAAACATAAAATATTAATACTTTTGACGAGTAGAAACTATGGCACTCTAGCTTTGTGTATATGCATCCCTGACAAATTCGACTTCCGCCATTGCTACACATTCTCTTTCTTCTCATTTCGAAGGCGCATTCCTTTGAAGACTGTTTCTTCCTATTGCAGGTAATATTCATATAGTGAAAAATTAGATTTTCTAATTTTTTAGAAATAGATTTTCTCTAATCTACACCATCTTGGTAGTGGGAGCTTATTGGGGTCAAGACTCAAAGATTCAAAAAGGATCTTTTATATAAGTAAATTCTCCTTTGACCTCAACAACCTAAAATTTACTTTTCCTGATGTCATTTAGGAGATGATTACTTTTGCTACCTTATTTTTTACTGTAGAATGAGAAAGCTTTGTCACAGTTTGAAGGGTTGTGAAATACCGGTAGCAGGTGGGGGCATGAACTTATCTCTGAAATGACGTCACATAGCTAATTAGGCACTCTTTTCCAACAGAATACAATTCCTGGGTCAAATTTATCTGCAGAATGACCCTTGAACTGGCTTAGTTTATGTAAATTAATTTAGAAAAGCCAGAATAAATACAAATATGAATATATATACACACAAAGGATAGAATATTATAATTCTCAGTGTTAAGTATGTCAGAATTTAAATCTTAGATATGGACTAATTTGATCTTATTAGTTACTGGATCTCAGAAATTTTCCAATATTATAAACTTCTTTCCTACTGAAAATGCTTCTGAAAGTATGTAAAGCTTATAGTTGTAGAGAGTCCTGAGGGGAAGGGCCACTTTTCTCCATGGCTATATAGAGATTATGCATTACTGGAAATTCTCATTTCTCTTTTTAAAAAAAATCATTCAAGAACATTCATTTTTTTTTTTTTTTTGACACTAATGATGAATTGTTCCTTCTCACCGAGAACTGAGTTAATTAGGTAGCCCAGGTACTTTAAATCAGTAGAATTTTTCACATGGCATATTTGAAATAACCTAACATTTTAATTGTATACACTATATAACTATGACTATTAGGTTGTCATTAAAATCATGCTATAGAAGAAGATTTAGTATCTGGGGAACTGGTCAAATTATAAAGTTAATGAAAATAAAAGCAGGTTATGAATCTCTGTGTACAATGGATCCAGTGTGATGTGTGTTACATATATATGATGTATATAGAAATGAAATGGAGTTTTTCTTATTGGTAGGGTTATGGAGGATCTTAAAATCTGTGCTGTATTTAGTATTTTTCTTTCTTTTTACTTTTATTAGTTTTAGTTTTTGTCCAAATTATATATATAGTCCAAGTCAAAGTATTCTATAAAGTTTGTTTCAATACTCAGCAGTCCTCCTTCCTATTTCCCCCTCTTCAAGTGTCATCTACTTGCAACTGCTTCAGCAAACTCTGTGGCATTTCCTTCCCTAAATAACCACTTCTGTGTGGTCCCATCTCTTGGCTCTTTAGTGCAGGTGCTGTCTTTGAGCTCTCTTACTTCCATCACCTTCCACCAAATAGTACCAGTTCTCTTGATGTAGTTATCCAGCACTTTTGTTTACATCAGTATTCATGTTCACAGCTTATGACTATACAGATGCTCTTCTTATCTGCAATATATAAAACACCAAGAGTTTTTTTTTCTCAATTCACAACTCTTTGGTGTTCCTGGAATTACTAATGGCCATGTTTGTTGTTATTGTTGTTTGCCTATTTTTCTAAGTATTTCTCTGAATGCAGTTTGTTTGATTTTTTAATCAGTTATCTAGTGTCACTCTCCAGACATCCAGACAGATCATATATTATGTGGATTTTATCTTTTTTGGTGGTATCTTTCAATATCTTCTGCTGTGCTCCAGTTTGGGCTGGTTCCTTTATGCTACCTTGGGAGCTCCTTTCAACATTCACCCAGGCATATCTATGTTGTTTCTGATGTTGGATCTCCTGTTTGTTATGTCTCTCCCCTTAGGTGGCTTCCCCTTTTATCCTTCGGGGCATCCTGAGAAAAATGAATATTGAAAATGCCCTTACTCTCCACTTATCCTGGGTTGATGGTTCGATAGGCCTAGATTTCTGCACAGGAGATTCTTATTCTTCATGATGTTGAAGGCATTGATCCATTGTTTTTAGCTTTTGTATTGCCTTTGAGAAATTTGATGTGTTCTGATAACTGCTTTTTTTTGGTTTGGTCTTAATTTTTTCTCTAACCCTTTGGAAGCTGCTAGAATCATCCTATTCAAAGTGTTCTGAAATTGCAAACATTTAGTTATCTCACTTCCTTCTTTGTGCGGACATTAACAAGTCTTTGCACCATGAAAAATTATGTCTGTCAATACTTGTTTGCTTGCATGTTTATTTGATGTTTTACTTCTCTCAATTGTTTATGATCTCTTTCTGGAATGCATAGTATTCAAACACTAGGCCAGATGGGCTGCTGTCTGATTTTCTTATCTTTTCCATTATGTGTCTCTTAAACTTTTTGTTATTTTCAGAGAAGCCTTCTCAATTTTATTTCCAAAATGACTATTGATTTTCTGAAATCTCTGAAATCAAATTTTTAATTTTCAGAAGTGTTGTTTTTTCTTTTTTCTGAACATTCCTTTTAATAATGCTGTATATTCTCTTTCTCTCCAAGGCAATTTTTTAGTTCTTGATTTTTCCCCATTCTCAACCTTAGGATACAGATCATTCATTCCTTTTTCCTTCCCCTTCTCCTTTTCTTTCTTTCACTCCTTTCATTCTACTTAGGTTTTGCTGGTTTTCTACCATTTATCCATCTGCTGTCTAGCTCATAAGAAACCTATTGCCATTATAGCCTCAATTCCCATTCCTGTGGATTAATTTCTTTAAAAACTCTTTTACTGTTGCTCTGTTGCTTTGTTGGGAGAGAATAAAACCATTTTCCATGTTTATCTAGACAAATACTCTCTGTGTTTTCATGATTAGAATATATTGACTTTTTCAATATACTGAAAAATATATTTGGGCACCTGGGTGGCTCAGTGGGTTAAGCTTCTGCCTTCGGCTCGGGTCATGATCTTGGGGTCCTGGGTTTAAGCCCTGCATTGGGCTCTCTGCTCAGCAGGGAGCCTGATTTCCCCCCTCTCTCTCTGCCTCTCTGTCAAATAAATAAAATCTTTAGAATATATTGACTTTGTAGTAAAAAGTGTACAAATTTGTGGTATATGTATCTCTGACACAGTCAACTTCCACCATCACTGCACATTCTAATTATTATTCTGCACTATGTATTTTAAAAAATTCCCAGAATACCTTTCCCCATATTCACCCATTTTAGTTTTATTTACAAGTATCCTCGATACTTTCTTAGTCTCATAAACAAAAAATTTTCACTGAATCAGCATGTTTGATTCCTTGGAGATGACTATTTTATTTCTACATAATATCAGCAGTGTTCCAGTCTGTGTGCATAAATATATGGACACTATAAGTTCTTGGCTTACCTGTTTGGCTTAAGACCATTATTAAGCACCTTCTCTTTTCCAGGTGCTGTGCTATGTTCTGGGGAATAGAAAGATGAACCAATACAGTCTCCTTCCCTTAAGGAACTCCAAACGAGGACAGAATTCTGGAGAAAGTCTCTCTGTTGAAAAAGTTACAATCTAAAGGCAGTTAACACAGCTAGGGTCACCTGTTGATTAGCCTTGGGTTTTAACTTGGGGTCCAGTGCTTTATCTATTACAAACACACATTATGGTTTAATCACACACACACACACACACACACACACACACACACACACACACACGTATGCCACCGAAGTTATAGAACCACCAGCTTAAGTACCTTGCCCTAAAATGATAGATGACAAAGCTGATATTTAAACCCTAGGTGATGAGATGCCAATAATTTATATGATCCTGCAGTGCTGCTGGTGAGTTTGGGGATGTGGTAGTATTCATGTCAGTCATTCTAAGGCTCTGCTTTGATTCATGATGCTGTATAACATAGGAACTAATTGCATATATGAAGAAAACAGTCTGCCTAGATTTGACTCCTATGTGATTGTAAGCAAGTTACTACACCCCATGGTGCCTCAGTTTGTTTCTTTGCAAAATGTATGTGACCTCGAGGAGTTATTGTGAAGATTACAAGAATTAATATTACTGTAAGGATGACAAGTATTAATAACTTCAAAAGAGAAAAATGCTTGGCAATGGGAAACACTGTTCAAGTGTTAGCTATTGTTACAGACTGAATTGTGTCTCATCAGAGTTCACATGTTGAATTCCCCCAGTGTAACTCTATTGTGGGGACAGGAACCTTAGGGAGGTAATTCAAGGTTAAATGAGGTCATACGAGTGAGGTCCTAATCTAATAAGGTTGGTGTCCTTATAAGAAAAGGGAAGACACTGGAGATCTTCTTCTCTCTGTGCTTCCACAGAGAAGAGGCCATGTGTGAAATAGCAAGAAGGTTGTCTACAAGCCAAGAAGAGAGGCCTAATCAGAAATTGACTCTGATGGTAACTTGATCTTGGACTTCGTGCTTCCAAAACTGTGAGGAAATAAATTTCTGTGTTTAAGCTAGCCAGTGTATGGTATTTTGTTAGGACAGCCTACACACATTAAACAGCTATCATCATTTACCTAATGACTGGCAATGAATTTTTTTGCTTTATGCTAATCATCTACCCTATCTATGACAATGGTCCTGTGTGACCCTGGTGCTGTCCTCACCCTCCTCAGGGATAGGGGTTTACTGATGACATTTGACTAGAGTCTGGGGATTCAAAGGCATGTCCGACCTTTGGCAGGTCACTTATTCTTACTCAGCTTAAGTATTTTGTCTGTAAATGATGATGCTGGTAATCGTGCCTGATGCATTGTCTATGTTTACATTTCAAACTGTTAAGAAAAATCATTTATGAACACGATTTGAAAATGTTTATTACATGCTTGGGATAAAATGTAAAACAAACTGCAAGAAAACTGACAGAAAAATGATGGAGAGAACACCATGGCCAAATTTCAGACAACCCTGTGTCAGAAGTTTTAAAGTTTACTCTAGAGGCACCAAGGGAATCCTAAAATTTTGTAAGCATGGACATGGTATTGTTTTATGAGAATTAATTTGTAACCTTGGAGCAGAATATTTTAAAATAGTGACAGAATTGATATATACAAATTAGCAGTGTTTTACAATATTCTGGGAGACAAGTTCCTGATTAGCTTTAAGGTAAGGATACTAGGAATATAAAAGAATTATCAAAAGTAGTATTAGGACTGATAGACAAAATATATGTAGGAGAGTGGGCAGCAGCATAATCTCATGATTATGAGATTTTTGAACTATCCTAGTATCAAGGCAAGTGTATTGTGGAGGTAAGTGTGGCATTTTTCTTGAAGTGATTCATGTGGGGGTATGGGTGTGTCTTCATGGGCCTGCACTTGTGTGTGCGTTTGTGTGTAATATGCACCAAGTTGAGATAATTTAGTAGAGTTAAAGCCATGAGGCTGAATGAAAGCATCTGGAAGTAAATGTACATCTTTTGAACATAAGAGCATCTACATGGCAATAGAAAACAGACTTTAAGAATAATACTGGTTTGGGGCGCCTGGGTGACTCAGTGGGTTAAAGCCTCTGCCTTCGGCTCAGGTCATGATCCCGGGGTTTTGGGATCGAGCCCCACATCGGTCTCTGTTTCGCGGAGAGCCTGCTTCCTCCTCTCTGCTGCCTCTCTGCCTGCTTGTGATCTCTGTCTGTCAAATAAATAAATAAAATCTTAAAAAAAAAAAAAAAGGAAGAAGAAGAATACTGGTTGGGACACCTGGGTGGCTCAGTGAGTTAAGCCTCTGCCTCTGCCTTCGGCTCGGGTCATGATCCCAGGGTCCTGATATCGAGCCCCGCATTGGGCTCTCTGCTCAGCAGGGAGCCTGCTTCCCTCTCTCTCTCTGCCTGCCTCTCTGCCTACTTGTGATCTGTCTGCAAATAAATAAAATCTTAAAAAAAAAAGAATAATACTGGTTAATATGACAGAAATAGACATTTTTTTGTTGTTGTTGCTTAATCATTTAAGCAAAGAAAATTTGAGTCCAACCAGATGCAGTCAGTAAAACTAAAAAGTCCAAAATGTCTGTCTACATTGAAAATTTGAAATTTAATCTAAATCTCAATGATGTTAATAGGGTAACATATTGTTTGTGGGTAATAGACATTTTAATTGTTTGTTCATTTTAAATACTAAGGCATCAAATCCAAACTCTGAGAATGATGCATGTAATTATTCAGCATGCTTCAGGAAAATCAGAAAGAGACCTAGAAGATCAGGCCAGCAAAGACTTGGCACTTACTACTGTAGAATAACTATGATTTTCTCCTGTCTTGTGAGGTGGCTTTCTGACATTTTTCTCTTTGAAACTTATAATCTCTGTCTTACTATAATGATAGATTTTAGATGAGTCAAGGCTCAAAATTAGCAGGAAGGGGCAGAGACCAAATGAAACTTTACATCTCTTGTGATTTGAAACATTTCCCATCTGACTGTCTATCTCATAAAAATCTTAATTCAACACCAATTTATGTTCATAAAGCAAGATGGATCTGAGAAAAAGCATTTTTAATAGAGTATTCCATCTGCAAAAACATTGATTTCAAGAAGAGTGCAACCTTATATTTTCTGCATTATGAGCTATATAATATGTGTAAACTTTTTTCCTTCTTTATAGTTTAGTCGTTTTAAAGTAGTCTCCTAAGGAACATACAACTGTAAAGTCTTTATTATTATGACAGCTTCAAAGAGCTGGATTAAAAAAAACCAACAACAACAACAAAAAACAAAACGAAAAGCCTTCTGTTGTTAACTCAGACATTTATTCTTACATTTTTATGAGATGGACAGAAAATCCAATTTTCCCTAAAATTTCTATTGATAAATCTCACGGTCTTCCATCTTTCTCAATTTAACTTTTTTTTTTTTAAAAGATTTTATTTATTTATTTGACAGACAGAGATCACAAGCAGGCAGAGAGGCAGGCAGAGAGAGAGGAGGAAGCAGGCTCCCCGCTGAGCAGAGAGCCCGATGCGGGGCTCGATCCCAGGACCCTGAGATCATGACCTGAGCTGAAGGCAGCGGCTTAACCCACTGAGCCACCCAGGCGCCCCTCTCAATTTAACTTTTAGCTGGCCAAATTTAGCAGAACTTTTTGTCACCTTGGTAGTTAGGGGAAGGGACTATTACCTCAATTAAACCAAAATTCAGTAGGGTGAATTTCTGTCACAGCAGCATAGATAGACTTTGCAAAACAAGTTTGGGAACTAATTCTAGCTAACATTTATTGAGTATTTACCACCTTAGGCACTGGGTTCAGACAGATTAAGTCATTCAGCCCTCATGACAACAGCAGGGGCTATTAACTTCTTTATTTTATGGATGAGGAACTCTAGTCTTATTGCTTAAGTCAATAGTTCCCACACTTTGGTGTGTATCAGAATCACCTAGACAGCTATATAGGAATATGGGGCCTGGGCTTCTTGAAATAGAGGAAGGTCTGGGCCTTTGTGTTTTTATCAATCTCCCCAGGTGCTTCTGAAGGCCACCAAAGGTATAGAAGCACCGTTTAAGTATCTCACTTAAAATGATAAGTGACAGAGCTGATACTTAAACCCTAGTTGATCAGATGTCAATAACTGACGCTCTTAACCAACATACTGTAGAGTCTCCAACTACATTAAAAGGTAAAGGCATCACAGAAATCGTTCCTCTATTGGAAGTGTGTGGAGTTAAAGTTGACAAATTCGGAGGTGCCTGCAAAATGTCAGGTCCACAGTCTTTTGAGAGTAGACATGGCCTCTCTACAGCTTCTGTAACAATAACATGAACGTTGAGTACTGTGCTGCCATTATGCACTGGACACTCACGTGATTTGTACTGGGAAGAGTATAAAATGAAGCTGAACATCAGCATTAATGGTTTAACAGAGAAACCATCAACTTTGCTGCTCTTATTCGAAATCTGTTTTTTAAACAAGATAACGCGGCCCTGAACCTTGGAACAACTTTCCCCACTAGAGACACTGATAGCAATTACAGATGTAAGTAAGGTTTTCTGTTTCTGGCCCTGGAGGATTTTTTCCTGTGTTTGAAGTAGAAAACGATTTTCAGACAGTTTGTGGGAAGATTGTCAAAAAGCGCTTAGTTACGTTTACGGACATATGGCTATAGCACCCCCTGCTGATGACTGCTGGGATTAACTTTGGTGCGATGCTGACCTCCGAATCCATGGTTCCTCAAGCCATTTCAACTCACTGGTGAGATAGAAAAATAACGCTATCTTCACTTATCTTGCCAGTCTTTAAACCACTGGTGGGTTTTCCTTGAAACTCTAAATTCTAGATTTCATTAGGTTATTGATAATTTTGATGATCTGTTGGCAATTTGTTCATACATTCATTCAACAAATATTTATTGAGTGCCCACTGTGTGGCTAGAGATATTCTAGTTGTCTGTGATTTAAGTATGAACCAAACAAGGCTTCTTCTCCCTCCGGTGTGATGGAGAAAGAGAAATAGAAACGGAGATAGAGAGATAGAAGACGGAGGCAGGTACATAAATAGTAAATTTGATAAACATGGGGAATGAAAAAAGAAGCAAGAAAATAGAAAAAGTGTATGCAGGTGAGGGTTGGGAGAGTCTGTTTTTTATAGGTTTATCTGTATTTTGTGTTTTTCTTCACATCCTTTGAAAGAGTGCACCGAACACAAGCAAAAAGAAAGAAACCTGATTTAGAACACAGCGGCTCTTAAGGAAAATGCACAAACTATTTCTCCATAACTTTCTCTCTAGTGTGAAGACCTCAGAGTTCTCCTGCAGCAGTTAGAGTAGTCAGAAGTCCCAAGCAGGAGTGAAAGCACAAAGGGGAAGCAGTGTTAGGCAATCCACCCCTGAGGGGTGGGATAGGGGCATATCTGCATGTAGAGGCCCAAGCCATGTTTTTAGAAAAGCTCGTATGTTCAAAAATAAATGCATCAGTCTTTGCCTAGCATCAGAACCACATCTGAAGTGGTATTTGAGACCAAGCTGCTTTTATTTATTTTTTTTTAAATCTGAATTGTCTGTCACTTTATAAAACTAGTGGAACAGAGTGCTGTACGGTGATGCAAGGTCACAGCTGTTTGCACATTGCATTTCAGAATCTGAAAGCACATGATTGCAATACTGTTTTTAACATGAGCACATCTGCTCAAAGGAGAGGGAGGGCCTTGAGCTTTGTTTCTGCTTCTGGCCCCTGTCCTGAGACCACCTAGGTGACTATGGCCCCACATTATCCATCTCTGCTGGTCAGAGCACAGAGAGACCACTTGTGTGGAGCTCATACGAGCCAAATCTCAAGGCAGTGGAATGAATAATTTCTGTTTCCAGTTATGTTGAATTAGGAAAGAAAAAATAGTTCAATCTATTAAATAGCACAGGTCAGTAGGGAAAAAAATGGATTAAATTAAGGATAATCCGTTGTAAACAGGAAGATAACAAAGACAGATAGGATGCTGACTGCCTTTCATTCCTCTGTCTCTTCTCCGCATTTGTGCCATCCCCAAGGTCAAACCCAACTCGTAGTCAATCAAGGCTCCTGCCTTCTCAACATCTATACCCAGCCTGCTTTACATGCTCAAGAAAGATCACACTCTTTTATGGGACTCGGAATATGACAAATTCATGATCCTCAAAATAGCCTGGAAAGTGGTCCTCAAAATAGCCTGCAAAGTTCTCAGGGTGTTTCTAGTCAATTCTAGCTCCTATTTTTAACCTTGGCTTCTCTCCTCAACTGCTGATGTCACCAGACCTTATCACAACCTTCACCTCAGAAGAAGAGCTACCTCTGTATTACAAGCAGAAAATAGAGGCCACATGTTCTTATTCCCTATCTTCCTGACACCTATCTACCTACAAACATATCAGCATCTGCTGCTTCTTCCTTATCCCCTCTGCCTTCTGAGGCAGAAGTCTTAGTCCTGCTGTCCTGGGAAGAGCCACCTGTATCCTCTGTAACATTACTACATCATTAACCCACCAGCCCTCCATTCTTTCTGCCCAGTGGCTGTCTGAGACCCTGTGTATTAGAGTAAATTGATGGGCTTTGGGGTTAGAATGAAATGATCCTGGACAAGTGGAAGAGTTTCTTTCAAACTCAGTTTCCAAATTTGTCAAGTAGAAATCAGGGTACCTCTCCCACAGGGTTTATATAGGGATTAAATAACATAATATGCAAAGCCCTTGGATCACAGCAAGTACTGGGGGAAAAATAGCTTTTAGTATTTCTTGTAATTACTCCTGTAGCATACTACCAGTTTTTGCAACAGTCCCTTTCAAAGCATGTTTACAAACATTGCCAATTTTATCTCACAAAAGCTTATAATGTAGGCAGGACAGATCTAGAAATGTATTCAAAGTAAAGAAGCTGCTTTCTCAAGGTCATAGAAATAGGTTGGTGGTGAAATTGGGATTGAAAATTAGATTTTCTGAATCCTGTTTCAGTGTTTGTGCACCTACATTTACTGCCTCCTTTATTATCTGATTCCTTATGGGAAGGATGCTACTGTCTGTGGATTCATTTGAACTTAGGAAGTAATGAGATGCTATTGTTATAAAATAAAACTTATATCTCTCTGTGCAGATATCGCTTGTGCTTTTCTTTGTATGGTGTGTTACTTACGAGTCTGATGTTCTTTATAATGCAAAGTGATACAGGCATTAATTGCATTACCTGGAGCAAAGACTACAGCTGTGTGAGGTTGATGAAATTGCCATATATTTTACAAATGCTTTGTGAACAAAACTCCAGACACTTATGACAAAGACTATATAACATATGGCTTACATCCATTTACATTTGGAAGTGTGCAACATCCAGGGGGAGGAAGTATGTTTTTGTTGTTGTTTTTTGCTTTAGGTTTTGTTTTATTTTGTTTTTTAATAAGCTTGAAGTTTAGGAGAAATTTTGAGAAGTCAGTGTGTTTAGTTGGCTGTTTTCAAGAGTATATTTAGGTCACCTGAATTTTAAGATGCTTTAGAGCTTATGTAAACAACCTTTATCATCAGTATAAAATCACTTTATGGAAATGGTTTCTTTATTCCATTTGGCAGAGAAATAACTTTATTTTTTGAAGTAGTAAAATAAAAAAAAAGCTGGTGAATGAAGAATCAGGACTATATGAGGAGCTGCTGGTATAAATTGAAATGTAGGAAACAACATTCTTTTCTTTTTTGTTATGTTATGTTATGTTAGTCACCATACAGTACTTCTTTAGTTCTTGATGTAGTGTTCCATGATTCATTGTTTGTATATAACACCAAGTGCTCCATGCAATATATGCCCTCCTTAATTACCCATCACCAGGCTAACCCATCCCCACACCCCCACCCCCCACCCCCACACCTCTGAAACCCTCAGTTTGTTTCCTGGAGTCCACAGTCTCTCTTGGTTCGTATCCCTCTCTGATTTCCCTCCTTTCATTTTTCCCTTCCTTCTCCTAATGTCCTCCATGCTATTCCTTATGTTACACATATAAATGAAATCATATGATAGTTGTCTTTCTCTGCTTGACTTATTTTACTTAACGTAATCCCCTCTAGTTCTATTCATGTCGATGCAAATGGTGGGTATTCATCCTTTCTGATGACTGAGTACTATTCCATTGTGTATATTGACCACATCTTTATCCATTCATCTTTTGAAGGGCATCTCAGCTCCTTCCACAGTTTGGCTATTGTGGACATTGGGGTACATTGCCCCTTCTTTTCACTACATCTGTATCTTTGGGGTAAATACTTAGTAGTGTAATTGATGGGTTGTAGGGTAGCTCTATTTTCGACTTTCTGAGGAACCTCCATACTGTTTTCCAGAGTGGCTGTACCAGCTTGCATTCCCACCAGCAGTGTAGGAGGGTTCCCCCTTTTCCACATCCTCACCAACATTTGTTGTTTCCTGCTTTGTTAATTTTTGCCATTCTGACTGGTGTAAGGTTGTGTCTCATTGTGGTTTTGATTTGAATTTCTCTGATGACTAATGATGTTGAACATTTTTCCATGTGTCTTGTTACCCCTTTGTATATCTTCTTTGGAGAAGCATCTGTTCGTGTCTTCTGCCCATTTCTTGACTTGCTTATTTGATTTTTGGGTATTGAGTTTGAGAAGTTCTTTAGATCTTGGATACCCGCCCTTTATCTGAAATGTCATTTGCAAGTATCTTCTCCCATTCCATGGGTTGCCTCTTAGTTTTTGTTGACTGTTTCCTTTGCTGTGCATAACCTTTTTATCTTCAGGAAGTCCCCAAAGTTCATTTTTGCTTTTGTTTCCCTTACCTTTGGAGATTTGTAATGAAAGAAGTTGCTGTGGCCAATGTTGAAGAGGTTATTGCCTATGTTCTCCTCTAGGATTTTGGTGGATTCCTGTCTCACATTGAGGTCTTTCATCCATTTAGAGTTTATCTTTGTGTATAGTGTAAGAGAATGATTGAGTTTCATTCTTCTGTAAAACAACGTTCTTGAAGGAGTTGTCAGGACCAAAGTACTCATTCCCATAACTGCTGGGAGTATTGGAATTGCTTGGGTTGAAGAAAACTGCCTCATTTAAGACCATTCTCATGCCAGGGACAGTTCCTATCCAATGGCCAAGTAGTGGGATTGTAAAAACACCTGATCTTCTTGCCCTAACTGAAAATGGTTGTGAAGGCTGTCAAAGAGAGAAAGTACCGACATGTGTTAAAGGGACAGGCAAATTTTATTCAGACTACTGCCCAAGGAGAGACTGTATAGCGTATAGCATAAACGCAGCTCTAACTCAGATAGAGGTAACAGATTTGTAAAGGGAAAACAGAGAGAGAACACAAAGGGGCTGGAGGAAGTGAAAAAAGGAGGGAACCAAAAAAGTGACTAAAGGCCTGCTTGGAAATGGAAATTATAGAAAGGAAGTAATTGGGAAATTATTGAAAATGGTCTTGTAATGTGGTTGGGACATTGGGCATCTTGTGGCTTGTCAGCATTGCATTTTCTTGTGCAAAGAGTCAGCACAATGGCCTAGTACAGGTGGAAGCCAGGCCAAAGCTTGGCTAAGTCTCTTAGCAAGTATTCATGCAGATCCTTTGTGCTGTGTGGGAGCTCACAACTTAGAAGGTCATACATTTTTCAGAACTTGTAGGGCAGACTGGGCATCCATTGAGACTGCAGTGGAGCATGACTTCTCCCTTTGTGCTGGCTGGGCTCTATTCATTTTCCTCCCTTCCACAGGAATTGATCCTGGGATCCCTAATAAATGTCCTACATGCTAACCTCCATCCTTCTAGGGGAATCCAGTCTTTAGCAATTTGCTTCTCATAACAATAGTTGCTAGGCAATTTCAAATTTGAAAAAGATGATTCTTTACTCTCTCCGAAGACATCTTGCTATGTAAATCAATCACCATTATAGCCTTAGAATATGTACAAGCTAAAGGATTGTGGCACTTCATTCTAGCTAAAAAGGTAAGATTCATTTTGGCTAACCCACTTTTTTTTTTTTTTTAAAGATTTTATTTATTTATTTGACAGAGAGAGGGAGGGAAGCAGGCTCCCTGCTGAGCAGAGAGCCCGATGCGGGACTCGATCCCAGGAACCTGAGATCATGACCTGAGCCGAAGGCAGCGGCTTAACCCACTGAGCCACCCAGGCACCCCTGGTTAACCCACTTTTAAGTATGTTAGCTACTTCACATTCTACATTTGAATTTTTGTTTTTTGCTGTTAATGGTCTGTGATATACTAAATAACTGAAATGGATCAGTGGTTCAAAGGTGGCACACTAAATCATAAATATAAAGAGAGACATCATAACATAAATGCTACAACTCAAACATTATAAATACAAATTTATTACATCTTAAGTGCAGAATTAATTGGATGGCCACAGCAAGTAAATCTGACATAATGGTTTTACACAAGCAGTCAAAAAAAGTGTCAACAAGAACTGTATATATGAAAATTGGATTTTATTGGACCACTGGTCCCTCCACTTCTATTCCTTGGGCAGCATATTGAAAATTTGTCAAGTAACGTCATGACACCATTGAAGCCATTGCATAATTTTCAAAGAAAGCAGTGGTCTGGTTAGTTAACCAGATTAGCTGGTTTTGGTTTTTTTCAAGGATAAGTGAAAAATATTGCTTTTTTTGCACATAATTACTGAATTTAGTTGTTAGACATAGAGAAGGATCCAAAGTTTTAGTCCTTCAACAAGATTCATACTGTTGCCCAGAAAATTTAAAAACAAAAACAAAATTACGAATAAACATTAGCTTCCGAAAGAAAGCAACAGAAGTAATTGTCATAATTTATTTTATTAAATAACACCAATGGGTATCAAATTATATTAACACATACATTGTCAAAAAGTACTCTCTCAGATAGATGACCTTATGGTGGGACAAGTCCTTGATTTGCAGGGAGGAAATGAGTTCCTGATGTGAGATACATGTGACTATGCTTACCAAATTCTGTTTTCTTTATCATGAAAACTCCATGCTCCAGAAGAAGTTGTGTTTTAATTTTGGTAATGATTACTTTGTGAACCATAGTGAAGCCTGGAAAAAGTGTGCTGGTGTTAACACTGAAGAAGTACCGTTTATATCAAGGCAGCAAGGAAGGCCATTGTTACCTGAAGATAGCTATACATAAAACTACTCACAAAGTGTATAATATACACCTATTATGTGCTTATATGCAATATATGTGCCAATAATATATACTAATATAATTATATATAATATTATTCAGCCATAAAAAAGAAGGAAGTCCTGCCTTCCTTCTGCAACAATATAGAAAGACCTTGAAGGTAATATGCTAAGTGAAATAAGTCAGAATGACAAATACTGTATGATCTCACTTACATGTGGAATCTAAAAACATTGAATTTATAGAAACAGAGGGTAGGGCACCTGGGTGGCTCAGTTGGTTAAGTGACTGCCTTCGGCTCAGGTCATGATCCCGGAGACCTGGGATCGAGTCCTACATCGGGCTTCCAGCTCCATGGGGAGTCTGTTTCTCCCTCTACCCTCCCCTCTCATGTTCTCTCTCTCACTCTGTCTCTCAAATAAATAAATAAATAAAATCTTCAAAAAAAAAAAAAAAAAGAAAAAGAAAAAGAAACAGAGAGTAGAATGGTGGTTGTTGAGGGGCCAGGAAAATGAGGAGATTTTGCTCAAAGGGTACAAACTTTCGTATATAAGTTCCTGGGATCTAAGGTATAGCCTGATGACTGCAGTTAATAATAATGTACATTTGAAAGTTGCTGTGAGAATAGAGCTTTTAAGTTTCTCAACATAACAACAAAACAACAACAAAATGGTAGTTATGTGTAGTGAAGGGTGTGTTAACTAACCTTATTCTGGTAAACATTTAGCAGTATGCATATGTATCCAGTCATCACGCTTTGCACCTTAAACTCACAGAATGTTATATGTCAATAATATTTCTCAATAAAACTGGAGAAAAGATTGAAGTATGCAGATATTATGGATGTCCACTATAGCAAAACCCATCCTAGAGTGTTTGGGTGGATTAGAGGCCATATTTTTTGAGTAATTTAAGAGGCTTAATACAACACCAGAAGTATTTTTAAAATAGCCAACATCTTTATAAGTTGTGCAAAATATTTTTAATGTTAATTTATTTTTGGTTATCACTGTAAATTTTGCAGAAACACTAAAATTCATTATCTATATTAGAATTTATGCTTGTGTCAAAAATAAAATAAGAACATGTTTCCATGGAGATACACTATAGTTGAAGGGCTTACCAGATTTCAAGACATGTGAAAAAATTAATGTGGAATTAAAGTATGTTTTATGTTTTGGTTAATCCTCTGCACACATGAAAGATTAATGATAGCAAAGTCAAAGGATGTAATGAGCAGCTCCAGCCTGAGCCTGTTTTATTGGTTAAAGTTCAGAATACCCTTGGAAGATAACACACATTTACTTCCATTTCAAAGATGGTGAAATCAATAGAGGAAATGATTGTCTTGAAATTACATGGTTGTGGAGTCAGAAACTGATCTATGCATTTTGGGTCTCAGAATACTTTATTCTCTGTAATAATTCTATGCTTGTGTTACAAATACCAAAGGAATTAACGTGTGGATAGCTGGTTCAATATGTTGACATGCTATTTTGGCTTTCTCAGAGTGGGGGAATAATGCCATTTTCTGTAGTGAAAACTCTCAGCCTGAACTGGTGGTTTAGGAGTCTACAATTGGTTCTAATGAGGCTAGACTAGGCAAGAGAAGGTAAAGTTACTAATAAACCAGAACAACAAGCTACATGGCTATTCCACCAGCAGTGTGTCTTAATGTTATTATTATCCACATAGAAGTTCCATATTGAGTTTCATGTAGGTACTGCAAATTTCATTTTGAAATACTTAAAACTTTCTTATTAAAAAAATAAGGCCAAAGAGGACAAACCCATAAGACGAAATGAAATCAAATAAGTGTGTCACCTTTTTTACACCAGATAACTGATGTTAAGGGTATAGGTTTTATTGTAGATGTGTGAATGTGTTCTCATTAACACAACATTTATAAACATGAGATGCTAAATGTAATAACCTTAACCTGCATTATTCATTTATCAGGGCTTTGTGAATGCTTCTTCCTTAATAATAAATACTCTTTGGCAACAATTTCTTTTCTTTCAAAAATATTAATAACTTTTCTTAATATTGCAAATAAGGCAGCTAAAGGAAGAGTCAAAAGTAGCATACAATTAGATTTTAGAGAAAGAAAAAGCATTTTTTAAAATTTCTTTTTTCTTACTTTATTATGTTAAGTTAGCCACCATACAGTACATCATTGATTATTGATGTAGTGTTCAGTGATTCACTAGTTGGGTGTAACACCCTGGGCTCATCACAACACGTGCCCTCCTTAGTATCCATCGCCCAGTTACCCCATCACCCCCCACCTCTGAAACCCTCAGTTTCTTTCCTGGAGTCCATTTCCCTCATGGTTTTTCTCCCTCTCCTTCTCTGATGTCCCTTCAGTTTTCCCTTCCTTCCCCTATTGTCCTCTGTGAGTGAAATATGAGTGAAATCCTATGATAATTGTGTTTCTCTCCTTGATTTATTTCACTTAGCATAATCTCCTCTAGTTCTAACCATGTTGATGCAAATGGTGGGTAGTCATCCTTTCTGATGGCTGAGTGATATTCCATTGTGTATATGAACCATATCTTTTTTCTTTTTTCTTTTGTCTCAATGAATTATTTTCTTGCCTGTTGGAAACTTTATGCTTTTTTTAAATTTAATTTTATTTTTCAGTGTTCCAAGATTCGTTATTTGTGCACCACGCCCAGTGCTCCATGCAGTACATGCATGCCCTCTTTAATACCCAGCACAGGATCATCCAACCTCCCACACTCCTCCCCTCCAAAACCTTCAGTTTGTTTCTCAGAGTCCACAGTCTCTCACGGTTTGTGACCTCCTCTGATTTCCCCCAACTCACTTCTCCTCTCCATCTCCCAATGTCCTCTGTGTTATTCCTTATGCTCCATAAGTAAGTGAAACCATGTAATAATTGACTTTCTCTGCTTGACTTATTTCACTCAGCATAATCTCTCCAGTCCCATCCATGTTGATACAAAAGTTGGGTATTCATCATTTCTGATGGAGTCATAATACTCCATTGTATACGTGGACCATATCTTCTTTATCCTTTTGTCTGTTGAAGGGCATCTTGGCTCTTCCACAGTTTGGTGACTGTGGCCATTGCTGCTATGAACATTGGGATACATATGGCCCTTCTTTTCACTAAGTCTATACCTTTGGTGTAAATACCTAGTAGTGCAGTGGCAGGGTCATAGTGTAGCTCTATTTTTAATTTCTTAAGGAATCTCCACACTGTTTTCCAAAGTGACTGCACCAACTTGCATTTCCACCAACAGTTTAAGAGGTGAATCACATCTTCTTTATCCATTCATCTTTTGAAGGGCATCTTAGCTCCTTCCACAATTTGGCTATTGTGGACATTGCTGCTATGAACAGTGGGGTACATTGCTGCTTCTTTTCACTACATCTGTATCTTACTTAGTAGTGTAATTGATGGGTTGTAGGGTAGCTCTATTTCCAACTTTCTGAGGAACCTCCATACTGTTTTCCAGAGTGGCTGTACCAGCTTGCATTCCCACCAGCAGTGTAGGAGGGTTCCCCCTTTTCCATATCCTCACCAACATTTGTTGTTTCCTGCTTTGTTAATTTTTGCCATTCTGACTGGTGTAAGGTGGTATCTCATTGTGGTTTTGATTTGAATTTCTCTGATGACCAATGATGTTGAACATTTTTCCATGTGTCTGTTACCCCTTTGTATATCTTCTTTGGAGAAGCATCTGTTCATGTCTTCTGCCATTTCTTGACTTGCTTATTTGTTTTTTGGGTATTGAGTTTGAGAAGTTCTTTAGATCTTGGATACCCGCCCTTTATCTGAAATGTCATTTGCAAGTATCTTCTCCCATTCCATGGGTTGCCTCTTAGTTTTTGTTGACTGTTTCCTTTGCTGTGCGTAACCTTTTTATCTTCAGGAAGTCCCCAAAGTTCATTTTTAAGAACTAATTTCAGTATTTAACCTAAAGATAGTAATATGTCAACACTAGAATTTTTCTTGTCTGTACCCCATCAATGTTAGATAGTCAGCAATGAGCAAGTAAAATGTAAATTTATATTTTTGTGAGTATATGTTTGTATATACCTCTGTGTGTATATGTGTGTGTGTGTGTGTGTGTGTGTGTGTGTGTGTGTGTGCTTGTACACATGCATATGCACATTTGTATGCTAATGTTTGGAGGTTAGCTTAAAAATTTAAGAAAAAATATTTCTTTGCATAATATAAGGTTCAGAAGAATATTTCCATCTGGTGTCCTCATTGTCATAGAAATATTTCTACCAGAAGAAAGGAGCTTTTAGAAGAAATAGGTTATAGGATGAAGCACCATATGCTGAGAAATCCCACATTACTGGAAAAAAAAAATCTTTGTGAGTGCACATAGACCCACTGGAGATGCAAGCATGGGGAGAAAGGACAGAAAGTAACAGAGTAAGTGAGTATAGTCTACCTCTTTTGCATGGGTAGCTTTATAATAAATCTGCTATACTGTTTGGGGAGAGAAAAAAACTTTTTTCCTCTATCCATCTCAGGTTCTCTGGCCAGAGCCTTATAAATTAGAATGACAAAAGACAGAGTGACAAAAAAATCTAAAAAACAAAAACAAAAAACCAGGTTTATTAACATGTTCATCCTGCCTAGACATTGAAGTGCTGAGTAATAAGTAACTCAAAGTAGTGGTTAGAACTTAGGCTTATATAACATTTTAACGAAAGATAACCGATTTTTAGAAAAGTGGTATAGTGAAGGAAAAGAACTTGGAGCTTCTAGGGGTGGCAAGTGGTGGGAAGGTAAATATATAGGGAAACTAATGCTAGGCAAAAGCTAGTTTATCAAGGTTTGTTATGTGGAATCGTCTTGGTGCCATCTCTGAGTTGCAGTGTCTAGAACTGTCACTGGTGATTAACTTCTGTCCTTCCTGGTGGAGAGGGGTAGGAACTATACCATTACAAATGCGTGTTCTGCTCTTAGGCAGAGAAGGGGTGGGGAGAGAACTTTGCATGTATCTTCTTCTTGTCAATTGCCTTCAGCTCTGAGTAATCCTTATGCCAAAGTGACATATTTTGGGGTAAATATTCTGCTGTGCTCCGTACCATTCTACAGATAATTATGTATTATTTGTACACCTGCAATCCTAGTGAAAAATAGGTTGGATTAAAGTAAAACTGCCTTTGAAATATTTTAATAAGTTCACTGAGCTGAAAGGAAAGAAAAATTCATTCCTTTTTCAGAATCTTGATTATAAATTTTGGCCCATCAAAAAATTTAACAGGCCCTCCATGAATGTAATTTATATATTATAATATGAGCTTGATATCATAATTTTTTTTGTCATGGCATAGCTTTGGTTTCCAGGAGTCATATGTACATTCAGGTCAATTAAATGATTATTTATTTGTCTGTATCATAACTTTTATCTTTTTTTTGCATAAAGATTTTGTTTGTGAGAGAGAGAGCACACAAGTCAGGGTGGGAGAGGGAGAAGCAGGTTTCCTGCTGAGCTGGGAGCCCAATGTGGGGCTTGATCCCAGGACTGTGAGATCATGACCTGAGCCAAAGGCAGATGCTTTACTGACTGAGCCACTCAGGCACCCATAATTTTTATCTTTGAAGATTCCCACCTTGATGTTAAGAAACATTTTCTGACTATATACTATATAATCAGAAATTTAGGATGAAAGAAAATAAAAAAGGCTGAATGATTATTGACAATCTTTATGCAACATAGTAGTATAATATGCTGGTAATGATGTGAAGTATCACATGATTATTGCCTAATAGGAAGATTTCACTGACTACTGACAGAGACATGGGATAATTCTGTGAGGGGGATAGAGAGTTAATAACCATAGGATTATTCAAATATGATAATAACAGTATATTTGTAGTAAGGTAGTTTTCATTTTCATAATATAGTCAGAGTGGTACCAAATGCCAGGTTTTTAACCAACATCACCAGTGAAATAGCCACATAATTTGGAACCATAATGAAATCACTCCATAATGAACTATAATGAATATATGAACTTAAGTTATCACAGAGGAGGCAAAGACAGTTGCCAATCACGTAATCCTTTTTTTTTTTAAAGCTTTATTTATTACAGAGAGAGAGCATGAGCAGGAGGGGTAGAGGGAGAGAGAATCTCAAGTAAACTTCATACTGAGTACGGAGTCTTTGTCGGGCTTGATCTTAAGACCCTGAGATTATGACCTGAGTTGAAACTAAGAGTCAGATGCTCAACAGACTACATCACCCAGACACCCCTGCCAGTCACGTAATTCTTAAGTACTTCTTTTAGTTCTTCAAATTGGGTTTTACAATGGCCTAACCTTTTGTCTTAAAATTTCTCATCCCTTTTCACCAAATGTTCCATCTTCTCCTGCTGCTAAAGTCTTACTGTTTTAAATAAACTCAGATTCCTCTTGGTGAATTGCAAAATCATTAGCATCAACTCCATTAATTCTACCAGTATTTATTGAGCATCTATTATGACTCAGATAGTGTTCTAAATGCTGGGGTTATGAACTTACGAAGTTAAAGGTGGTTTATTTTGTGAAAAGTATTTTAATAACTTTGTAAATCAGTTTAATCTTGTCTCACAGAACACATTAAGTGTCTGAAGGGGTCACACATTGTTTCATGCAGCCAGTTGCACAGAGGTATAGAGGCAGTATGAGAGATTGGTCTAGCTAGTCAGTTTGTCATCGAGTATCCCCTGAGAAGGGAAGATATCTGGTTTATGTATAATATCGAGACATGCTCCTTTCAATTTTCCTGGGCTCTACTCTGCACTCCTTTTCCATCCCTTTGTACCCCCAAATCCATCATGTCCTACATGCCTGAAGGTTCGGCTTCGTTTTACTATTTTCTTCATTCTGCTTCATTACCATCTCATCTTAATTGGTAAGTTCACCTAGGGGCTACCGCTCCCCGGAGACTGAAAATAAATCAGTACAGGCAGTTTTCATCTTGAAGTTTTTTGGCTGACCTAACATTTTACAAGACACAGTTGAGCCCTCTTTCTGGGTCAGGCCAGTCCTTCCTATTGTTTATACAGTTTCTACTTTCCCCAGAGCTATATAAACTAATATAAATTCTCTATTTATACCTTTACTTTAAACAGAAATACTTATCTTTACTTTATAGATAAGGTTGTATGTAACAGAAGAAATAGAATATCTACATATATGCATTAATAAGACTTTGTGCTTTAATGCCATACTTTGATTCTCAAAAATAATCGCATTATTTATTTTTGGGTAGTGCAGCTCTAAGTTGTTCAAAGAAATCAGTAAGTTATTCAAATACTCAGGTAACTAATTATGGAGTATTTGTGGAGTATTTTATTGGTTGGGGTATTCTTGATGCCAGGCTGTTTTGAGGGTTTTATAACAAAGCACTGCTGTATAGTGAAAAGAACTAGATAGATTGAGGCATAAGCCCCTACCCCGTAGCCTCTCTTGGGTCCCTTAATATCCATGTAACCTTCTGTGTGTTATTTAGTCTTTCTGTTTCCTTATGGATTCATTTACATATCATGAGATTATACTGTCCTGAGTTGAAGGGAAATCTTTAAGTCCTTTCTGATTCTCACTGCTCTGATTTGATACCTTTCAAGTGATAAAAATTACAATAAGATTGAGAAGGTTAAACATTGATGACAGTTTTAAAGAAAGGAAGAAGTGGATGTTTTATTAGGTACTCATGGATAGGCTAGTTTATTATGCTGAGAAAGTTGATTTCTCTAATTCTGATCCTTTGTTCTGTAAATTTGTGTAATTAGCTATAGTGAAATAGGTCTGTAGTCCATTAAACACTTTCATAGAAATCTTTTTAAATGGGCCTGATATATGTGGGGTTTTTTCCCACATTTGTTCAGGGTGCAGAAAACTGGACCTAAAATCCCTGGAGACCCTTTCTGAGTGCCTTTAGTCTCTAAGTCTGTTTAAGAAAATACAAGCAAAATCCATTTACTCTTTCATATTTAAAAGAGTTAATTTTACTGAAGCCTTCACAGACCCAGAGACTTACTGACCAATCCCACCCTTGCTCTATTTACATACCTCTTATTTATATTTAGTCTGAAATGATTTAGGCATAAATTTGTTTTGTCATAGAATAGTTATCCCTCAACTCTATTATTATAATGGAATAACACTGGAATAAAATAAAATGTATATAACAAACTGAAAATGCATCACGCATGAGGAAACTACATGTTCCTTGAATTTCTTAAAAGTTAAAGGGATCTGGCTTAGGGGAAGGAGATGGGTGGACATTGCAAATTCATGTGACTTTTTTTGTGTAGCGTTTTCTTAGTAAAAGCAGTGAGGAAAAGTGAGGAAAGGTTTCCCTTGAATACCAATACCGGTGCCTAATAATTGTGACACTGTTACTCTACTTGGACATCAGGTTTTTCTTGTGTAAAATGATGGTTAAGTGATAAGCTAAACATATTTAAGTTATTAAATTGGTTTATATAACCATTGTGATTTCTTTTTTTGTTTGTTTTTTTGTTTTGTTTTGCTTTCATGACTTAGTTTTTTGTTTGGAAGGTTATGCAAAACTTGCTTGAGTAATTTTAATTACTAGTTATCTTTTATGAGTTGGAAAGAAATAATAATACAGTCACACCTGCCACTCTGGGTATTTTCTGTTTAAAAAAAGGGCGTATTTATATTACACAGCTAAATGTAGAAAAATGTATCTCTTCAAACAAGAATGATTATAAGAATGTCCTCTAGAGGGATCCATTTTATTGTTTTATAACCACAGGCTTGAAATTGCCCTAAATTTTTGTTGAATCCCTATTAGAATTTTGAAGATTTACTGCCTTGGATATTTAATGGGCGTTGGTAGGGTGGGGAAAGACCAAATCACAAATAAATCATGAAAGATTTAAAGATTCTGTATTTTGATAGAGATGGAAGGTCCATTTTATTCAGATAAACATCTTCTAAAATAGTATGAAACTGATGATGATGTAGATTTTCATGGAAAAGAAGAAATTTCTTTTTCATACGTTAGAGCCTTAGGACCTCAGCTGGAACTTACAATGTCAGTTAAATTTTAACCTCAGTTTGATAACCTGTTCCCCAACCAATAAAGTTAAGTTAGGAATTATATTTGACATTTCGAGCAAATGTAACATGGTGGCAAATTATGAAATAATGCAGCATTTATATATACATTGCACATCCATAATTATAATTTTGTCATTGCTTAAAATAAAACCATTAAAGTTACAACATGTCTAAGTAAAACTAAGGATAATGATTTTTTAAAGAATTTATGTGTAGGTATGGAGCTATGTATTTTATATAATTTATGAGTGTGTTTTGATGACACATTTATCATTTTGATCTCAATTTCTTTGAGACATTTTATAAACCTTCCTTTAAACCTATTATTCCTTTAAAACTATCTTGCCATTTCTTCTAGTTATATCAATAAAGCAATCACATATTATTCTAATATTAGAGAGAAGGAAAATAATGCTAAGTTTTGTTATTTAATAGTAATGGATTTTCCTGGTGAATTATATGAAGTAGTATATTACTCCAGTTATACTATGTTTATCCACCATTAAGTTTTTTGTGTGTACTAGTAGATAGAATACAAGGAATGGTTGAGAGCTCAGAAATTACATATCCTGGAATAGCTTTGATCTTTGGTCAAGTGGCATTGAACAAATTCCTCTCTGAAACTTAGTTTCCTAAACATATGAAAATTAATTATATTATTAAAAATATTAATGAATGAAAGTTTCCCAACATACTGCTAGTGTTTTTTTCAATGTTTTCTTTTCTCCCAGTAAGACATACTACTTTAGTTTTTTATACTAATTCTTCTTAATAGGAAGGATACATCGAGGCCCTCTCTCTCTTTTTTTTTTTTTTTTAATAAATGCAGTCTTCTAATGGTAATTTTTGCCTCCATTTACTAACTGTAATCAAGGACAATTTTGGGAGCTTTTCTATGAGTGATAAGCCTTGCATGTCCAAATATAGTGATCACCTCTATTTTATGGATAATTAAAAAAAATGTACGCTATTTAAAAATATACAGAACTCTTGGGCCAAGAATATTTTATGTATTTTTTCTTTATCTTTCCCTTACTTGACACCAAAACTTCCACTGACTTTTTGAAACAAAACAATTAATTCTTTTTTGAAGTATGACTTTTCATTCGACTTTATTATTTATCTCAAAAGCAAAGAGATTATCGACTTTTTAGTCTCTGATAAACAAATACAAACAATCGTGCCTCAAGTTTATCTTTAACGAAAAAAAAAAACCTTGCTTGATATTGGTTCCTATAGTACTTCTTTAATTGTCGTGCTTTTGCTACTGAATGTCATAACTTACTGAAATTTTCCATGTTTTATTTTCTTAAATCATTCTCATTGTGAAATAACTCTAGAATTCCACACAAAATGTTTCAGTTCAGTATATGTTCATTATACTGTTCTTGTTCTAAACATAACTAACAGTATAAAGCAAATGAAATCTCAACAAGCTTTTACTTTTTTTTCAACAAGCTTTTTAAATAGGAACTATAAATTGTTTCTGATGCCTTTGAAAGTCATATGGGAGTTGTTTTTAAAAACATGAGTTTTCAAAAACTGTGAATTTTATGATGCTATTTTATTATTATAAGGTAACTCTGTAAATGATTTTGGAATCTTGAAGAAGGGGAAAAACAAATTTTCTCAGTATTAAATATACAGGGCACCTGGGTGGCTCAGTGGGTTAAGTGTCTGCCTTCGGCTGAGGTCATGATCCCAAATCCTGGGATCTAGTCCCTTATAGGGCTCCCCGCTCTGCAGGAAGTCTGCTTCTTCTTCTGTCTCTGCTTCTCTCTGCCCCTCACCCTGCCCTGCCTATCTCTCATGAATAAATAAATATAGTTTTAAAAAAAGAATTAAATATACAGATAAATCAAATGGCATAATATTTATGCCCAACCCTGCCTATATTTTCATGCATTTTTTACCTCAGTAATGGGTATTTCTTTTACTTAATTCAAATCATCTTACATCCTTCTTGGTCCTGTGTCCTGGACCCACTGGTAGCCCCCCCCCAACATTTCTCCAGTCTTTTCTTTCACCTCTCACTCTCAAAGCTGCCTTGTTTGGGCCCCTATTCTTTCTCCCCACCTCCCTCTCTCCACTCCATTCCTTCACTTCCTCTCAACCTTTCTCTGTCTTCATCTGCTCTCAGCTCATTACAAACTGCCTATTAGATATCAAGCGAAAGGTATCCTCCAAAGTTTTCTGGCCTATGTTTATCCCTTAGTAGGTCTCCAGGTTGTTAACTGTTTGGTCATACCCTATGACCGCCTCCAATTAACCTTTAAACTCCAAAGGTTACTGAAAAAAAAATAAAAAACAAAACAAAACAAAACAAACTTGCTTAGTCATTTTACTTTTTTATTTTTTTATTTTTAGAGATTTTATATATTTATTGACACAAGTAGGCAGACAGGCAGGCAGAGATAGAGAGAGAGAGAGAGAGAGGAGGAAGCAGGCCCCCCGCTGAGCAGAGAGCCCGATGCGGGGCTCGATTCCAGAACCCTGGGACCATGACCCAAGCCGAAGGCAGAGGCTTTAACTCACTGAGCCACCCAGGCGCCCCTGCTTAGTCATTTTAAACTTTAGCTAATCTTTAATATATCTTCTTAATTCCTATTGGCTTATCTGTTTTCTGACCCTATATTTGCCTTAATATTTACTGTTTTTTAGTACTAAAAATTATACAGAATATTGGGCAGAAAGTTCCAGGTTTCACTTTAGGCTTGGCCAGGTTTTTAAGACCTATTTACTCAGCTTTCTTTCTTTCTTTTTTTTTTTTTTTTTAAGATTTTATTTATTTATTTGACAGAGATTAACACAGCAAGAGAGGGAACACAAACAGGGGGGGTGGGAGAGAGAGAGAAGCAGGCTCCCTGTCCCCTGTCCCTCCCCAGCAGCCCTATGTCATGCGGGGCTAGATCTCAGGATCCTGGGATCATGACCTGAGCAGAAGGCAGACGATTAATGACTGAGCCACCCAGACATCCTTTACTCAACTTTCTGAGACACATTTATCCTTATTAAACGGAGACATTTATATCTTTGTCAAGAACTCTTTGTGAAAACTTACCTAGAAAGCATACGTGAATCACCTAGCATAGTACTTGGTTCACAAAAGGTACTGGATAATTGTTATCTCCTTTCCTATCTTATATGTGCTGTTCTCTCCATTTTGGTTGCTTTCCAGTACATTTCAACCTACTGCTGCTGGGCTCTGACCCCGTATTGCACAATTGGGAATATGTTGTTTGAAGCATATCAGATATAGGAAAAATGAGTTATAGCATCAAACATTCCTTGACCTTTCTACCTGTACTAACCAGTGAACTCTGACAGAGCTAATGGAATTTGTCTGCCCTGGAAAATTTAATAAAGGCTCAGGGTTATTTCACGTTGATGTGATTAGTCAAGCCAATGCTATTTTGGTAAATTCTCCTAACCAGCAAATCCTCTTTTGGTAAATTCTTCTAACCAGTGGGCAAAGGAAGTGTGCACAGGAGTCACTATAATATTTATATTAAATCCATCTTGCATAGCCATAATTAAAGGACATATTAAAGTTGGGAAAATTTCTTCTTAGGAAAATTCTACCAATTTATTGTCGACTGTTAATAATGTGCTTGAACAAGAAAATGAAAAAAATGTGAAAAAAATAAATACAAGTAAAAGAGTATTTGTATTTGAAATACAGCTTGAAAATTTGATCCAAAAAAAAAAAAAAAAAAAATTTGATCCATGCTAATGCTAACATGGATAAAGCAACAATTTAATTTTTCTCATAAAATATTCCTGCATTACAGTAACTTTCTTAGAGCACATAACAAATATAACTATATGAGAGCTCAATCTTACCTAGTCATCAAGTATGCTCAGAGTCTTGTCAGAGAACAGAATACCCTAAATCCACAAATACATATTGTCTTTTTCTGCGTTTAAGGCTAAAACCTCTCAGTGATTGACACGGGTCCCTGCCTTTGGACACTCTCCTGCACCTCATTAACTAGAGCTAGAATGCTCATTTTATACCAGTTGTACCTTAACCTCATTAACTGGCACAGAACCCCTAGCTTCAAGGCCTCTCCTTTCAGCAGCTGCAGGAAGGAGCTGAGCCACATGGCCTACAGCAAGGCATCCTGGTGCCTTCAGAGTGAAGTAACTTGCCTGGTACTTTGGGAGGCACACTGCTGAGAGGGAACCGGGTAAGTGCATCTGCTGAGGATGCAGAAGAGGAGGGACTTGGGGTCACAGAGCCCTCAGCTAGGCGGTGGTGGACTGGCTTAGCCAGAGTTGCTGTTGATGTTTGCTCTGCTTTGACTGTAACCTTTTCCCTCTTTCTGACTCTTCTTGGAAAATGGTTTCTTCAAGGCACTGAGGTTTCAAGAGCACTCAGCCAATGAAATGTTTCAACTTAACTTTATGAGCTATTTACTCTTATTTTTTTTTAAGGCTACAAATTATGATCATATGGAAAGGTTTTTTTTTTTTTTTCATTTTTAAAAAAATTTTTTGGCCAAAAGGAGGGCAGCAACAGCATGAAAAAAATTATTGTTGTAAACTGCAAATAGTCCACCAACCTAATTTTTGCTGAAAGTTGGGGAAAAGACTCCATTTTATATCATCTTTTATCATTCTGACACGTGTTTCACCTAGTTCCCCCTCCAAAAGACAAAATTTCCAGATTTTATAAACTTAGGTTTATAGAAACTAATATACTATGGAACTTAGAGATATTGCTATTATGTAGTTATAATGGATTGCAATATAAGTAGATATTAAGTACAAAGAGGAAGTGAACAAATGGCATAGTATTCCTTGCTGCAATCTCAAAAAAAAGTCGAATTTTGCCTGCAATATACATGTAAAGTTAAATGCAGTTAAACTTCTATAATTAACTTCTCCATATGCCACAAGTTTGGTTATACCCTGCATCAATGAAAAGAGTGAGGCATATACCAAATAGCAAGGACTTTCAGAGTTAAACACACTGTGGTTTGAATTTCCTGTGAGACTACGCAGGCTCTGTAACCCTGGGAAAGTTAATTGACCTTTTTGAGTCTTAATTATCTTATCTGTCAAAAGTAAGAAACAGAATATAAACTATGACCCATTATCATTTAGGCAAATTAAAAGCATGCACATAAAACAGTACTGAGTATTAAAAGAACAGTTCATGTCTAAGGAGGTAGATGGAACACATTAAAAGATATGCTCTGTAGAGGGGAAAGGGAATATAGATGAGGAATGAAGTGGGGCAGCAAAATAAAACAGGAAGCTGAACTTGTGCAGTTCTGAAAATGCAATCAGCCTCCTTCCACAGCCACCACTGTCATCACCCAGTCGGCTCCTATACAGAGTGATATGGTGGCAGGGATGGTGATTCTGCATGGGCTTACTAACGTGGATCTCCACTCACCAAGGCCAACTTGGCTACCTCCATCACTGAGTGACCAGTCTGCCAAAAGTGGAGGCCAACATCGAGCTCTATTATGGCACCATTCCTGGGATGGTCAGCTAGCTACTTGGTGGCAAGTTGATGATTACATTGAGCAGCTTCCATCATGGAAGGACAGCATTTTGTTCTTATTGGTATAGACATTACTCTGGATATTGATATAACTTCCCTGTACATATGGTTCCATCAAAACCCATTTGTAGACTTCAATATTGCCTTATTCACAGTCACACATTCTGCGTGGCGTTGCTTCTAACTCAGAAACTCACTTTACAGGAAAGGAAGTGTAGCAATAAGTCCTTGCTATGTCATTCACTGGTGTTACCATGTTGCCCACCGTCCTGAAGTGGCTGTTTTGATAGAATGGGGAAATGGAATTTTGAAGACTCAGTTGTAGTGCCAAATAGGTAGCATATCTTTCAGGTCTGGGATAAGGTTCTCTAGAGGCTCTGTAAGCTCTGACTCAGCATCCATGACCTGGTGTTATTTGTCTAATAGCCAGTATTCAAGGACCCAACTAGAATCAAGAAGTGGAAAGGAGAGATACCACTCACTATTATCCCTACTGACTCACTAGCAAAGTTTTATTTCCTGTTCCCATGATTTTATGCTCTGTTGACCTAGAAGCTTTAATGCCAGAGTGAGAAATGCAGTGGGCCCATTCCCCAGGGGACACAACAATGATTCCATTTGAATTAGAAGTTAAGATTGTCACTTAGCCACTTTGGCTCTTCATTCCTTTGAAGCAACTGGCAGAGAAGCGAATTACAGTGTTGGCTGGAGAGATTGATCCTAATTACCAGAGGAAAATTAGACTGCTATTCCACCATGGAGGTAAAACAGAACATACCTGGATTTGGGAGATCCCTTAAAGTATCTTTTAGCATTACTATGCCATGTGATGAAAGTTGATGGGAAGCTGTAACAACCCAATCCATGCAGGAAAGCTAGTGGCCCAGACCCTTCAGAAATGAAGTTTTGATTTATCCCACCAGGTAAAGAACCATGACCAGAAAGGTGTTTTATAAAGGCAAAGAGAATGTAAAATATATACTAAAAGAAGGTAGTTGTAACTATCAGCTATGACCAAATGAGCAGTTACAGAAATGAAGACTGTAATTGTCATGAGCATTTCATCCTTATTTTGTTATGAATATATTCATGTGTATACATATACATGTTAAGCAAATCTGTCTTCTTTCCTCTCTAGTCCCTTATCATGTAATATAAGATATGTTGACTTTATATAAGTATTTAAGTATTGTTAATTTTACATCATAGTATTCAAGTTATGGGATGTGAGAAGAATAAGAAACGCTCAAGGACTTAAGGACTTTACCTCCTCCTCTAGGGAAGGAGTGTTAGTTAATGCTTTTTCAGTTGTACACAGAGTAGTTGTATCATGTTAGAGGGAATTATGAATTTGTTATTCTCTATTTGAAGATTAAGGAGATGCAGAGATTTCTTTCATAGATAATCCCTCAGTTACTACCTAGTCTTCAAATTAATGGTTAAAAGCTTTCCAGTCAGTGATCTCTGAGCTTATACCCAGTTTAGAAACTGTCTGTAAGCTTTGTTCTGCCTGTTCCTCTCCCTGTGGTAACTGGGGGCATAAGAAGGACATAGTCTTTCCCCCAAAATCACAAATATTTCTGTAAACAGGAAAAAACTTATATCCTTGGCCTGGTGGTAAGCATAGGAACTAACAAAAACCCTTCCCCGTCCTCATCACTTTATATCACTGCTATTTTGAAATGTTCCATGGGTATTTGATCACAAGGTAAATCTCTAATCTGGGATATAGAGTTATGTATGTCCATTAGATCAAGCTTGCTAATTGCAGATTAAAAACTTTTTTCTTACAACTCTTAAAATTTGCTTGATCAATCAGCTACTGAGAAAATTGTGTTTCAGTTTTCCTGTGATGATAATAATTTTGGTTTTTTTCCTCTATTTGTGTTAGTTTTTGCCTTATAAATTGAGATGGTATTATTAGACACATGTACATATATAACTGCTATGAGCTTTTGGTGAATAATTTATTATATTATCTTTAATCCTAAGTAGTATCTTTAAGCAAGATGTCTTTTTCTTTTAATTTATTTTCAGCGTAACAGTATTCATTGTTTTTTGCACCACACCCAGTGCTCCATGCAATCCGTGCCCTCAAGCAAGATGTCTGTTTGATCTTACTTTGATATGACTTTTGCAATTGTTGTTAGTGTTTGGTATGCAATTTCTATCACTTCATTTCAGCATTTCTGTGTCTCATTTTTTTATGAGTATGTTATAAAAGGTAAATGCTCTAATTTTGCTTTTTAGCCAATTTTTAAATCTGTCAACTAGAATAATTTATTTCTTTACATTTATTCCTGATACATTCAAATTCATTTCTGACATCTACCTATTTGTTCTTTATTATCTCTTCATTTCTGTTTGTTTCTCCTTTTTCTATATTTCATTATCTGATGTAGATAAGCTTTGCTATTACTATTTTGTGCTGCAGGACAGATTTTATTCTACTCCTTACTTCCTTCAGTGGTGTAGTCCTTTTAAGAAACCCAGAACAAAACCAGCCAAGGCATTTCACACATTCTCCTTTCCTTGCAACCAAACTGCCTCTGTCAGTGGTTTCCCAACTGCACTCTTATCTGTAAAAGAATATTTGAGAGGCATTCCCAAATTATGCAGTGTTCATTTCTAATTGTAATCTTTCTCCACTACAGTTTTATCTGGAATATTCCTGAAAATTGAACCATCTACTAACCTTTCTATATTATTTCCCCTTATTCTACTACTTAGAAAACTGAAGCCATTAAATGAATAGTGGAAATATGCCCTAGAAGTAAAATATAATGACAAAAAACCACCAAACTTTTCTACTTTTTAACTGATCCTCTTGTTTTAATAATTCATATTTAACTGACTATATACCATTGATTTAATTGGAAACTTTTCTAGCAAGAGAAATAGAAATGTCAACACAATATTCCTATAGCAATCATTTTCATTATTGTTATTATTATTGAACATACATTGTTTTAATATAATTGAGTAGTTCTTGAGGCAAATACAGAACATATACATTTTTCTGGCAACAGTTTTTAAATGAACACAGTGTTCTGGTAATCTAATAATGCACACTGGTAACATTTTGTCAAGTGACATAAATGATTTGGGATGGTTAGCCTACTGCTATAATCCTCTGGGTTTCTCCGGTGTCAGAACAGGAGAGTTAAAACAAGTAAACAAATAAGGTAGGATTTTCAGAAAGATGGGTGAATAACTTGGGAAATCTGTCTTCCAAAGGGATATATATTAAGCTAGTCAAAATTAGCAAAGACGGTCATTTTAGGTTTATAGAGGTAGACCAAAGAATTTACAACAAATTGAGAAGCGCTTATTTCACAAAAATCTATGGAAACTCAGTAAGGAAACAGGTTGCTCTGTCACTACAGGGAGAGACTGCACCATCATCCCACAGCATTGCCTGGAGAAAGAGCTATTTCAACTGTTCAGCAACTGAGTGGTAGTTACCCTCTCCCAGTTACTTGGGGGGTAGATAAGGTGTTCAGGGTGCATTTTCTGAAACCTCCCTGTCCCAGAAGGCCTAAATTAGTGGATGGTGGCAGCCAGGTGTTGGTTCTTGCTCCCCTACCCCTAGCTCCTATTGCATGAGGATCTGGGTGGGGAGCTGGCCAAAGGATAACGTCACTTTTCTGGCATAGCTCTATTTTGCAGGAAAGTTATTCTAATTGGCTCAGCCAAGTGGCAGCTCCCAGCTCCCCGAGCTTCATAGTATGGAAGACCGATTCTGATAGATTTGGAAAACCCCATCCTCCCTGATTGTGGGCTGCAGAAAATCCATACTTGGTGATTGCAGCCAGGCGATGACACCAGTTCCCACCTTCATGAATTTCCTCCACCACTTCTGCTCCATAAGAAAGATCCAGTGGGCAGACAGCGAAGAGTGGTTTTCCATTGCTGCCCTTCAGTTCTCCTCCATAGTGTAAAGGTTCTGCCAGGGGAAGGTCAGAATAAGGCTCAAAAAGACTAGAGCATCCTGCTAAGGTGTCTCACCTCAGTGGGTTCAGATCATGGAGCAATTTATGTTGCAAAGAGTTATTAAACAAACAAAAACAAAGACTAACAGCAATGAGTAATACCAACAGAGGAAGACCAGTTAGAAGTCTAAACAAGAGATAAGGAAGAGTTCAAGAGTACTCAATTAAAACCGCAATCATTCTTGGGGTGCCTGGGTGGCTCAGTGGGTTAAAGCCTCTGCCTTCGGCTTGGGTCATGATCCCAGGGTCCTGGGATTGAGCCCCGCATCGGGCTCTCTGCTCCGCAGGGAGCCTACTTCCTCCTCTCTCTCTCTCTCTGCCTGCCTATCTGCCTACTTGTGATCTCTGTCAAATAAATAAATAAAATCTTAAAAAAAAAAAAAAAGCACAATCATTCTTAATGGTCAGAAAAACTACATGCATGCCCAAGGCTATGTCCTTTGATGAGTGACATCAAAGGCTTCACATGGTGGAAAAAATAGATTCACTGACTAGTCCCGCCCAGTCACTAAACAATTAAATAAACAAACAAAAATGACTGCAAGCTTAGAGTCGAGAGATATCAGTATCACAAATGTTACAATATGTTAATTAAAATTTCTCGTTTTCCTCAAAAATATTAAGGGGCACTAAAAGAAATAGGAAAGTATCACCTATAAAACAGGTAATATAAACTGCCTTGGAGGGTCCAGATGTTGATCTTAGCAGACAAAAATTTCAAAACAGCCATTAGAAATATGTTCAAAGATCTAAAGCAAACCATTCTTTTTTTTTTTTTTTTTTAAATGTTTTTTTTTTAAATATTTTATTTATTTATTTGACAGAGAGAGAGAGATCACAAGTAGTCAGAGAGGCAGACAGAGAGAAAGGGGGGAAGCAGGCTCCCTGCTGAGCAGAGAGCCCCATGCGGGGCTCGATCCCAGGACCCTGAGATCATGACCTGAGCTGAAGGCAGAGGCTTAACCCACTGAGCCACCCAGGTGCCCCTAAAGCAAACCATTCTTAAGGAATTAACAGATGATTTTGTGACAGTAGCTCATTAACAATAGAATATCAATAAAGAGATAGAGATCATAAAAAAGAACCAAATGAAAATTCTGGAGTGGAAATGTACAATAATTGAAATGAAAAATTCACTCAAAGGGTTCTGCAGCTATTAATTATTAGCAGAGCTAATAGCCAGAATATTTAAACAATTTCCAATATCTTTTAGGCCTTTGGGGTTGTGGCGGCAGCATATTCTCTACTTATGAATTTTAACTCAGCTGATTTATGCTGCCGCTTACAAACTGACCCAACTTAAAGGGAGCCCCTCCCCTTCTGACAAAAGTTTCTAGAATCTGTCCAAACTATAATACAACAGACACTCTCAATAATGCTCTCACTTTTTTTTTCTTTCACTGTAGATCTTTAGCAACTTCCTCTCATGCCTCCTTGAGTCTCTAGACCACTCATGGATTGCTATAAGTTGCCCATGGTCTTCTGACAGCAAACTTAAACTCTTTGGCTCTGCACCATACACCATTAGAGCAGCAATTGCTATCTACATACTGGGATGTCTTAGAAACAGAGGCTTTCACAGGTCCTGAGCCCATGACCTTCTGTACTCAGCGGCTGTTATGCTTTGCATTATGGAAGCAGCCCCCCCCCTCAAGTCTGGCATGGTTACTAAGGCCTTCTTGCTATAGGATGGAGCCCTATTCGGCTCTCTGGCATATAATAATACCCTCAGGAGCAGGTAGCCACCCGTGGTCTCAGTCCTGTGCTAGATGCCATGGTACTGGGGAGATCACCCAGACCACTTGACAACCTGGGGAGCCCCTGGGACTCAGCCGAGTGAGCAGCAAAAGGAGTTCATATACTTTACATATGTCGTTGCCACCATTCTATGACAGATCTCAGTGGAATGTTGCTATTTTTCATCCTTAAGCTGGATATCTCTAGTAAAGGACAGGGCCCAAGGTCAGCATAATTGGCCAGTCATCTTAGCACTGGATTTCCTGGTCTCATCTGTACATTTTTTATAGACTTCTAGACTACTGACAATGGTCTGGCTCTCTGATCCAGCCAATGGCAGCAATAAATCCTCGTCCAAGATTGTTCCCTTTGGGTAAGAACTCTGGGAATCGCTTGCCTTATAAATGCCAAAGTAAAAATCAAGGTCACACATGTCTCTGCATCTACTAAAGCCACAGTACAAGACCTCAGCAAGACTGTCATTCGTTTCAAGGTTCCAGATATCACTGATAGTTATTTATGGTGTGTTTGATTATAAAAGTCCTTCCTGAGAACTTCCACACAGTTCAACCTTAAACAAGTACAAAAGTATCATCCAGACTTTTATAATTATATTTGAATTATATTTGAACCCTTTTCTATTTCTTAGTTTCTTCATAGCCTACATCAAATGTTATTGGTTTGTTGACAGTCATGTTGCTAGGTTCATACTGTAAGAGAATTCCTTGTAACAATGTCTATTCAAATCTATTTATGATTAGCAATCTGTTTAGAAGTAGATATGTATACTAAGAATTTGGACTCAGAAAGAATGGAGTTTTAATTATAGATTTTTTTTTATTGAATAATAGTTTGATCTTAGTAAAGTCAAACATTTGAGCCACATTTCTTACCTGTAAAGTGGGAAAACCAGCACCTACATTTTTGTATTGCTGTGAGGATAAATGAAGTAATGTATGTAAATACTTGTCATAGTGCCTAGTAAAAAATGGAGTATTCCATAAAGAGTTGGTATTTTTTACTCTTCTCAGAAGTACTGCATTTTTATGGTGTAATATATTTTCTATATGTGCGGTGAACAAATAGAAGGGGAAGAAATTAACATTTGTCATTCATTCTCTAATGTAACATTTAGGATAGGTGCAATTTTCTGCAAGCCTGGTATATACCAGGGATTGCTTAAAATCCCATGTAATACTGAGTATCCACTTTAAAATACTTCACTCTAATCTTCACAGTTACTGTGTAGCACTATTATTATGCTCATTTACTATAAAAAGAAACAATTTCACAGGTCTTAAAAAACTTAAGGCATCACCAGACCAAATTTCCCCACAGAAAGTAAGAGAAGGATCAGTAAAGAAATCAGTCTGATTACCACACTCACATGACTTTCCCTAAGTTTATTTTCCTAACCAAATAAAGAGAAAAATGCCTTTGGAAGTTTCTTTGACAGCCAGTTGAGTCATAGATGCTTAATTCTTTTCTGATAATTGTCATTTGTGTGTGTACATGTGAGCACACGTGCATGTGAGCACACGCAAGTGCTCAAAGAGGAAACATTATCAATGACATTCTTCCCACACATAAATAAGTTTTTTTCAAACAAGTAGGCTAAATATAATTTTCCTTCCCAATATATTTTTGAAATAAAAACAAGTTAGGAAACAAAATTCAACCCATTATGAGGTTTTGATTTACCCACTTGACAAATATTTAATTTACTGATCCTAAAGATAAATTATCTTTTCTGAAAAATTTTGGAAACATTTTTGAGGGAAAAGTTTGAAACCAGCTGAGCCTCAAGTAAACTTTTATCATACTATACTAGAAAAGGATTTAGAAAAAAGATTTACAGAATGATTTTAGGAAAATGTCTCCCAGCATACTCTTTTCATTTATTGTTATCCTTCTCTCTAAGCACCTAAGATAAATTTGGTACATTTGTTCATTCTTTGTGCTTCTATAAAGTGTCATTTAACTTACCCTAAACTTATCAATGGCTTAAAGTGTTATAATATGTATTATGAAGTTGGGGTGCCTGGATGGTTCAGTTGATTAAGTACCCAACTCTTGGTTTTGGCTCAGGTCCTGATCTTGGGGTCATGAGATCAGCTGTATGGGGCTGGGCATGGAGCCTGCTTAAGATTCTTTCTCTCCCTCCCTCACCCCGCCAGCCTCTCCCTGATTTAAGAAAAAAAAAGTTCAAAATGTTTTATGAAGAACCTATAGAAATATTTTTTAAATCTAAACCAATACCCAGAGAATTGGTATATGTTCTATTATAATTTTCAGTTTTTAGAAGTCAGGGTTTCATTCTTTTCTGAAATTAGAATGGGTGAAATGAAATCAGTGTTCAGAATTATTAAAATATCAGTGATCTATCTTGTATCGTTAAGTTAGTATTGATATTCTCTAACAAATTTAGCAATATTTTCTACTTTGTTAGTCAGTAATAATTACCAAATACTTGTTTTCTTTATTCTGAAAAAAAAAATGACATTACAAAGTAATAGTTATACATCATTTTTGTAACTCTAATAAACATGACTTTGAATCATGGCTATGCCTCTAACTATATATGCAATCTTGAGAAATTTATTTAATTTCTTTGAAGTTCAAATTTCCCATCTATAACATAAGAATTTTATAAGTGCCTACATTAGAATGATTTGGTAATGATTAAGTGGGCTAATCTGGGCAATGTGCTTAATACTAAGGTTAGTAAAAAAAATCTTAAAAAATTAGTGAAAATGTTGATTGATTTGATTTGATTGTAATATGAACGGAATTATTATATAAATGATGTGACCATATGTAAGGTCAAAATCTTGAAAATTTCCCACCTCATTTTCACACTCTCCTAACCTCCACCCTCTCAAAAATATTACTGCAGTTTTAGGAAAATACTTACGTGGTCTATTTGTTGAGATTTTTTTTCTTTTTTGCTTCCCCTCTCCGCCTCCCACCCCAATTCAGAACTATCCCTGGTCATCCATTGTTTTCATGTGACTTTTAAAAGGGCATTTTTTTTTTCTTGGTTGCCTGACTTGGGGTTCAGGCTGGATCTCAGCACCCCCACCCGAAGCTTCAGATCCCCCTGCCTGGTTCATTTGTGTAGTACACTAATTTCAGAAACTTTTGGCATGGCCCTGGGACCAACAACTACAAATATGCCCTAATCATTATGTTTTATATTCCTTCAATTAATAAAGTTACAAGAAAAACCTTCCATGTTCAAGGATTTGTGCCAAGATGCTCCAGAGGACACAGATAATCTTTGGGAGGTGCTTTCAATCTGCATTGCCAGATAGACAACAAAGACCACAAGCTTTTAATTTAGTGCAGGTGCAATTTGCAGTGTGGAAATGGTGTCATGGGAACTAAGAAAAGATTGAAACTGCTTCTAAGTGGGGAAATCCTTGAGAAGGAAGTACATTTAAGGTTTACTGTAGTTTTGTAGTTTTGTGGTTGCCGTTGGATATATCACTTGTATTTCAGGGATGCAGTATCTCTTCTCTGTGAAATTGGCCTTCTAATTAATCAGTCTACAGCTTTTCCCTGGTTCAAATCATTCTCTACCTTCCTGTGGGCTAATTTTCTAAAATACAAATCAGATTGTATTAGTCACCTGCTTAGAATCCTTTATTGATTCTCCATTTTCTTCAAGATATAATGAAAATTGCTTTTTTGGAATTTGTTCCTACTTATCTTTCTGGCTTCCTCTGGACCAGTGTGCAGAATTGTCTGACAGTGACCTTGGGAACTCATTCTACGTTTCCTGGACAGTGAGGCTGCTGGCAACTCTGACCCCTTCTCTGAGCAGGTGGGGCTGTACCCGAGTTCTGTGTTTCCAAGACCACATTTATAAAAAAAAATAGCTGTACCCTAAGCCAGACTCATCAGTCAGTTTGCTCTTTTTTCTTATGCTTGCATTTCTGCTACTCTGAATTTTTATAGGATAATTTCCCTTTCCTACAAAACAAAGCATACTGTGGATCTTTATGTCCCTGCATGCCTTTCAACTGGGAAGACAAAACATTAAGATATTGTGCCTTTCCTTGCTTATCCCAGGGTCACAAGATGCCTTAATTAGGCCTATTCCTTAACCCAAGCTGGATGTATTTGTACATTGTACATTTGTACCCAGCCCTGCTGGAGACCATGAGGAAGCCCGTTTTCTATGACTCTTAGTATTTCCTTCTGAATTTGTTGATTTTATTTTTAACATCTGAAGTATTTTGAAATATAATACATCAGTATTTAATGTGATTTTATCATTTTGAGGTCACAATATTTGTGTCAAAAACTCATAAGATATTAAAAAATAGAATCTAATCTTTTCCTTTATAATTTATAACTCATTTTTCTAGCCAGTTGCACATTCCTATTAATCACTAACCAGATTGTTCTTTTGAATTCTAGAAATGCAAAAATTCAAAACCGCACATAAGGAATTGTGTGTGTGTGTAACAGATACATTATAAGAGAAAAATCTGTACTAGCCCTAATTTTTTTTTTTTTTTTTTTTTTTAGTAAAATAAACTGATGCACATGCCCTGGATCTCAGCATCCTTCCAAAGAGTGGTATGTTTGTTGCTCATGTTAGGGAGCTGTGAAGTAGCTGTGGCTCTGTTTCTCATATCTGCTTATTATAGCATCCAGGTTGAGGAAGCTGTTGCTTTCCAGGTTATGCTTGTTTTTATGGCAAAGAAAAAGAGCCAAGCAGAAATGCACAGCAGTTCTTAAGAATTCTACTCAGATGTGGTATATGTCACATCTGCTCCAGTGCCATTGACCAAAGCAATGGGGGTGAGGACTTGTAATTCCCCAGGAGGTCCTGGATATCGTGTGGCATTGGCGGATTTCATAACCTCTTACTGAAAGAGGGCAAGTATTTTGGAACAATAATAAAATTGAGTACAGTTGGTCTCTGTATTATATCCACATTTAGTATTATACTATAGTAATAATACTTAAAAAGTGCATGTTTTTTATTTTTAAAATGTATATATGTAACACAAACAATTTTTAAAATTAGGAATGGTGGTGACATTTATTAAAAATTAACTTTAGAGAATAAGAAGAGGTTTATTTGTCCCTTTAAAAAAATCTGCCTGTAAATCATCACATTCATATTTTATGTTGAGTAAACAGGAAAATTGGTCTTATTTGTGAGTTTCCAATGAGCTAGAGTAAGTGAATCTTTCTTTTTTTAATTTTTTAAAAAGATTTTATTTATTCACTTGTCAGAGAGAGAGCACAATCGAGCACAAGCAGGGGAGTGGCAGGCAGAGGGAGAAGCAGGCTCCCTGCTGGGCAAGAAGCCTGATGTGGCACTCAAACCTGGGATCATGACCTGAGCTGAAGGCAGATGATTAACTGACTGAGCCACCGAGGTGTCCCCCAGTAAGTGAATCTTAAAAAGAGATTTGAACTGAGATAATAAAGTTAAGAAATTAAAATACCTCAAAATCAAAATAACTTCAAATAGTTTTACTTGGCTCTGAGATCAAACAAAAAATACATTTCCTAGATATTGGTATACTTGTGCAAAGAAAGTTTCTGTATGTAAATACATGAATCAGTACTAATAATCTCTGTTCGTAAGCTTCTATTAAATGGTGTTGTTTTATAGTCATAGAGAACTAAGTAGTTTATAATGTACTTTAACATACAGTTCAGTTGTATAATCACTTTATAAATGAAACACATTATCCTATTTGTTTCATAATCTCCATATACATCAATGAAAATAATAAGTGTTATGTGCAGTTCAAATTAACATTTCCCTGTGTTATTTCAGTTGTGTGAGTTTTCTGACATTGACATAGAAATGTTTGAGATTTCATATAGATATTTTCCTCCAAATTGTGTCTGTGGTATAAAGGAGGATGGAAAACATCACCTGGCTCCTACTGTACGTTCTTGGTATTTGTTCTCTTCTTGCATAAATTCCTTTATAAAATATATAAGATGTAAGTTATAAAATTTCTATGAAATCAAAACTTTAATATAACTTTAAATGATACTTGCCTCAAATAAGACAATTAATAAAAATCATCTCACTAAAAATGTACTGTTTTTTTTTTTATACAGTGTAGGTACAATTCTTTTTTTTTTTTTTTTTAGCATTTAACAACCAAATGTGTAATTTTCTGGCAAGTGTGAAAATATGGGAAAACTCCTAGACTATTATTTTCGGCCCCTTAATTTATATTAAAATCATGGAACTGTTATAAAAATGATGTAACTTAAAGACCACATATATGTAGAATAGGTCTTATGATCAAGATAAAATTATATTAAGCTAACCCGGCAAGCGTGGAGTAAGTACTGAAAACATTCCCATCAAGATTAAGGGCTCTTGTCAGCATGTAGACTATTTCTGTGTCAGAGGTTAGCATGGAATTCTGTGTGTAACCTTTGGATAAATACTATTATCTTCTACTAAATACTTCTACCTTTGGATAAATATTATTATCTTCTGTTTCAAAACTGTGACTAGAATCTATGTACCTGGGCTAGAGAGCTAAAGTTACTTAACATCATATTTTTCATACTGACCTCACATGAACTGTGTTTAGTATGTATGGCCAAAATTCAAAGTCATTGTCATCATGGTGTCATTTTTCTTGAGAAATGTCACTGTCATAGCTTCTAGTTATAGAATACTGCATTCATATATAGCCACTTATTTATTTAAAGTTAGCAATAAGTCAAAATGACAGAACTATTCATTCTGAGTGAAAAGTGTATTCTTTATGGGTGAAGAAAAGTGAGCACTGATGTTGCAGTGTTGTTCTACAGTCTCAGAGTTAGGATATGCTTTGAATAAATGAAATATATGATAACCTCATTAAAAAATAACTCATTTAATACTTCTGAGATCAGAATTAGTATTCTCAGTCCTTTTTTTTTTTTTTTAAAGATTTTTTATTTATCCACTTGAGAGAGGGGGAGAGAGAGGGTGAGCACGAACAGTGGGGAGTGGAAGAGGGAGAAGCAGACTCCCTGCTGAGCAAGGAGCCCGATGTGGGACTTGATTCCAGAACCCTGGGATCATGACCTGAGCCGAAGGCAGACACTTCACCAACTGAGCCACCCAGGTGCCCCCTCAGTGCCTTTTCACTACTAGCTTAATTCTCATAATCAACCCTGTAAGGTAATACTATGATTCTGTCTGATTTAGAGATAAGCAAATTAAGACACAGAGGATTAAGTTACTTGCCCAAGGTCACATGGTTACTTGCCTCACTTGGAATTGGGCAGCCTGGACTCAAAGTGAAATCTACACTATGCTGCCTCTCTGAGATTCTGACGTATCCATCTTATAAAAAAATAATAATTGAGTATGATGAGACATTGAATTCTTAATGGGTGCAGGTGTTTTTATGACTGCTTTATTTGTATTATTTCGTGTACTTATCATTACAGCCCTGTGTGGTAGTGGAGCCAGGGAACCCAGCAAAGTGTTGTTTCTGTCCAGCTTCTCTGGACAGGGCCCATCCCGGCCCCTGCTGCAGAGGTAATGGGCCTCAGGCCCTATCTGCCTGGCAAGGGTGATGCTGTGGGCCAGCCACAGTGGCCATATCCCTACATGGCCCACTTGCCCACCTGTAAATACTGAAGCCCCACTCCACCCACCCCCAAGTGAGCACCCTATCTAGAGGTGCTGAAGTGTGCACCCCCTCCTAACCCTAGTACCTGCCCCCTCCATACCTGCATGTGTTTCTATCCCACTGATTCCTTCTGAAAACTGTGTCCTTCCCCAAAACATGGAAGTTATGCCCTCCTCACAGTGTCTGTACAAATGATCTTTTTTAAAATAATTTTTTTGTCTCCACTAATTCAAAACATTTTGATATATGGTTTAAGGGCAGTATGGAAAAAAAATCAAAGCCCACATCTATTTTAGTTAACAAGGAAACAGTAATTTAAAGGCTGCACATGACATCAGGAAACTGGGTGTAAAGGGGCAAAAATAAATCGTCCAGAGTTGCACAGTAGGCAATGGCCGGGTTTCAAGACCACGCAGTGTGGCTGCAGTCCTAGGCTCTTGAGAATACTCTTGCCAAAGGGACAAGAATCCTCAAAGACACTTGAGTATGGTCCCCTGCAAAAAGGTGTACTGGTTCTTAGATGAGCACTGTCATCAATGACTTTTTTTTTCCATTTCCATAGATTTTAAAAAGTTCTTCTGATGACGTTTTGTTCTTTGGATATGTTAATATATGATATCTAGTTTGAAGCTCTAACATCTGATTCAATCCACTTGTGATGGGATGTTTGGCTATTATACACCAGTGAGCAATTTTTATTTTCCTGAGCAAATAAATTCAATATCCTGCTAAATCCATTTAAATATGCTTAGGTTTTTTCCCAGCCTTAAAAATCTATAATAATTCTTATTTAAGAATGGATTGAGTTGTAATTATTAAATTACCTGTGCCTTAGTCCTTATGAATAATTATTTTAGGATCATGATCTATAACTGAAGAAATAAAACATTTGTATGTTTTATTATAGAATTATTTTGCTATTTAAACTTAAATGTAAGTGTAAAGAAATCTCTATTAGAGCAGAACAAATAAATCAGTGATTTAGACTACATACAGTGTATCTCTATAAATATTGGTTTTGTTAATTGGGAGGGTACAGAAAAATATGTAACTATATTTATAACCATTACATTTTTCTTTTTAATTTCTTTTCAGTGTAACAGCATTCATTGTTTTTGCACCACACCCAGTGCTCCATGCAATACGTGCCCTCCTTAATACCCACCCCCCGCCCCTTCAAAACCCTCAGGTTGTTTTTCATAGTCTCTCATGGTTCACCTCCCCTTCCAATTTCCCTCAACTCCCTTCTCCTCTCCATCTCCCTATGTCCTCCATGTTATTTGTTATGCTCCACAAATAAGTGAAACCATATGATAATTGACTCTCTCTGCTTGACTTATTTCACTCAGCATAATCTCTTGCAGTCCCATCCATGTTGATACAAAAGTTGGGTATTCATCCTTTCTGATGGAGGCATAATACTCCATAGTGTATATGGACCACATCTTCCTTATCCATTCATCCATTGAAGGGCATCTTGGTTCTTTCCACAGTTTGGCGACTGTGGCCATTGCTGCTATAAACATTGGGGTCAGATGGCCCTTCTTTTCACTACATCTGTATCTTTGAGGAAAATACCCAGTAGTGCAATTGCAGGGTCATAGGGAAGCTCTATTTTTAATTTCTTGAGGAATCTCCACACTGTTCTCCAAAGTGGCTGCACCAACTTGCATTCCCACCAACAGTGTAAGAGGGTTCCCCTTTCTCCACATCCTCTACAACACACGTTGTTTCCTGTCTTGCTAATTTTGGCCATTCTTACGGTGTAAGGTGGTATCTCAATGTGGTTTTAATTTTAATCTCCCTGATGGCTAGTGATGATAAACATTTTTTCATGTGTCTGATAGCCATTTGTATGTCTTCATTGGAGAAGTGTCTGTTCATATCTTCTGCCCATTTTTTGATAACCATTACATTTTATATAATCGTACAAGATAAGTCTGTTTATCAAACATGGTGCTCTTAAAATTTGAGTTATATAGTAATAATATATGCCATGTCACTTGTTTTTCATTCACTAAATTCCTCCCAGTTTAGTTTCTCTTAAGTTTAATTTAATCTTAGATTCAATTTAAATAACATTTTCTTAAAATGTAAACATTTATTCTGGACTTGCCTTTACAATATGGGTAAATATTTGTATAAATGTATTTCTGTGGCACTCTTATATATGAAGAAACTTTTATTAAAATATTAGCATTGTTGTTGATTATAGCAACATCAGCATAAGGTATAGAGAATATGATTGAAAAACTCATGGCCAAATCGTAGAAAGAGAGTGTCTTGTTGACCGAAGAACTGTGAACTGGGTGACAAAATAGTTCAAACTGAACCCAGTCACACTGATAGAAAATTCAGTTCCTTCTTTGGGTCTTAGAAACTTCATGATTAAAAATGAGAAGGTAAGAACTATTCGATGACATCTTCCGAAATGATAAATCCATGGTTTAAAAGTTAAAATTTGTCGTCTTCTAATATATTAGCAATCTACAAATTAGTATATATCCTAGGACAAGGAAAAATAAAATCTCTAAGTATCTAATTATTCCCAATAGTCTTATTCTTACAACTCTTTCATATGATAATTCTCATTTTAATTTATTCTTTTGTAATTTATGAATATAACTTTTTATTATATAGCAAATAAAATATTTTATATCTGTGAGATAACAAATAGATACAAAACACTCATTTAATAGAATAGATATTCTAGAATAGGTATTCTATTCTTTTTCAAGGTATTATAGTGAAATGTCCATTCATGAAATAGGGAAAAATAAAACTTAATGAGATAAATTATCCTTTTTCCCCTACAGTATCATAAATTAAAACAATTAAAACAAACATTACAAAATTCCCAGCTAGAAAACATCTTAGGAAGCTATTGTTATATAATTAACTATTTCTAATGGAACAATCTAGTATTGTTATTTAACAAAGTTCATCTTCAAAAATATTTTAAATTACTTATTTAAATGAGCTTATTCATTTATATATTCTCATTCTCTTGATTTAATACTTTTCTCTCCACATCTAACAGAGTTTTTAGATACATGAAAAGATGATTAACAAAAGTAGTCTGAAAGTTGGCCAAGTATGGAATTACTACAAACTTAGATATTATCAAAATTGGAAAATTAGTAACTTCTAAAAAGCAGCTTTGTAGATTTGTATGCAAATGTGAATGGTTTAATTTGTTTAATTCTAAAACTCTTCAAACATTTTTGCTATAATACAATGCAGAGCTTTAGTTTAATTATACAACATAGATTAGTAAGTTATTTCCTTGATGCTATATTGCAAAGATAAGGCAAGAACTTTGTTTCAAGTCAGAACTTTGAGTTTGTTTACATTACAAACAAAAGGTCTTGATTTATTTTTTAGTTAAATAAATCAAGACCTTAAAACATGTCCACCTTTTATAATTTTAAGCTTTTTTTTTTTTTTTAAGATTTTATGTATTAATTTGAGATAGAGAGAGAGAGAGAGAGAGAGAGCATGAGCAGGTGGAGAGGGTGAAGCAGATTCCCAGCTGAGCAGGGAGCCTGGTGTGGGGCTTGATCCCAGGACTCTGGGATCATGACCTGAGCCAAGGCAGAGGCTTAACCATCTGAGCCACCCAGGCGCCCCTATAATTTTAAGTTATTATAAAGTATATCAAAGATACTAAATATATACATAGTATAATGTTTATGGTTTAAAATAATAAATCATAGAGCAGTCTTCATCACCTAGCTTAAAAATTAGAATATTATCTCCATCTTTGAAAGCTGTTTGCCCCTTTCCAGATCTGTCTGTACTGCTACCTGCTGAATTTGGTGTTTATTATTCTTTAAAAAAATAGTTTTACCATGTATTAATGTATCCCTAATATTACACTGTTTATTTGCCTACTTTATAAACTTTATAGAAGTGGAATTATATTCTAAGTAATAGTCTGTGATTTTTTTTTTCTTAATTTTGTATTTTTTATTGTTATCAATAGAGGAGGGTTAATTGAATAAGTTCCATTCCTGTGCAATATCCTACTATGGTCTCTAACACATTTTATTTATTCCCATATCAATGGAAGTTTGTATTATTTCAAGTATTAGCCCTTCCAAATGATACTGCAATGAACACACCCTAGTGATTTTCTCCAGGGCAACAAAACAACCAGGGATAGAATTGCTGGGCCATATGGTGTTCACATCTTTAGATTTATGAAATCTGGATTTACTAATGCAAAATTGATTTTCATAGTGGTTGTATAAATAAATAGGTCCATCAGCAGTTTATAAGTGTTCTCTTTGTTCTACATCCACACCAAGAGCTTTCTCATGACATTTTAATTGTTGGCACTTAATGAGTACAGAAATTTCATCTCATATAAACCTGCCATGTTTATTTCATGGGGAAGAGAGGAGGGCTTATGTTGTAGGGCAGAATTCCACATAAGGAGATTGAATCTCTTGATTTGGGCAGCTAGTGTGAACAGTTATGGTTGGAACCAATTATCGCAATCAAGAAAGATAGCATAGTTTCTGTTCAAGACCTCACACTCAGTGAGCATCTGGTCTTAGGTGGAACTAAAGGTTTATTTCTAGCAAAAGGAGACCTGCTTCTGGAACTTTGATTGCAGAAGCAGTTTTGATTCTTCGTATATTCACATTACAATGTAGAGAGGGAGAGCTTTTAGTGAAAGGTCGCTTGAAAAGAGGCTTTCTCAGAAATAATAATCTCTTCAGATGTTTTCATACCTGGTGCTGAAGACTGTTATGCTCTTCAAGGCAAGCCTGGTCTTACTGTTTCAGGAATATGGGTTGTGGGAAGAAATGTGTATGGTTTCCGTGGATGGGTAACACGAAGCCAAGCCCTAAGAATTTAAATGTGAATAAAGCACACTGTGACAGTTTTTTCCCATTAGGGCACTGAGAGAATAAGATCTGGGAGGGTCAAAGCAAATCACTGAGCTTGATTTTCTGCAAGATTGTGGAAAATACCAGGTAAAATTAGTATCTTGGTAGGAAATTTCTCCTGGTTAGATTAAATTCATAGCTAAAGGAAAAGAAGATTGGGCAACAAAAGAATGACATCTTACTAAGACTAAAACCAAGATATGTACATATTTTTTAATCTTTCTTTTCTCTGCCAGTTTTAGATCCCAATTGGTGTAGCTATTTTTAGAGCTCTCCTATGACCCATAACTAGAAATAACAAAATCCTTTCTTAGGAAATTTTATTGCTGCAGTGGTTATGTTTGGTTTCAGATATTACAGTTATAATGATAGGAGCCATAGTTTTGATATGTTCCTGTGTACTACTATCCAGCTAGAACTGTGGAGAGATTGAGTACTATTAAAGGCTGGATTGTGTCTACCCCAAATTTGTAAGTCATAATCCCAACCCTCAATACCTCAGAATATGAGTATATTTGGAGGGCCTTTAAAGAGGTAATTAAGGCAAAATGAGACAAAGCAAGATCAAGTTAACTTTATTTATTTAAATTTAACTGCATCAGTCAGTAAAAGTTAACTTGGAATAAATGCTGAATAAAGAGCCATACTTAAAGGCAGTCATCAGAATATTGTTCCTTTTGGTTTTAAGCTGATCAGTTTAAAATATGAAATTTTGGAGAAGAAAATGTTCTACATGAATTTATTCCATCATTTAATTCTATAAAGGAATATGACTTTGTTTTGGGGTTTTAATGTCTCTCTGGCGAGTTTAACAATTAGAGATGGTTTTAATTTAAGTTTGGGACATTTGTTATATGTTAGTCAGCATGAACAGTACTTACCTGACTCTTTATAGCTGGGTGTTTGGTGGGATGAATACATAAGAGGGCTGAAAAAAAGAGGGGTGGACTGTGTATCTTACAGATCAGCATCCATGTGTAATGTCCACTTTCCCCAGTCCTGGCTCCCCATGTTTTATTTATTTATTGAAAAAATTTTTTTTAAAGATTTTATTTATTTATTTGACACAGAGAGAAAGAGAGACAGCAAGAGAAGGAACACAAGCAGGGGTGGGTGGGTGAGAGAGGGAGAAGCAGGCTTCCCTCTGCTAAGCAGGGAGCCCGATACAGGGCTGGATCCCAAGACCCTGGGATCATGACCTGAGCCGAAGGCAGACCCTTTAAAAAAAAAAGCTATTTAATTGCATTGACAAATTATTCTTAGATACCTGCTAAGTGCACAGAAAACTCTGAGACGGAGTAAGGAGAAGTATGAGATTGGATCCCACTCCCTGGGATTGTAGTTTTCCCCAACTCTTGTAGCTTTTCCTAATCCTGGGAGGCCCTAAGAGATCAAGGGAGAAGGACTAAGGTCTTCAGTTTCCAAGTCACGCTGTGGAGTAATGGGAATAACAAAAGTTTTGAAGTTAGACAGTTCTATTAGTTTTATTATTAAAAAATTGTTCTATTATAGTGTACTATTTTTTAAAAGTTTTTATTTAAATTCCTGTTACTTAAAATACAGTGTAATATTAATTTCGGGTGTGCAATGTAGCGATTCAATACTTCCATAAAATACCTGGTGCTTATCACAAGTTAGTGCACTAATTTTTAACTGGCACTATACTGAAAAAGAAATAGAATAATAATACATGCATATAGGAAAAAATTCTAGTGCACAAAATTCTAGAATTAAATTTCCCTTGTACCTAGACCTTACCCCTATTTCCAGAGGAAAATCATATCTTCATTCAACTATCATTTTAGAAGTAGGCATCATGTATTCAAGTATATGCATTAGAATATGCTGCTCCAAATATGGTTCTTTGGCAAATGAATTATTTTGAGTTAAAGGTCATTGAGAAGCAACAGATGAGGAAAAGCTCTAAATACTGGGGAAAAGTTTTCTTTTTGCAAAGGAAATGCCCATTTGTAAAGGTGTCTCCATCTCCCACACCAGGAAGAGGAAGACTCCTAACAGCTTTATCAGTGGAGAAGGCAAAATCTTAAAACAGCATAATAAAAATTATGAAAAAACCCTTATTTACCACTCTCTTCCAGGTTCTCTTTCCAAAACCTCCTTCCTCCCTTCAGAAGCCCCAAACCCCTTTTTCTTTGTTAGCCTGAATTGGTATATAAATCCATGTTCTAACCATTCCTTTGGATTGCTCATTAATGGGTGCTCCCATGTGTACATAAGCAGTGCACAAATTATTAAACTTCTGTTTATTTTCCTCTTGTTAGTCTTTTACCAGTCTAATTTTCAGAGCACCAGCTGGAGAACCAAGATGGATAGAGGAAAAATATATTTTTCCCCTCTTCTACAATATAAAGTGTCAGTATGTAAGAATATGTGTATGAATATTTACACAAATGAGTGTATACTAAGTAAAAAACACAAAAGCAGTAAAAATAAATATTTCTATAAAAATCAGTCAAGGGATTCATTAAATAAAAGGATGTCAGATATGATACAATATACCTAAAATGTGTGTGGTGGAGGGGGGAAGAGTAAAGAATGGGTTCAAACTTAAGCAGGCATCAGCTTAATATAGACTACAATGTGCAGAGTTTATATACAAACCTAATGGTAACCACAAATCAAAAACCAGTAATAGAGGTGCCTGGGTGGCTCAGTGGGTTAAGCCTCTGCCTTCGGCTCAGGTCATGATTTCAGGGTCCTGGGATGAGTCCCAAGTCAGGCTTTCTGCTCAGTGGAGAGCCTGCTTCCCCGCCATGTCCTCCCCCGGTACTCCTCCCACCTGCCTCTCTGCCTACTTGTGATCTCTCTCTGTCAGATAAATAAATAAAATCTTAAAAAAAAAAAACCAAAAACCAAAAAAACCAAAAACCAGTAATTAGATATGCAAAGGATAAAGAGACAGGAATCTAAGTTATCACTGAAGAAAGCCAACAAACCATGGAACAGAGCAAGAGAAGGATCAGAGGAAAACTACTAAACAACCACAAAACAAGTAACAAAATGGCAATATTACACATCTATCAATATTTACTTTGAATGTAAATGGACTAAACAATCAAAAGACATAGTCTGACAGAGTGACTAAAGACCCATCTATATGCTGCCTATAAGAGATTCATTTCAGACCCAAAGACACCTGCAGAATGAAAGTGAGAGGATTTCATTTATCATGAAAATGAAGGTCAAAAGAAAGCAAGGGTAGGAATACTTACATGGTGCAAAATGACTTTAAAACAAAGACTATCACAAAAGACAAAGTAGGATACTATATAATAATAAAGAGGACAATCCAACAAGAAGTTATAACAATTATAAATATTTATTCATCCAACATGGGAGCTCCCAAATGCATAAAACAGTAAATGACAAACATAAAGGAAATAAGTGAGAGTAATACAATGATAGTAGGGGTCTTTAACATCGCACTTATATCAATGGGCAGATCATCCAAACAGATAATCAACAAGGAAACGATGGCTTTGAAACACTAGACCAGATGGATCTAACAGATATATTCAGATCATTGCATCCTAAAATAATAGAATATACACACTTTATAAGTGCAAATGGAACATTCTCCAGAATAGATCACATATTAGGCCACAAAAAAAGTTTCATGCACATTGTTTTTTATTTAACAATATATATGAGGTATATTCCTTATTAATACTTGTAGGTCTTCCACATTTTTTTCTCCCAATTGCATAGCTCTATCACATATTTTTAAACCAATCCTTTAGTAGCATTTGAGGTTGTTTCAGTGTTTTGTTATTACATATATTGAAATGAATATTTTGTACATAAATCTCGATTTCAGTCTCTTATATGACATATTACTAGAATTTGTCAACTAATAAAAAAAGCTGAACTTGAAGAGACTTTATTTGAAAAAACTTACACAAAAAGGAAGGGAATTATTGCAACACAGGAAGAAGCCACAACCTAAGATTTCTAGGTGTCTCAAAGGTCACACAGAAAGGACTTTTCTCTGACAAAGAGGATTAAACAAGGCTAGAAAAAATTGGTTGTGAGGCAGTGCAGTGGGAGAGCAGGTTGAAGTGTTACCAGGTGGAACTCCTGGATCCTTGCCTTCTCAGAGGAAAGAATTCAGTTGAGACTGGAGAGAAAGTTAAGTAGCTAAAGTTTCTTATTTAGCAAAAAGCGACAGTAACACTCCAGAGATAGAGGAGCGGGCTCACTGAGTTTCTCACTGTGTTCTTTTATTTGGCTTTATTTGGTCCCCGCCCCCCCCACCCCCACCTTGTCATTATTGAGTCACTCTTGGGCCTTCTTTCGTTTCTTTTCCCTTCAACATTCTGTGTAAGTTTGGGTTAGTCATCTTCCCCGGAACGCCTAAGTGCAGTCTGTGGTAGGGGGTGGCAGCAAACCTCAATGCAAATTGTATTATAATAATATTATAATAGCTTCTGGGTTACTAGCTGAAATGGTCTTTCTTAAGTGTGCATGCTCCAAAGTTGGGAAAGTCCCTGTAGCCGGTATCCTCTGTGCTACACACAGAAGGAGTTGGCCTAAGGGAGATGGAATGGTCTTTGGGTGGAGACCAAGTGATCCCTGGCAATTGTCTGTCTGTCTGGCATACTCCTTTCTCTCCTCCTGCTGTTGTCTAACTGCCTACTCCAACAGAGCCAAGAGGAAGTTTATTGGGGAAGTTTTTCACCTGAGGTCAGTGAATTCTCTGGAGGGGCTCTTAAGAGGGGTGGTTCTGCATTGCAGTGCTTGCTCAAGTTGAAAGATAATTCAAGGTCCAAGGCCTGTGACCAAGGGAGAAGGCTGGCTAAAATCTGGTCAAAGCACATGAGTATACAGTTTGTCCAGATTCATGAATAGGAATAAATCACTCAGCTAATCATTTAGAAGACCAAAAAAAAAGGGGGGGGGGCGGGAATTTGGATGGTTTGTGTCCAGACTTTTCATAGGTAAACCTAGGGGTTATCTGTAAGTCTGTCTTATCTTAATCAGAAGGATGGTGCTTGCAGTAAGCTATTTCCCAGAACAGAAAATAGTGGGAGGATTTCTTAACCTTCATTGTTTTTCAGGAACACAGCGCTCTGAGAAAGTTCAAAATTGTGAAATTTGAGTCTCAAATATTTGTATTTAAATTCTGATAGTTTTTGTTTTCTTGTTTCTTTTAATTTCTGTGTTGTTCTCTTATGGCCTTCTATCATTGCTACATTTAGTTCTTTAATTTTTATACCATATTTATCTTTTCTTCAGTTAGATTTTAGTCTCATTAAAAGCAAAGACTGGCTCTCTAAATTTCTTTCTACTTTCCATTTAATTCCCACTCACTAAATAATCACTAAGCAAATACATATACTCAAGCAGATATATATGCAAATATGAGTAAGGCACCCAGAAAGCATTTAAATGCTACTTCATGACAGGATTTAAAATTGTTCTAGAACATGGTTTTCAGTGGGATTTTGTGAAATCCTGGGTGTCTATAATTTAATGCTATGAGTTCAGTCAGTAAGAGAACATGACTTAAAAAAGCAAAACAGAAATTTATCTTTTTAAACTTCACATTCCATACAATGCTAGTACTTTCACACCGTGGAGGACCTTGATGGAGCAGCCCTGTTAGCAATTTCATTAAAAATCCTTCAGTCCTTATGGCAATGAGCAGTAGGATTGAATATATTTGGTTGTAATTTTTCAATGTAAGATAGAAGCCACTGATATTTGCAAAGAGTACAGGTTGTGCAAGGGAGGACATCAAATACCTTCTTGGATATCCAGATGACTTAGAACAGTAAACCAACTTTACTGAGATAACAGGAAATCAGAGGGAAATTTCTATTGTAAAGACCTCAGTGTCTCAGTGAGAAGACTCAGTGAGTCTTCTTCATATTTTGCTGTTGTAATCATTGAAAAGATGGATTGTATAGATTAGGAATGAATTGTGTTATGACTTTTTAAAGTATTATGCAAATTTATCATTTAGCTATTCATTAGTGTTTAAGAAACATGTCTGGTCATCCAGTGTGAACATTTTTGAAAAAAAAAGCATGAGATGAAAAGAAAGGTTCTATATGTAGGACTGTTGACAATTCTGATTAAGTTGTTGAAAAATTATAATGTCTTGAGTCATTTTATTCAATAGTACAACAGGGAACGCAGTAACAGTCTGTCTTCACATTGAAGGGTACTTAACAAGAACTGACATGATTCCGCTCTCTAAGAGCTCCAGAAGTCACACTGATGACATGTCAAAGAGAGCTTCCTTATCCAAGCTGAAAAGTGATCAAATTTCCCCAATAAGTGTTGTACTGTAGCATCTGTAAGATTTGTAAGTGATGGCAAAATTCAAGAAAAGTTTATCTTCTGTAAATTACGGCCTGGAACAAGCAAAGGCTTCATGTTTTGTGTTCATATCTGTGACAACAGCAAAAGGAGATGTGGGGGTGATTTTTCATACCAAATCATGAAATGTGTGTGTGGTTTTTTTTTTTTTTTTTTTTGCCTGATTCTAAATTCTCACCTGTATGCCAGCATCTTCTTGCTGTTTCCACCAAGCTCTGCCCAAATTGCCAATGTGTAAACAAAACAAAGATTATTGTAATTTTAAGCCATTAAGGTTTGGGTGCAGTTTGCTTCCCAGAAGTAAGTGACTAGAACAGATTTTTGCACTGAGTGGAATATTGCTATGACAGAAACCTCTGGAAGTGGCATTGGTTTTGTAACTACGATAGGTGATGTCCGAAAGAATTTCTAGAAAATTACTACTAAAGGTCTAAGGAGACTTTGGTACAGTATTTATAGTTAGAGCATAAAAGAAAGTAAGAAGAATGTTACTGGAGGCTGAAAGAAAAGGAAGCCTTGTTATGTAGTGGTGGGAGGTTTGATGTACCATTCCCTGCAGCAGGGTGAACCAAAGGAAATGTACTTTGTGAATTTGATGATGTAGGTAAGAAATTTTGAGAAAAATAATTGGAGTGCTGATTTGCTTCTAGATGTCCATTGTCCATAGGAAAATGCAAGAGGATAGAGATGAGCTTAAGAAAAACCTATCAAATCTTTAGGTGACATTTCCAGGAAATATAAATGAATCAGGACTTAATGGGGTTGAAATTAAATCAGAACACTGTTCTTTTATTCCCAAATGGCCCAGATAGCAAATTAATCTGAAATAAAGAAAGGGCTTCTAGGGATAAACCCTGTTCAGAATAGACCTGTGAGATCCTTGAAGACCTCAGGGAAAAACATTTAGAGTATTGCTTCATAGACCTTTTCTGAGGAGCTCTCAGATACAAGAGCATGTTTTACAAACTCTATTACCATGGTCTTCTAGGAATCTTAAAGCCACTGTCCTATAGAGATTTCACATGGAACAGAGGTAGAGAAGGGCTTACCTTAAATTATGGATATGGCTTTTGTCTAGTACAGTGGGTTATAAATTGTTGGCAACAACCCTAAAAGTTTTTTTTTTTTTTAATTATACCAGTTTGGACTAAAATATTAAAAAGAGTATAAAATAAAATGATTCCTTAGATTCTGAAATGATTGTGGGCAGGAAGCAGGCAGAGAAAATTACTGCAAACACAGACTGTTTCCTATGGAAAAGGAAGAATGACTCAGAAGCAATAGTCTGGACGGTGAAAACGAGAGCTACAGAGAACAGTTCTCAGGCAGTAAAGCTGAGTCCTAATCATGGAATTGACATTATATTCCTTTCTGTATTTCAGAATTTTTATAGGCTCATAGCTGCTGTGTCTTTTAAGTATCTTCCCTTCTAGAATGAGAGCATCTATAGTAATGATCCTACCTATCCCTGTTGCTTATCTCACCAATATGTGTGTGGTAGATAAATAATATATCTTTAGGTTCTCAGTTCTTTAGATCAAGAGACAAAGTACTTAAAAAGTTGTATGTAAGTAAATCTACCCAAAAGCTTCATCCACACCTAGACCTGATTGAGATGACAAATTGTGGACTTCAAGCTGATGACGCTCTAACGGAATATGTCTAAGGGAAAGGGAGAATATATTTTGCTTGTGGGAGGAATCTAAGGTTTTGTGATTAGAGGACAAACTGTGACATTTTGTTTTCCAAAAATGGTTACCAAAGTATCTCCCACCTCACATATTCTTCTTACAGCATGAGTTTGATACTTCTTGATTTGAAATCTTGGTTCTATGGGTTCTTTGGATTTGGATAGGCTGTTTACTCTGGTAAAAGTCTTCTTTTTGACTTCTGAGGTTAGATCACATGAGTGTCATACTGCTTCAGCCATGTTCTTTTGGGGTACTTGGCTCTTGAAATGTAACTACCATGCCACTAGGAAAGCCAAGGAACTCAAAAAGGCCCTCAAAGAGAGGAACTGAGGTTTCTGGCCCCAATTAAGTCCCCTTGACAAAAAGAACCCACTTGTCAGCCATGTGAGTGAGCCAACTTGTAAGTAGGTGTTCTAGCCCCCAAATGAATGGATGCTACACGGAAACAGAGAAAGACTTCCCTACTGAACCTGCCAAATTGTGGAATTGTGGGGAAAACAAGTTACTTTGTTATTGCAAACCACTATGTTGGGAGTATCTATTATGCAAGTGGAAATACAAATTTCCTGAGACCTGAAAATTATTTGAAGATTAATCCAAAATGGGAAAAATAGAGAAATTTGCCTTTAAAGTAAAATTCCTATTATCATAAGGTCTTCATTTTTTCCCACCTTTTGGAGACAATACTCTTCATCTTCATGGATTATGATTGTGATGATTTCTTATGACAAGGAAATTAGTTTCATCTCTTTGAGAACCATGGACATGATGTCTATTTAGATATAGTATTGTTTTTTTTTTTAAAGATTTTATTTATTTATTTGACAGATAGGGATCACAAGCAGGCAGAGAGGCAGGCAGAGAGATAGAGAGAGGGAAGCAGGCTCCCTGATGAGCAGAGAGCCCGATGCAGAACTTGATCAAAGGACCCTGAGATCGTGACCTGAGCCGAAGGAAGCGGCTTAACCCACTGAGCCACCCAGGTGCCCCTAGATATAGTGTTTTCAATTCAAGTGCTGAATAAAACTAAAACAGCAGAGCGGAAGTCCCATGTGTTAAAATTTTAAATCTCTTAATATTTTCAGTGTATATATGATGGCCTTGAGAAATATTGCACTTTCCAAAATAAGCCTGTAATTATGGACTCTCGGACTAAGAAGATAGCATAACTCTAATCAGCCAGACAAATACCTGGTTATCCTCTGGAGTAATGACAATATTATCAACCGTTAGTTAACACCTACTGCCTGACAGGGACTACATGCCACATATACTGAAGAGCACTTCAATAAAATGACATGAGATACAAGCATAAACAAGTACATAGCTTAGAATATTCCTGAATCTAGGAGTTATATTCTTTGGTCCTGGATTTCTCTGAAAAAGTGAGAATGTGAATTTTTCAGTGGGATTTGGCATTGTGAAGATAACAAAACATAACAAACAGTGAAGCATATTTTCAAAATTACATTAATTCAGTAAGAAGACCAACTGATGCTATTTTGTGGCCCTGTTTTCTTTGACTGTATTCAATTACATTGAGTTAATTCAATTTTATTTTAGTGCCAGCTGCTAAGTCTTTTTAAATGTTGATTTCTTTCCAAATGTAAAGAAAATCCTTGGCAAATCCACTGTGTCTTATTGAATTTTGAAAGGTAGAAAATGAATCTTTATTGAAAATATTCTGTAAGAATCTGTTTGCAAAATTGAGTATAACGTCAAATTGTGAATGGAAACTCAGGTTTTATAATGTTGATGAAATAGCAGTTGAAGGGGTATAGAACATGCCACCCCAAAGTATGTTATTTGGCATGACAATTATTTTAAACTAAAGGTGGCAAAACCCAGCAGACTCAGAAAAAGCTCTTCACCTGCTACTTAAATGCCTAAAAAAGCAAACGTTTCCTCATTGGTGGGGGAACTCTCCATTTACAAAAGAAATTTGTTAGAAATTTACATTTCTACACCAGGAAAAAGAGCTAATACCAGAAATCGTTTTTTACTTTGTTTACATTACATTTCTTCCACTCACTTTCTAGTGAATCACCTCCCCAGAAACCCTAACTCCTATCCTTTTTCTTAGCTCAGGATGGTGTGTGAGTCTCAACTGTTTGCCTGCATTTTGAGCCTCATATCTTTGTATGGCTCCAATGTGTATGTACGTTAATTATTTTTTTCCCTGTTAATCTGACTTATGTCAATGCAGTTCTTAGGCTGGCCACAGAATCTAGTAGGGTAGAAGGGAAAAATTTTCATTCCTACATATTTTATCCCAAAGCCCTCATTTGGGAACACAGAAAAAAATATTAATAATCTTTAGAATATACACCTCTTTCATTCCCCCTTTATGATAATGTAGTAGCTAAGGGTGGGCCACTGTAAGATGGGCCACTTGGGCATGAAGATTATTCTGCACTGAAGGCATCAGAACCCTATAGGCTCAAGAGAAACATTTGTTCCTCCATTAACTACACAGAAGAATCTAGCTTGGGGGTCTTTCCCAAAATAACGGTTATTAGTAGAGGTACATTTTATCTGAGTGACTCATCTGTATGGCAGGGCAAACATCTGCTCTTCTTATGTCCCCATGACATGCATTCCTTTCCTCTGAAGTCCCAGACCCCTGCCCCCTTCTCCTTAGTTCAGAATGACATATATACTTCATTTTGCCTGTCTTTGTACTTTCCCTATCTGTGTGGATTCTATGTATGTACTCTGTTAAATTTGACTTTCTCATGTTAATCTGTCTAATGTCAATTCAATTCTTAGTCCAGCTAGAAGAACCAGGAGTTCTTGCTCTCCAACTATAATTTATGTGCAGAAAAGAACATAATAATAATAATAATACTTGATTGGGAAGCCTGTATCATGACTAAAACTCAATTAGTGGGATATTAGCCTCAAAGAAAATATGATTTTTGCTTAAAATGAAGTATTTCACATTTCTTTCCTGAGTATAAAATAATTAGGAAATGCCTATAACTTCAACTATAAAAAATTAAGATTTGCCTTTCTAATTGTCTTGAAATTTTAAAATCTATTTTATAATCAATCTTCACTTTCCCCATTCACCTTTATTTTTATTACAACTTATTGTTTTGTGTTGGTTATATTATCTTACTGTTTTCAAAACTTTGGAATTTATTTTTTTGCCTATAATTTTTAAAACCTTTTCTGGCAAAATATCTCACATCAGATTTTTTATAGAGCAAATCATGAAATTTTAATTTATGTGATACAAATGAAATGTGTTGGTGGTTATTTTTTCACTTTATATAAAACCATTTTATAATTATAATGTATCATCTTTAGATTAACATGAAAAATAGTTAAGCATTTCTTATTTTCTTTCTATCTTTTTCATAATGACATCCTTCAACTTCATCTGACTTCCTGGCTAAAGTATGAACATCAAAACTAATTACATAGGAAGTTAAAAATGGAGCTAAAGGTATAGGTGGGAAGTAGGAATGTACAAGAATTAACATTATCTTATGGTATGAATTATCATGACACTAGCTTTCATATTTTATAGGACCACAGAGATTGCAAGTTTTAGATTAACCCAGAGACATAGCTATTTTCTTCTGAAAGAAACTGGACCACAAGGCTTTTTCCTAGGACATTTTGTGACTTTGTTTGAAAGTTAGAAACAATAAAACAGGAATAGATGGTAGAACAGTAAGGAGGACCCAATGTTTGCCTCATCCCTTGAACACAGCTAGATAAATATCAGGTCATTCTGAACACCCAGGAAATCAATCTGAGGACTGAGAAAACAAATTCCATAACTAAAGGGAGAAAAGAGGCCACTTTGTGTGGAGGTAGGAGATGGGGAGATGTGACTGGGAGAGAAAAGAATTATAGGTGTTGCAGAAGGGAGGGAGCCCTAATCAGCAAGGGAGGAGACAGAGAGAGAGTGAACAGAGTACCGGGCATTGCACAAGCAAAACATCTCCCCAAAACCATTAATGGGGAAAATGAGAAGGGCTGATTATTGCAAATTTTTATAAGCAACAGAGCTCAAAGACTAAAGTTTCAGAAGTCCACGCCATTGCTGGGTGGAGCCTGGTGGATATAGAGGTGCACCTGTGGAAAAGGAGGGTAAAGGCCCAGGAGCCAACTGCGCAGTCTGAGGATCCTCTGTGTCACATTGGGAGAGATAGTTCCCCTTCATGGACTGCATTTGGGAGAAGTGGTACTGCCTCTTTAGGGACAAAAGAGTTAGCAGGTGCCATTGAGGTGGCCTGTTCATTAGCCCAGGAGCAGAGACATCTGCTGAGGGCAGCTAACCTGGATACTGTTCTTTTGCTGCATTTTACCATAAACTCCAAGCCCCTGCATATTGGGGCTTTTGGGGACTGCCCTTTTGGGACAAATCTGCACCAGCCACAGTGCTGTGAGACCCTCCACCAGAGGATAGTGAAGGTCCATGCCACACAGGCTCCCTAAAATTTGGAGTTTTAAAACTAATACAGGAATTCAGCTAAGTGGCAGGATATAAAATCAACACACAGAAGTCTGTTGAATTTCTATACACTAACAAAGAAGCAGCAGAAAGAGAAATCAAGGAATAGATCCTATTTACAATTGCACCCAAGACCATAAGATACCTAGGAATAGACCTAACCAAAGAGGTAAAAGAGCTGTACTCTGAGAACTATAGAACACTTATGAAAGAAACTGAAGTTGACACAAAGGAATGGAAAAACATTCCATGCTCATGGGTTGGAAGAACAAATATTGTTAAATTGTTAAAATGTCTATACTACTCAAAGCAATTTATACATTTAATGCAATCCCTGTCAACATACTACCATCATTTTTCACAGAGCTAGAAGAAACAATCCTAAAATTAGTATGGAATTACGGAAGACTCCAAATACCCAAAGCGGTCTTGAAAAAGAAGAGCAAAGCTGCAGACATCACAATTCCAGACTTCAAGCTATATTACAAAACTGTAGTGATCAAAACAGTACGGTAGCAGCATGACAATAGACACATAGATCAATGGAATAGAATAGAAAACCTAAAAATGGAACCCACAACTATATGGTCAACTAATCTTCAACAAATCAGGAAAAAATATTGGAATAACGAATGATTGAAAAAGACAGTCTCTTCAACAATTGGTGTTGGGAAAAATGGACAGCCACATGTAGACGAATGAATCTGGCCTGCCCACTTCCTTACACCACACACAAAAATAAATTCAAAATGGATGAAAGACCTCAATGTGAATCCATCAAAATCTTAGAGGAAAACATAGGCAGCAATCTCTTTGACCTCAGCTGTAGCAGCTTCTAACAAAACATGTCTCTGCAAACCATAAGAGACACTTAATCTCACAAAACAAATTGAGGGTTGCTGGGGGGAGGGGGGTTGGAAAAGGGTGGTGGGGTTATGGACACTGGGGGAGGTATGTGCTATGGTGAATGCTGTGAAGTGTGTAAACCTGGTGATTCACAGACCTGTACCCCTGGGGCTAATAATACATTATATGCTAATAAAAAATTTAAAAATTAAAAAAAAAAAATTAAAAAAAAAAGACATGTCTCTGGAAGCAAGGGAAACAAAATGAACTATTAGGACTTCTTCCAGATAAAAACAAACAAACAAACAAACAAACAAAAACTTCTGCATAACAAAGGAAACAATCAAACTAAAAGACAACCTATGGAATGGGAGAAGATATTTGCAAATGACATATCTGTTAAACATTACTATCCAAAATCTGTAATGAACTTATCTAACTCCACACCCAAAAAACCAAATTATCCAGTTAAGAAATGGGCAGAAGACATGAACAGACATTTTTCCAAAGAAGATATCTAGATGGCTAACAGACACACGAAAAGATGTTCAACATCGCTCATCATCAGGGAAATATAAATCAAAACCATGATGACATACCACCTCATATCTGTCGGAACAGTTAAAATTAACAACACAGGAAACAACAGATGTTGGTGAGGGTCCAGAGAAAGGAGAACCCTCATGCACTGTTGGTAGGAATGCAAACTGGTACAGCCACTCCAGGAAACAGTACAGAGGTTCTTCAAAAAGTTAAAAATAGAGCTACCCTATGACCCAGCAAAGGATACAAACAGTGATTCAAGGGGGCACATGCACCCCAAAGTTTGTAGCAGCAATGTCCATAATAGCCAAACTATGGAAAGAGTCCAGATGTCTATCAATAGATGAATGGCTAAAGAAGATATTGTGTGTTTTTATGTGTATACACATATAGATATATACACATATACATATACATATATATACACACACACACACATATATATAATAGAATGTTACTCAGCCATCAAAAAGAAAGACAGCTTGTCATCTGTAACATTAATGGAACTAGAGATTATTACACTAAGCAAAATAAGTCAGTCAGAGAAAGACAAATACTATATGATTTCACTCTTATATGGAATTTAAGAAACAAAACAGATGAACACGGGGAAAAGGGGAAAAAAAGAGAGAGAGGCAAACCATAAAAGATTCTTAACTACAGAGAACAAACTGAGGGTTGATGGAGTGAGGTGGGTACGGGGATGGGCTATATGGGTGATGTGGATGGGAGGACACTTGTGGTGAATACTGGGTGTTGTATGTAAGTAATGAATCACTGAATTCTATTCCAGAAACCAATATATTACACTATCTGTTAACTAGCTCGAATTTAAATAAAGAAATAATAAATAAAAAGGTAAAAGCAGGCAAAAAGTAAAACATGTTTAAAGTCAAAAAACACAGTAGGTCTAATTTGTAAATATTTTTCACTTAATTGCCTGGGTGCATAACTTTGGATGTTTTAAAGAATCATGATAGTTACTAGACATTTCTCATAAAATAGGGGGAAAAAATTGAACATTGTTGAATAGCCCTCCTATCAGGTTTTCACATAACAATTTATTCACATAGGATAGCAATATTAAGGGCAAAATATACTATAAAATCTTGTTTGGCTGTTTTCTTACAGGTAGTGTTGAAGCAACATACCCAAAACATGCAGACAGCAATCAATGATATTCTTTGTCAATGTCCTAAGTATCATGGATTGCTTGCAACCACCCATCAATAAACCCTTATTGAGCTTCTGAATGGTACATCCCTGCCTTTGTGTGGGCAAGTATTGAATACATTAGATACACACCGAACTAAAAGGAGTAATAGGTTAGCCTTTACAAAGTGCCCATGCTGGGCACTTAAAATAGATTATCTTTAATCCTCACAACAATTTTGTAAGGTAAGTATCATCATCAAAACCATTTTATGATGTAGACACCGAAGACTGTAAATATTAGGAACGTTTGTAGTTTGTCAAAGCCAGGATTCCAACCTGTTTCTTCTCTGATTCAAAACCTACATATGCTTTCTTCTTTAGTCTACCTCTTTAATACAGTGATGATAGTGATGATGATGAGGAGGAGGATTAACAGTTATAATTTTTTTTTTAGATTTTATTTGACAGAGAGAGAGAGAGATCACAGGCAGGGGAAACAGCAGGCAGAGGGAGATGCAGGATCCCCACTGAGCAAGAAGCCCAGTGCAGGACTCGATCCCAGGACCCCAGTACCATGATGCTTAGTATTAACTGCAGTGATGAGTGCTTTGTATACTTTTTCCTATTACCTTGCATTATCCTTTTAAATCTCTTTGTAATAATTAAAGACTTAAGGGATTTTAAGATTTAAATCTTCCATTATAGAGCGAAAAGACTGAGAAGTTAAGTAATTTGTCCTAAATCAAGCAGCTCCTAAGGAGACTAGCTAGGATTTAAACTATGATTGTCTGAAATCTCAACTAAGACCTTTAACTTTTACAGAGTTGATTTCAAACTGAGTGAGAAGGGGAAAAGAGAAGCTGAATGCATTTATACAGCAGAAAATCATCTTATCAAATAACTCACACCCCTCAAAAAGATTCTGTGGTCACTGACCAAACTGGTGACCATGATCTGAGTAAGAATAGTTAATACTTTCCTCTCTTTCATTTGTTTGTTTACTAATAGCATTTGTGCACTGGTATCCTTTACTTTGAAATAAGATATGCAGGAATATCTCTTTAATTTTCTAAGAAGAGAATGAGAAAGAGTTGTGGGGAAAGAAGGTAGTGTTCCTGAAAAAAACATGTTTGGAGCTTGTTAGGAAGTAGTTCTAGAGGTAACTGTTCTCTTTCCATATATGAACATTAGAGAAATCTCTATCCAGTTTTTTGGTTTTTTTTTAATTTATTTTTTATTTTTTTTTAACATAAAAGAAAAAACAAACTAGAACAGGCAACTAAGAGAACAGCAGAGAAAGGAGAAGAAGGGGCTGTGGGGGTGTGATTACCACACTGCTGCTGTGCTGCAGGAGAAAACATAGGTCAAAGTCCTCATTCCAGGTCCTTGGGAATTCACACTCTGCATATTTTCAGATTGGGGTTGTGTGTAATGAAGGTGGAGTCTCATGAGAAGAAAATAGCAGGACACTGCAATAGGATGGAATGCTGCAACCACAAATATTTGAAACATTTGTAAGACGGAGTTATTCTAGGGATTTTCTTTATAAGACCATTATCCTAACAGAAAGCAAATAGGTTGTAGAGTTAAGACAGATATAAGTATCAACTCAGACCTAGTACTTTTAAAATCTGGGGGACCTTGTACATTTACTTAACTTTGCTTCTTCTCAGTGTTTTATCCATCCTACAGGAAGAATGATATCTACTGCAAAGTGTTGTCAGGGAAACACTACCTCAACGATATTGTCTGACATATAGATAATGAATAGTGTTTATTTTTATTTTTCAAAGCATAGTTTCTGCCTCTAAGATTATTAGAGTCTAACTGTAGAAAATACAGAAATGAAGTTAATGTTAGTACTATATTAAAATAAGATTATATTTCTCTCAGCTCCAACATACCTAGGACAAAATAGTATATGGAGGTGCTCCCAGATTAAAACATGAGGTTTTAGACTATTGCAGGACATTGAAAGGAGGTGGTCAAAAAGCTTTTGAGTCCACTTTAGCAAAATTTTCACTTGAGAGTTCAAAAAGGATGCCAGAATTTCTTGGAAGATAACTGTCTGCATGCTCTGATACCCATCACCATCTCTCATAGGAAAGAGGCACTCCTCTTCTTCCTCACCTCTCCTTCAATGAGACCACTTGAGACCTTGATATTTATCAAGTGGCGTCCGGACTCACACTTGAAAATATCTCCAAGCAAAACTCTGGTCACATGTCTTTGTGATGGAAAAGGAGGAAGAGGGAGGACAGCAGTGAGAACAAAAGCTCTTCTACCATTTTCCTGACCTGGATTTATAACCTTCTTTGGGCCACATGAATACTCTAAGAGTTAACCAAGTTGAAGCCATTTAGAAAATATCCTGCCCCAGGAGGCAGCCTTCCAAAGCAAAGTAACCCTGAAGGAAAGGTCTCTGGGGTTTATACCTTTTGAGATATGACTCGGGTAGGGTAGGATATGAGTGGTTGTTTGGAGAGCAGACTATATCAGAAATCTGGGCAATGGAGAAACTTACTAAAAAAATCTAAGAAACCCAAGATATGTACCCCTAAAGGGAAATTAGTCCTGATTATTTATGAGACACAATAAATAATATTAATCATAATGTCAGAGAGGTCCACCAGCAGATCATTGTGGTACTAGTCAAGTGAGGCCTTTTCTTACCTTCTTTTCTATTGCTGCTCCTGCCCTAGTGGGGTCAGACACCATGACTAGCAAGAGTTAAGAAGAAATAGTACAAGGCAGCAAAGCAGAGAAGATACTGACAACACACCTCTTATTTTCTTTTCTCTATTAAGTTTCCAGGGGATGCTGCCTAGAGGAGAGCAGCTTATACTTTAAGTTTGGAACTTTAATGACCTTGGATTTGTATTGGTTTTCTATTTCTGCCTATCAAATTCCCACACATACAGTGGTTTAAAACAACACACATTTACTAGCTCACAGTTCCATAGGTCAGAAGTCCAAGATGACAATTTTCTTTGTTTACGGTCTGATAAGACCAAAATCAAAGTGTTGACCAGGGCTACATTTTCATCTGGAGCTTGGAGTCCTATTTCAAAAGTATGACTGTTACTGGAAGAGGTTACTTCCTTTAGTTGTAGGATTGAGATACTTTTGTCCTTGTTAAATGTCAGCAGGGACCTCTCTCATCTCTTAAGAACACCTAATTCCTTGGGGTGCCTGGGTGGCTCAGTTGGTTAAGCAGTTGACTCTTGTTTTCAGCTCAGGTCATGATCTCAGGGTCCTGGGATTAGGCCCTGCATCAGGTTCTGTGCTCAGCGGGGGGTGGTGTGTGCTTATGAATTCTCTCTCCCCCTCTTACCTTACTCCTGCTTGCTAGCTCTTTTTAAAATAAATAAATAAATCTTAAAAGAGAGAGAGAGAGAGAGAACACTCATTTGCTCTTCATGTAACCTCCTGAATGTTTTAAGGCTGGTCTTTCTTAATGCTTACAGTTTCTCTCCAATCCTTTTCTGCTTCAGCCTGAGAAAAGCTCTTTGCTTTTAAAGCCTCCTGTGATTACGTCAGACCTGGCCAAATAATCTCCCTATCTAAAAGTCAACTGTGCATATCACATAACACAATCATAGGAGTGATATCTCATCATATTCAAATGTTCCAGGGATTAGTATAGCAAAACTCTAAGAGGCCATGTAAACAGTCTACCTACCAGAGAATTGAACCTTTTAATTATTGCCATGATGTCATTTTTCTCTTTGTTTTGATTCGAAGTGACTAGACAGCTTTTTTATGATCTGAAAGTGCCCAATAAAATAGGAGGCCCAGCAGAAGATTTATTCAAGTGTGAGAAAATAATTACCTTCACAAATTGGGGTTAAATGGCCATTGGTAGTGTTTGGTAGGGGATTTTCCTTTTCTCTTGCTATACCCTATTGATTGCTTTAAACAAAATGGATTTGCCTTAAATAAACTGTGGTTTATGGTAGAGGGACATAACCAATATACCACGATCTCCCCTTTTCCCTGCCCCAAAGATGGCTAGGCAAAGAAATACCGTGGGTGCATTTTCTTTATAAACTAGGAGATCCTGGTAGAATCTTCCTAGGCTAGAGGGGAAGAATCTTTTGGAATCCATGCAGGTCAGTGTTCCAGTGCCCAAAGAGGTATGGAAGATGCTGGAGAGTAGATCTGAAAGAACAAGCAGAAATTATTCAGCACAATAATGTATTGCAATAAACTGAGCTAGAGATGGTGACTTGGGGAGAGATGGTAGAAATAGAAGGAAAGAGAAGATTCTGGATAATATTTTGAATATATAGTGAACAGGTTTTGTCAAATGAATTAGCTATGGGACATGAAAGAGAAAACAATAAATCCAAGATTTGGGGCTTGTGGAACTTAGTTGATAGAGATGCTACTTACTGATGTGGAAGAGATTTTGGGGGAGCAAATGTGGTATGCCATTAAGAAAATGGACTACTTCTCTCTCTCTGACCAAAAAAAAAAAAAAAGGGACACCTGAGTGGGTTCAGTTGGTTAAGCTGCTGCCTTCGGCTCAGGTCATGATCCCAGCATCCTGAGATCGAGTCCCACATCGGGCTCCTTGCTCAGCAGAAAGCCTGCTTCTCCCTCTGCCACTGTCTGCCTGTGCTCACTCTCTCTGACCAAAAAAAAAAAAAAAAAAAAAAGGACTACTTCTAAAAACTATAGCTATTTTCTTAAAGATTTATTTATCCATTTGAGAGAGAAAGGGAGAGCAGCAGGTGGGGGAAGGACAGGGAGAGAGCAACCTGAAAATATCAAGTGTTCGGTGACAACATTTAAAATCTTATGCCTTCTTACACAGCTTTGTCTAGAACTCAGAGATTCACATCTCTATATGATTCCGTATTTTGCCAGATCTTCCTCATCTCTGTCTTCTCTTTGCTTCCATAGTGACTTCTGAGTTTCTAGTCCATCATTTAAAAGTGATACATCCCCTCTCCTTTCTTTAAATGTCCTCTTTACCTTCTCAGTTTATTGAAATATGAATTTCTCCTACAGATCCGCCTCTCTTGCTGCCCTATCAAGCAACAGCCTGTCTCTCCGCACTGCACAAGGCTGTGGGTGCGGTAGGCATCTTCCCTGACCTTCCTTAATACTTTCAAACCGATTTTCTTTCTCTTTTCCCTAAAATCTGTTCTTTGAAGATTTTGCTCCCAGTCTATAGTATACTTCTATGTTGTGCTTATTCAGAGGCTATTCCCACTCAGTAATGATTTTAATTTTTGGCTCAATGTCTCTGTCTCTAACAGTACTCTTTTCCCAAGTCACAGTGGTTGCAATGTCCATGTGCATGATCTTTGTAATGTTCTGATGTCCTAGTTCTGGATACCTTCTCTTTCAGTATTCTGTCTTCCACATTCACTCTGTCTATTCTCATGGCCATTCTCTAGACCTTGACATTGTGAATAACTGTACCTCCTCCATGATCTCATTTAAAATACCTCACTTTCTGATCTCTACTTCTTGTCATTTCAACTCCTTCCTCTAAGACCTTTCAATCCATTGGTTCTGCCACCTTTTCATGGATGCTTGCTTCCCATTTTTGGTGTCTTTCAGTTATCAAACACCAGGAATAATAAACCTATAGTTGAACAGGTTGGGTTAAAGGTTCATTTCAAGGAGGGACGATGCACAGCACAAGGGCATCTGGGTAAGAGTGCATTACAAAAACTGATCACTATGAGTTGGGCTCATGTTCCATGATTTTAGGAAGGATTTAGGAAGCACGACTTTACTATGCATTTGGATGCTGTCAGGCATGTGGCATTCTATGACTGGATTTCTGAATACATCTTACCTATGGGGTAGGAAGAATGAATCAACACTAAGGCTATAATTGTTAACGGAGCCACAGTACCTCATATTATCCAGGACAGGAAGATGTTTGGATATTTTTGTGGTTTGAACAATTTCAGTTTTGTCTGTGTTTAGACATGGTTACAAAATTGTCTTTTTGTCTTGATCCATCATGGTCTGAGTGACCTTATCTGATATTAATGTTCTGTGGAATTATGTTCAACAGGAAAACACTACAACCTAGCCGATAGTGCCAGGCCAGCTCCCTAATTTCAGGAACAGCTTCTTTCACCCCATCACTCATCCCCCTTGATCTGTCACTGCAATCACACCTTGCAAAATGTAACTCCTTTACTCCAACCCCACCAGTAATTCTAGGTCTACCCTGCCTGGCATTCCCTATTGCTTTAAACCAGCTTTACTTTTTTTGGTACATTATTTATAATTATGCATCATGTTATAAATTTATTCTTTATTTTCCTACTATCTTTCTAGTATTTATTTATTATTTTTTTAAAAGATTTTATTTATTTATTTGACAGAGATCACAAGTAGGCAGAGAGGCAAGCAGAGAGAGAGGGGGAAGCAGGCTCCTTGCTGAGCAGAGAGCCTGATGCGGGGCTCGATCCCAGGGCCCTGGGATCATGACCCGAGCCGAAGGCAGACACTTTAACCCACTGAGCCACCCAGGTGCCCCTCTTTCTAGTATTTAAACAAATTATTCAGATTATTTTTACCATATAATGGCAATTAAAGAATACTTTGACATACATTTATTTATTAATTTATTTAAAGATTTATTTATTTGAGAGAGAGAGAGAGAGAGAGAGAGCATGCAAGCAGGGGGAGGGGCAGAAGGAAAGGGAGAGAGAATTTCAAGCAAACTCCCCACTGAGCATGGAGCCTACTTTGGGGTTTGATCCCATGACCCTGAGATCATGACCCAAGCCAAAATCAAGAGCTGGTCACCCAACCAACTGAGCCACCCAGGCACCACTGACTTTTAAAATAATCAAGATCTGCAAGTGCTAGTAGAGTCTATATAAATTAGTTATAACTTCTATTGATTATATAAAACAAAAAGACATGATTTATAACTTCAAAAGTTTTTGTGATAGTAATTGCTATCTTGACTTTTAGTAAATTAAATCTAAATCTTTTTATAAGAGACAATAAGGTCATGTCAAAGAATAACCTAAAAGATTAAGATACAAAGAGAAGTGAATTTGTGGGGGTCAGGGTATATAATAATGAATGTAGAGAAATATAAGTCTTTTTAGTGTAAGAATTTTTAAAAAGAAGCAGTTTTGACTAATATTTTCCTTATAGTTGTTAGAAACATCTTAAGGGCAGAACATTTAGGAAGAGAATTAGACAATTTGTAAAGATTTGATAGAAAGGTTGTGATACAGACTTCTAATCTGTTTTGATGTTGGACACAAGCATTGTTTTTCCTACACCTTATTCCATAGCTACAGTGTGTGAATGAAGTGTTCCCATCTTTTAGATTCTCTGTAACCTAAGGGCAATCGTGGGGAAGAAGGTTTAGCCTTGTATGAGGTCCAGGTTGCTGCTGCTGCTTCTGTTAAATGTTCTGTACCAGGATTTATACCACCTAGTCTGAAAACTGTATCTTCCGTACTGAGGTAATATATCCTGGAGCATCAGATCATTGCCCCAATTCAGCATGCACGTCCAAGCCTGCATCAGAGATGCAGAGATCAAAGAGCCATGGCAGATTGTGCACTTAGAAGTTCCACCCTTCTTTTCCCAGAATCTGCAGAAGAACAAAGTGATGAATAATGCAAGGTCTGGTGTTAATCAGTTCTATGGGCAAGACAGTAGTATAGAAGAGAGTTCAAGTGGGGCTTGCTTTATGGCTTTTCCCAGGATTTCTGCTCCTTAAAAGGCTGTTATTTATTTTTTCATTTTTCATGTCTGCCAAATCCATCATTATGGCTGGGAGGAAACAAGTCTACTATTGTGACTCTTCTACACAATTAAACATTTTGAGCATTGGTGGTTGATCTGAACTTCCTTAAGAATTTGAATTGATGGGGTGCCTGGGGTGGCTCAGTCAGTTAAGCATCTGAGTTCGACTCAGGTCATGATCTCAGGGTCCTGGGATGGAGCCCCTTTCCTGTCAGGCTCCCTGCTCAGTGGGAAGTCTGCTTCTCCCTCTCCCTCTGCCCCTCCCACCACTAATGTGGTGCATAGCACATGTGCTCTCTCAGTCTCTCTCTCTCAAATAAATAAATAAATAAATAAATAAAGTCTTTTAAAAAAAGGAAAAAAATGAATTGACATTTGCTTTACCCCTCTTCTTTCCTCGCCAAACCCATATTCCACCTGACCACATTCTCCTTTCTTTTGTCTATTGCTTGTTCCAGGAGCTTATCTCTAAATTTAGTGATCATGAGTAACATTCAAAGTGTTTGCTATTTTATTTCCCTGTGTGCATGGGTTGGAGGGATGGTTAGAAGCTATACCATTGTAGGGTGCCTGGGTGGCTCACTTGGTTAACTGGCTGCCTTCAACTCAGGTCATGATCCCACGGTCCTGAGATCGAGTCCCACATAGGCTCCCTGCTCTACAGGAAGTCTTTTCCCTCTCCCTCTGCCTGCTGTTCCCCTTGCTTATGCTCCCTCTCTCTTTGTCAAATAAATAAAATTAGAAGCTACACCATATAGTTTTTTTTTTTTTTTTTTTTTACTTCTCTTAGTTGTTACTTTTCCTTGTTTGGATGCTGTTAATATATACAAGTAATGAATGATTTTGAATTGAACTGCATTTCATTAAGTATTTATATACCATAATATTTTCTTTTTGATTTGGAATCTTATTTTGTTTCAAAATACAAATGGTAGTTAGTATTATAATGAAGGATATCTAAATATTAATATAAAGTATATAATTTTAATGATTTCAACTAGAATTATTCAACTAAATTTTCAATTATTTCAATTGAATTTTCCTAGCTTTCCCTTGTCCTCTTTACTACTCTATATTTCCTCCCATATCTCCCTTTCTACCTTTTTTTTCTTATTTACTCCTTGCCTACCTTCTAATTACCAATATTTATTGAGCATCCACTATATTCCTCAGGATTAAAAGACACAGAAATGGAAAAGATATGTATACAACAAACTATAACTAATTGATCTTAAGAGCCAACTATTTACAATGAATGGGAAGATATATAAGAACACATATACCTTTTATTCATTAATCTATTCGTTTATTGATTTGCGGATGTATTTGTTTTATTCAAAATATAAGTCTATCCCAGGAGACATTCCTCTGCTCCCCTAGGTTTGAGAGCTGGGTCTTTGAATAAACTGACAACAGGGAGATTAACAGGAGAAAGGCATGCAAATTAATTAATGTTTAATATTATGTGCAAAAGGGCATCATAGGAAAACAAGTGAATACCTGAAAAAGTAATGAAATTTAAGAGCTTATATACCATCTTAGTAGGGGAAGGGGAGGGCCATTAAATGATTTTTAAGAAAGATTAATGGGCCTTAGAAGAATAAATGAGGGTTATGATAGTTTGTGATAAAGTTTGGCTGTGGTATGGACTTCTAACTTCTTATATGATGAGTCATCTCCGGTTGATGAAACTCTCAGGAAGGAGAGTTCTAACTATTGAGATCCTTTTGGAGGATCTGTCACAAGGCAGATAAAGGGAATTCAGAGAAGGCCACTTTCCACATTTGCTGCTTTGCAAATGCCTTCAGCTCAAAATAATCAGTGTACCAAAGCCACATATTTTTGGTGGCATATCCTGAACTTCTTCACCCAGAATATGCCATACACTGTCCTATGTACTGAGAATAGCTAGTTTTAGATACAGACATCCTTGTGAAGTAAAATCTTATTAAAAGTCCTTTTTGGGGGGTGCCTGGGTGGCTCAGTGGGTTAAGCCTCTGCCTTTGGCTCAGGTCATGATCTCCGCGTCCAGGGATCAAGCCCCGCATCTGGCTCTTTGCTCAAAGGGAGCCTGCTTCCCTCTCTCTCTCTCTCTCTGCCTGCCTCTGCCTACTTATGATCTCTGTCAAATAAATAAATAAAATCTTTAAAATAAAAGTCCTTTTTGGTACATGAACAAACACAGCTTTAATAAGATAAGGCAAATGGGCATTCTATTAAATTCAGACTACTACAGAAATTTCCATGTATTTTGCCAAAAAAATTGAGATAGTACATTAAGTACAAGTAAGTGTTTCACTTTATTGATTTTGGGTGTAACCTTCACTTCACCGTTCTGAACTTTTAATTTTTGGCTGAGAACTAAAATCATAGCAAATTGTATCAAAATTAATTACGATTGTGAACTCTTACCAATGGTAAGGTAAACACACATAGAAATTTTTATTGATAAATCTTTACTTAGGAAAATGTCAGATAAATAAACCTTAGATTTTAAGAAAATAATTGAAATGTGAATATTACAGGCTTTTCAAAAACATTCCCTTCACAGTCTCTAAATATAAAGTTTCAGTTTTCTTTAACTTGCCAGGCTAGAATTATGATGTGACTTTTTAAGTGTTAGGCTTGAGATTTCTTTTATACAAAATTCAATATGATAACACAAAAATGTGGTTATATCTAAAATACACTTAATGAGTGCATTAATATGGATCAATTAGCACTCAGAATTCTCCATCAAAATGTAGAACGTAATTACAATCATTATTTTGCAAAGTTAGATCATAGTTACTAAAATGAATAGCCAAAATGTTAATTAGAGTATAGAAAATTTGAATATAGATTGAAAATAAAACTACTTTACTTCATGTAAATTGCACTTAGCATAAATTCTTCTGGTCTTTAGTATTTCAGTTGAACAAAAATCCTGAATTAATTTGATTAATATCAAAACACTTGTCCAATTTTTTGTTGTTACTGCTGTTAAAAGGATGTGAATAATATTAAATGACCTAGGAAAAGATTGGAATTGGGACTGGACCCAGATATAATTTCCATTTTAGGCTTTTCATTGAACTTTCAGCCCATTAGCTAACAATCTAAAGCCACTGAATTTAAGAGAAAGAAAAACCAAGATGCTTTATGAAAACCTTGGAAAGTCACTAAAAGCAAATGTATAGTTTTAGGTTTTCATATTTTACACTGTTCCTTATCTCTAATTTTTACTGGACCACATAAATACTGCCTTTTGCCATATTTACCATTTGCCATATTTGCTATTATAAATATTTGCTATATTTACATAATTTTTAATTTAATTTAATAAATTAATTTTATTAATTTATTATTATTAAATTTATTAATAAAATTATTCATTTTAATTATTTTATTTAAATATTTAAATATTTAATTTAATAATTTAATTCATTATTTATTATATTTATAAATTTATATATTTATATATTTATAAATATATATTAATTTAATAACTTAATAATTTATTAATAGGAATTTAATTTAATAATTTAAATATTTAATATAAATATTTAAATAATAATTAAAAATTATTAATTTAATTATTATTAAATTTATTAATAAAATTATTATAATAAAATTTATTACATAATTTTTAATTTAATAAATTAAATTTATTAATTTATTATTACATTTATTAATAAAAATTTAATTTAATAAAATAATGTTTAAAATTAAATTTTGCAAATTTGGTCTTTTTGGTTAGGTAAATATTCTTATTGCTGCTTTAGATATAAGGACTTTGAGGTACAGAGAAGCTAAATAAATCATTTGCCTAAGTGGTTGTTTCAGGACATCTAACTCAACTGTCTTTTAACTATTGTGATAAATCAGTTTTCAATAGAGCATTGAAAATGGAAATTTTTCCTTTCTTAATATGACCCTGTTTTATGATTTGATGCCCATAGAATTTTGCCATGTTCTGAATGGTCCAGTGAATTGGGCCATCATTTGAAATCCCTAAGAAATGGACAGTTTTGATTACGTCAGAAGTGCTCTGCTTCAGATAATGATAATGATTATGTACATCCTAATTACCCACAGTGCAGATCGGATGGGTGACCACATCCCCCAGTACTTTAGAGAGAAATGCATTTGTTTATAAAAAATTCTGAGAGAATTGTAGTGGTAACTTACTAGGTTTATAAGGGAGAGCAGTGGAAAATCTGTTTGCAATCTTCATTTAGAAATGGAAATATGTGATGAGGGGAAGGAAAAAATAGATTTTCCGTGTAATCCAAATTATTTAACCTGGACTGTTTCTTTCTGCAAAGGACATAAGCTTTATAAACAAGCTCTCTTTGAGGCTAACAGTGTAACATTCAAATTAAATGAGTGAAAAACCACTTTTATACCACTGAATATGCAGAATCTACCCACAAACCTCAATGTGTTCAATTTCCATTCTGTGCTCTCAGTCCGGACAAACCAGATAAACCAAGATATATCCCTTCGATATAGCTTTGGTTCATCTTCTATTTTATCCTTATCTCTAGAGGTGGTGATTATATTTTATCCAAAGCAAAGATTCTCACATCTACAAAATGTCTGCAGTTTTCCTATATGAAGTGACACCACATGTTGTTCTGCTTATTATTCTTGTGTTGCTGGGGCAGCACGTCTGTTGTAATGCTGTGTGGCTGCCTCAGCGATTGCTAATCTAATGATGGAATATGTCCCTGGAGGTTACAGGTACCATTCTCTGAGCTTCGCGCCTACAGCCTGAATTACAAGATGATTGATATTATAAATTTTTTTATTCTTTATTAAGATATGCACACATTTGTAATAATAGGAAGTTACAGCTGTGATCCTAATATGAGCGCTTTCCAAGGCTGCATGGTGCCGCCTTTGCAGAAATGGCCATTTTTTCCTACAACTCAATCTCTTTCATTGACATTGAGCTTTTTCAAAAGATAGGGAAGGCAGGAAAACAAAAATGTCAGCAATTTATGCATTCTGATTTCACTTCCAGCTGAATTTCAATGTAAATATATTAAATATACATTATGTAAATATATTTAAATATGCATCCATATTTACATTTAAATGTAAATTGAGATAATTTACATGTTAGAGTCTGAATATCAGTTATTAAAATTCACTGATTTCCTGACCCAAAGCTACCATTGGAATGATGTATGTGTGTGCTTGCTAATTAACCATTTACTGAGTACACAAAAGGTGAAATGCTGACCCAAGTGAGCACAGTAATTTGCAGGATGGATCTCTTCTTAAAGGAGCTGCCAATTGGAGTTTGTGGGGGCTGAGGTTTAGAGGTGGAGGGGAGATACAGTTAAATATAGAACTAAAATAGGAGACTAGAGAAACAAAGCACCAAAGAGAGAATATAAATGTGCAGTAATTGAATAGACTCAAGTTTCCAAAGACATCTATGCTGTGACTTTTAACATCTGGTTTTAGAAGGGTGGCCAAGTAGCCAGTTCTGATAGGTAACTGAGGAACAAAAAATATATGTGTACAGGCCACCTATTAATAATAAATCAGGAGATTTGGTCATATAAGGGTTAATGGTCTGCCACGAGTGCTCACTGATAGAACCTTAGTTCAGACTTTCAGCATTCATCCAACAGATTTTTTTTTTCATCCTACAAATTATTAAAGCAGTCTTCTACTTTTTCTCTGTCTTTGCCTATGACTTTGCATGATGTATATATGATCTAAATTTTCTAAGCAATCTTTCTTTACACAAATTTAATCACATAATGTCCTTAAAAATAATTGAATGGTTTCCCAGGCCTTCATCTTCAGGTCCAAATTCCCTTATTGTATTATTTTTTTATTGTAATATTTTTTAAAAGATTTTATTTACTTATCTGTCAGAGAGAGAGAGGGAGAGTGAGAAAACACGCACACAAGCAGCAGGAGCAGCAGGGAGAGGGAGAAGGAGGGTCCCTGCCGAGGAAGCAGCCAGATGTGGGACTTGATCCCAGGACTCTCAGATAATGACCTGAGCCCAAGGCAGAAGCTTAACCAACTGAGCACCCAGAGTCCCAGATCCAAACTCCTACAGATGCTGCTGCTGCTGCTTTATTTTTCTATGAAACTCTTTCTTTTATTTAAATGCTTTTTCTTAATTGTGCTTTTTGATAAACATCAGGTGTCAACTTCTGCCATCTTTTGACTCATATCCTACAATTCTGTCATTCAAATTGCTTGACATTCCCCAGACTTACCTGACTTTGTTTTGTCCTCCTAGAATGTCCCTTTCTTGTTCCACATAGGAGTATTGGGGAGGAAGACCTTCCTCTGCTCTACAAGGTCCTTCTAGCTGGACTTAGAATCAAATAGACATGAGATTAACAGGAGAAAATAAAATTTAATAGCTGTGTACAGGGAATCCACACAGACAGGAAATTCCAGAGACAACAGCCAACAGGAAGCTTATATAAGCTAAGGAGTGGGGTAAGGCCTGAGGTTACAAAGGGGAGGAAAGCCATTAGCAGGAATAGAAAGCAGATGATTTGAAAGACAGAGGTTACTCTATTATGTAGATAAGTTTCTTAGGTAAAGGGGAATCTCTGTTAATTGCTCTCCTCCTGGTAAAGCCTCTCTTTTCTGATGTAAATTTAGGCATTTGAGGACCAAGAAGAGCACTTTATCCTGAATTTGCTGGGTCTTGATTACTTTTAACTGAAAATAATGTTCCAGTCAAAGTGGCCCATCTTGGGGTAGCCTGCCCTTGACCCCTACATGAGTAATTCCCACTTTACCTTCCAGGCTTAGGTCTAGGCTGATCTCCTGCAGAAGGTCTTTATTTCCATTCTCCCCAAGAATGTCCACGTGCCCCCACTGCTCCTCCCCAAGTTTCCTGGAGTGTGGTCAGACATCGAAAGAGGATGAAGGTGTAAGACATTCAAGAAAATATATCAATGTTGAACTTTATCTGAGGCCTGTGTTCCCAGAAAGCAGCAGTGGTAGAGAAATTCTACCCTTTTGCGTTTATAAAGGACCATCCTGTCCTCACATGTGCAGGTAAGACCCACTTGTACCCTTCCTCAGTGACTCAGGTGAGACCAGTCTTTGCCCTTCCTTTTGACTCCATTATTTTATAAAACTTCATGTTTTCTCCATCTTTTTTTTTGAGATGTTCCTCATTAATGAATGTTATCTGTATTGCTAATATCTTGAATACAGTAATGACTTTGACATGAGACCTTTCTTTGTCCTGAGCATTTTGTCTTCCACACTGATAACTTGGGCTTTTGTCAGTGAATTCATCAGAGCTTTTACCGTATTTTATTGTTACTGTTGACTTGCTTCTTTGTCATCCTCCTTAGACTGGAAATTGCTTGAGAGTTAGGAAAAATGTCTGATTTATATTCCCAGGTTTACTCAGTGCTGTGCCTGGTTAACATAGCAGTGACAAATGGACCTTTGATGATGACCAAGTGAGAATTTGCTATGTATTTACCCTTCTCTTTTACTAGAGGAGGATAATCCAGGGTGCCTCATCTCCCTACCAGTCAGTGTCCATTTAGCACTCTGAGCCAGGCTTAGCTCATGTATCCATACCTTTTCATGGAATGGTTACAAAAAAGGTCACTTTCACTGTATTAAAAAAATGGCAGTTACAGCCATTCATTAAGATCCCTGTAGCTTGTAGGTTCTCATATAAAAAAATGACCCTTACACATATCACTTATTGTATGTAAGAGTCACATTGTGTTGTGTTGGGATAAGAATAGAAGAGCCAATGATGGGTGAGGGTGGTGGTGAGTTATTAAAAGATGATGTGTAATAGATTTAAGAAAGCATGGAAGAAAGATTTTGCCACAAGTCTAATTCCTGGAGTTATACAGAGTAGTAGGAAATCAAACTTCAGGAAAGATAATCTAATTTTGAGTCAGATGTAACCTTAGAAAGTGGCAAAAAAAAAAATTAGAGTTAGAAAAGATAATGATCCATTGCTTTCTGGATCTATGAAGAAAATAGAGAAGAATTAAAAATGAAGAATTTAGTAGGCTTCCACAGTGGAATATTCATATAAAGCTTGTTGAGTATCATTTGTACTTTGAAAAGTCATCTGTAGCTCTGTGGTTTCAAGATTTGTAATGACTTGCACCTTCCTAAGGCATACTAAATAAATTGTGTGACAGTAGGCTTCTCTGTCCAGGAAGCTTACCTACTAGTGAGTGAACCTAGCTTACCGCACAGCAGTTCAGCCTAAATTCTTTGGTCCCAAATCATCATTTTGAATGCACCTGCTCTCTGAAAGTCAAGCAACTACCAAACCATATTGTGAATGTGTGTGTTTATGCTTCTGTGTGGGTGTCTGTGACTGAAATATTATCCTGTAAAGTGTGTCAGTATTTTTTTTCTACTACTGACATTTTACATGAGAATTCTTGCAGTCTTAAAGATAGAATGGCTCTGCAGATTTTTATTTTTAAATGTAAAGTTCACATACTGTGAAATGCGCAGATCTCCTTGCAATGAAATACACAGAGTGCTGTTCTGAGTCTTGACAAATGCATATCCAAGTAACCAGCACCTATGTATCATCTGAGAAGCAAATGCCAGAGGCATTAGATGTGCAAGAAATTTGAGGGACATGTCTATGGGAATAAAGGGGAAAAAGGTAGAGTAGGCAGGGACAACCTGACATTTATGAAAAAAGAGAATTAGAAAGGATTGGGTGGACATTTCAGATGAGAGAGGAGTTTTGAGTAAGTTTTAGCTGGGTTGATGAAGAGTCCCTGAACAGAGACTGCTTATTGGATGATTCTCACATTGAACAGGAGTGGCAGCTACAGCTATATTTTAACTATGCTACCTGCAGAAGGTTCTCCTGAAGGGTATCTGAATGATGTCTCTCCATTCTTAAGATACAGAATATTTACATCAGCCCAGAAACTCAACCCACCTTTGGGAGTCACTGTTTTGATTTCTGTCACCAAGGATTAACTTCGCTGGTTCTAGAATTTCACATAAATAAAATCATACAGTAGGTTCTCATTTTTTTCTGGGCTTGTTTTGTTCATTATGTTTTTAAGATTCATTCATATTGTTTGTATAGTTTCTTCTTTTTTTTTAAATTCCTGAGTAGTATCACATTATATACAGTATATTCATTCTCTTTAATGGATCTTTGGGTAGCTTCCAGTTTTTACCTATTAAGAAAAAGTCTATGAATATTCTTATACAAATGTCTTCATGGATGTGTATTTTCATTTCTCTTGTGGAAATACAGGTTGAACTGCTGGCTCATAGAGTCAGTATATGTTTAACTTTATAAGAACCTGTGAAACATTTTCCTCATGGGTTGTAACACTTCCTCCTTCAACTGGCAATGAAATTTCCTATTGGTCTGCATCTTTGTCAGTATTTGGTCTTGTTGATCTTTATAATGATAGCCATTCTAGTGGTTTTAATTTGTCATTTCAGTGTGAATAATGATGTTGAACAACTTTTCATGTATTTATTAGCCATTCATATATTATTTTTCTCTCAATGTTCAAGGCTTTCTTGTTTTTAATTGTTTTACTTTTAATTATTTTTAATTGTTTTATTATAATTGCTGATTTGCGGGGATTTTAAATGTTTTTAATATAAATTTTTAGTCAGATATATTGGCTTCAAAAAAAAAAATCAGTCTGTGGCTTGCGTTTTACTTATACCAACGTTGCCTTCGATGAACTCAAATTATTTTTAAAATTTTGATATTCAATTTGTCAGTTTCTTCTGTTATTGTTAGTGCTTTTTGCATCTTTTTCATGAACTCATGGCCTCCATCAAGCTCATGAAAATATTCTTTTGTAAAGTGTTGGTGGCTAAAGCCTATAGTTCTGTTGCCTATTTTTCAAAGTAAAGCTTTATTTATTCATTCTTTCTTTATTTATTTATTCATTCATTTATTTATTCTCATAACTATTTTTGGTATTACAATGTCATAGTTGAGTAGTTATGACAAAGAGAGTATGGCCCTGGAACTTTAAATATTTACTATCTGCCCTTTCAGAAAATTTGCCAACCACTGTTCTAGAAGCTTTGAAACTTTAGATTTTATGTTCTTGTCTATGAGTGATTTCAAATCAATTTTTGCATGTGGTATGAGTGGGGTGGTGATCCATTTCCCCCCAACTATTTATCAGTTGTTGCAGCACATTTAACATGACTGTATTTTCCACATCAAATGAGTAGTTTGTTATCTGGATTTTCTATTCTGTTTCATTGATCTGTTTATTTATCCTTATACCAACATCAAACACTCTTGATTACTGTAGTTTGTATAACTCTCGCAATCAGGTGCTGTTAGTTCTCCAAAATTGTTCATCTTTTTCAGGATCCTTTTTGCTCTTCTAGATCCATTGCATTTTGAAATAAATTTAAAAATAGGTATGTCAATTAAAAAAAAATTTCCACTGTGATTGAAATGGGACGGTATGGTATCTATAAATCAGTTTCAGAAGAATAAATGTTTTAACATTCCCATCCATTCAACATGGTACATATAGACCTTTTCCCGGTCTTTATTTTTTTAGTGATGTTTTGTGGTTTTCTGTGTTAAGATCTTAAATATCTTTTAATTCTTTTCTAAGTATTTTTTATGTAATCATATTGTAAATATAATTATATTTAAACTTTGGTTTCTATACACTTGAAGACAAAGTTAAGAGTCTATGACAATGAGTCCAAAAAATAAAGAAATGTTTCTGGTGTAGAATTTGTTAGTACAAATTACATTATAAATATATGATTTCAACCAAGTATAGGTATTTCCTTCTGTTTCCACTTCACTCACATTTTGTTGCTATTGTTCTTAATAGTTGATGGTAGTCTTGGCATATGATTAAGGTCTACTAAAAATAAAATTTCCTTTTTAAAGAACTGTAATGTTACACAAGCCCTACCTTTTCTTTTGTAGCATCTGATTTATGCACAGTGTCTATATCCACTGCAATTTTTCTATGGGATCATAGAAAAACTTTAGCTAAGTGAATTGTTAATACAGTCAGAGAAAATATGAAAACAATGTAAACTCCTTGGAACCCACTCCAGCTTTTACTTTCAGATTTTAAAAAGTGGGATGAGCAGAAGCATTAAAACATTAACTGAAGGGCTCTTTAGAGATGAGAAAAAGTTTCCATGAGGATTTCAAAGAGAAAAATAACTTCAAGGACCAGAAATAATCCTTACCAAAGGGGCTTAGCTCTTTCTTGTTAGAAGAAGCCAAGTGTTCTCTGAGACTAGAAATTCTCACTAAAAATGGGCTGTGGAACTGCCTACTTCCTTCAAAATGTACTCATTTTTAAATTTAAAAAGTCGCAAGTTTTTGTAGAAGTCTGTTTTTCATACCTAATATTTGATATAATTTTTTTCTTATAATAAACCCCATTAATTGGTAATATTTTGTGTGTGTGTGTGTGTGTGTGTGTGTGTGTTCAGATCAGCTAAGCTATCTGTTTTCATCTAAAGTTTCCTCCTAAAATTAGCTCATTTCTCTATTTTATGCCACATTCCGCATATGTATATTAGTTTCTATATGTATATCAGTTTCTTTAAAGCAAAATTTCGAATTTGCTTACATGACAGATATGTAAAGAATATGGAGTAGGCTTGCTATAATTTATATCACTTTCTTCATGAGCTTCTAATCAGTCTAAAGGAGAAAAACTAAATTTTTAATGTTTGTAAACATAGAGTGTCTTTTTTTTTTTTTAAGATTTTATTTATTTATTTGACAGAGATCACAAGTAGGCAGAGAGGCAGGCAAAGAGAGAGAGGAGGAAGCAGGCTCCTCACCAAGCAGAGAGCCCAATGTAGGGCTTGATCCCAGGACCCTGGGATCATAACCTGAGCTAAAGGCAGAGGCTTTAACCCACTAAGCCACCCAGATGCCCCACATAGAGTATATTTTAATATGGATAGTCTTCTTGGATTAAATGCTCATTCCTTCGAATCATTCCTACCAAATTCTACATCTTTAACAAAGATGTCTTCAATGTATATGAAGGTGGAGAACTTGTGTGTTTGGGAGAAAGCAACAAATTCCTGGCCTTGCCTTGTTTTAGGGGAGCACATAGGCCAAGATCTACTGAAAATGTTTGCTTTATCTGATTCTTGTTTCCCCCCCCCCTCCTTGGGGCTGCTACTAAATATTATAGTTAATATTACTATATTAGTTTGTTAGAACTGTCATGCAAAGTACCACTTCCAAAATACAATAATGGGTCTGGCATATGATAGATATTTCTATTCCAAAAAGGTGAAATCAGAAGGAAGGTAGGTTTTATAAGACCCAAGCAAGTCCTAAACCTAGCAAGGCAAATTTCATTAGATTTTAAGTCTTGAGAATTATCCTCTTTGGCTTGATGCTCTGTTCTTCCAGCCCACCAGGGAGGTGATCTTGTCTTTTAGGCCCACGAATATGGTGGCCCCACCCCTTCTTCCCTGGGCCTGGGTGGCTTGGCTCTCTGAAACCAGTGAAGTGGCTCCACTCTCTGGAACTATGGGGTGAAATAGCTCCCTCAATCCACTGGACCTGTTATATCTGAATTCCTGGTGACAATGACAGCCCTGTTGACCTTTGAGATGCCTTTGGAGTCATTCTTCCATTTTCTTGAATGAGAAATCATGTTTGTAGCTGAATACCTTTTTGGTCCCTCCTGTAGAATCCCAGAAGTCTGACAGCCTTCTTCCATTTTGTTTTATCTCTGCCCCCTTCAGTCTAAGCTGGCAGCATTTATGCTGCTATAAAATTCTCAAAAGCTTTGTTGGCCTCTATTTAATACATGGGGGTCCAGCCATAAGACAAAAGATCCACAGATCTTTCTTGGATAACTGTATCTCTATTCCAGGTTTCTGCTGAGATGGTTGACTTGATCAGTGTCTCATACCAAAATCTGTTTAGCAAATGACTGTCCGGCCATACTTTTGATATACTCCTCAGGACATGCTTTCACATGTTTTGCAATGTGGATAGGCTGAGAATTTTCCAAAACTTCAAGTTCTGGTTCTTTTTTGCTTAATAATTCCTTCTTCAATTTGCTTCTCTCCTCTTACATTTTACTATATAGTAGCAAGGAGTAACCAGCGTGCACCTTCAATACTTTGCTTAGAAATCTCCTCGCTAGATAACCAAGTTGATTACTTACAAATTCTGCTGTCCACAAGGTACTGGAATATAATTCTGCCAAGTCCCTTGCCACTTTATAACAAACATTCATCTCTTCTCCAATTTTCAATAGCATTTCTCCTTTCTATCTGAAACTTCAGAATTGCCTTATGTCTATATATCCACCAATAGTCTTTCTTTAAGGCAATCCATGAACCTCTAACTCTGCTTGCCTCTACCAACAATCCAATTCCAAAGCCACTTCCACATTTTTACATATCTGTTACAGCAGCATCCCTCTACCTGGTACCAAAATTTGTTTCAGTTTGCTAGAGTTGCCATAGCAAACATGGATGGAGTAACTTAAACAATGGAAATTCATTTTTTCACAGTTCTGGAGGCTGATTGTTCAAGATCAAGGTGAGGTTACTTTTTCTCAGGCCTCTCTACTTGGCTTTTAGATAACCATATTTTCTCTGAGCCTTTTGTCTGTCAAAGAAAGGTGAAGAAGATATTATTGCAATCAGGTATCTGACCATTGCTTTTCCTTTTTATTCTTTTTTTTTTAATTTTTATTTTTTATAAACATGTATTTTTATACCCAGGGGTACAGGTCTGTGAATCGCCAGGTTTACACACTTCACAGCACTCACCTTAGCACATACCGTCCCCAGTGTCCATAACACCACCCCCCTCTCCCAACCCCCCACCCCCCAGCAACCCTCAGTTTGTTTTGTGAGATTATGAGTCACTTATGGTTTGTCTCCCTCCCAATCCCATCTTGTTTCATTTATTCTTCTCCTACCCCCTTAACCCCCCATGTTGCATTTCCACTTCCTCATATCAGGGAGATCATATGATAGTTGTCTTTCTCCGATTGACTTATTTCACTAAGCATGATACCCTCTAGTTCCATCCACGTTGTCGCAAATGGCAAGATTTCATTTCTTTGATTGTTGCATAGTATTCCATTGTGTATATATACCACATCTTTATCCATTCATCTGTTGATGGACATATAGGTTCTTTCCATAGTTTGGCTATTGTAGACATTGCTGCTATAAACATTCGGGTGCACGTGCCCCTTTGGATCACTATGTTTGTATCTTTAGGGTAAATACCCAGCAGTGCAATTGCTGGGTCATAGGGTAGTTCTATTTTCAACATTTTGAGGAACCTCCATGCTGTTTTCCAGAGTGGTTGCACCAGCTTGCATTCCCACCAACAGTGTAGGAGGGTTCCCCTTTCTCCGCATCCTCGCCAGCATCTATCATTTCCTGACTTGTTCATTTTAGCCATTCTGACTGGTGTGAGGTGATATCTCATTGTGGTTTTGATTTGTATTTCCCTGATGCCGAGTGATATGGAGCACTTTTTCATGTGTCTGTTGGCCATCTGGATGTCTTCTTTGCAGAAATGTCTGTTCATGTCTTCTGCCCATTTCTTGATTGGATTATTTGTTCTTTGGGTGTTGAGTTTGCTAAGTTCTTTATAGATTTTGGACACTAGCCCTTGATCTGATATGTCGTTTGCAAATATCTTCTCCCATTCTGTCAGTTGTGACCATTGCTTTTTCAAACTATGTTTTCTTCCCTAGAGTCCCTAGATAAAAGAGATCTTTTGGATTATTTTACTTCTTTTAGGTCATGTTAACTTTCTACCCTATGGCAAGTGACCTTATGACCTACCTGTCATGGGCCAAGGGGAAACACATTCTACTCTATGAAATAAATTCTCTGATATGAGTCTTTAAGACTCAAATTTGATAATTTAAATGGGAATTAAATTTAGTCAATCTATTCTTCATAAAGCTTGGTTTTGAAAATGATTTTTTAAAAATTAATGTAATAAAATACAGCTTTTTTTTTGTATTCCTGATAAAATACTCCCCTCCAGTCACTCACTGACAATCTCCTCAAAGCATATGAAAACTTCAGAGAGAGTTAAAAGGTAAAATACCTATAAATATGTAGGGGAAAAAAATCACAGTTCATTGGTATTATGTGCATTATGCCTTTCTATATCTGTCTAACTTTATTTTGTCATATGACATCTCTTGGGGAAATTAACCAGAGAAAAATAATACATAAGTTAAGTGAAAATATTTTTTTTTTCTCACATATTTAAGGCATCTGGAGGAAAATCTTAAAATAAGTCTCTGACTGCTAATATTAACTGTTCAGCATCAATTTTCAAAGGTTGATACTGCCTAGCCACATACTTTATTTAGGCTCCAATTTTTTCCAGTGGAAGTATAATATATCCATGTTTAGCAATATTGGTGTATTCTTCACTGGAAGGATCTGGGATCCAGGTGTTTGGAACTTGAATCAGCCAATGAAAATTAAAAGAATATAGGGCCAAGTTTTCTGCTGTAGGTTTCATTTTATAAATTTTAACTTTTACTTCTACGATTAATCTCACCTCCAAAATTGCATACACAGCTAATTAAGCCACCAGGTGGCTTATTGCAAGGCTATTTAATTGCTTGCATCTTATTTTGAGGGCAATGGTTATAATTATCAAGTTGCAAGTGAAATTAAATATGATGCCGTTTTCCTGCCAAATGAATTGCGATTAGAAAGGAAGGCTAACTTCGGCCAAGCTGGAAGACTAGTGTTAGATGAAATACAGTAATTGCTTTTCAATTTCACAATGCAATCTCATTCTTAAACTCTATGCCAATTTGAATGACAAAAAATATAACATCCCAAGCTGGATTCTTCTGGTTTGCTGTTCTTTAGTTAAAAATTAATCACACTGCAAGATGTACAGTCCTCAGAATTACCCCAAGTATGTTCAGCAGACCAAAGGACATTTTATAGATATATTTCACATATTGATTTCCAAGGCCAAATAAGTTTGAGACTTCTGAATTATCTATACATAATGTATCTCCAAAAGTATGCAGCATCCCAAAATTTATTTGAGCAAATATACCATTTTTTTCCTCAGGACATCTTAGAAGTAGGGTAAAAGGGGGCAACCTTAGGTTTTAATGAATTCATTTTAGGAATTACAGGATTAACTCATCAGTCATATGTTTCATTGGTAAAGCCCCAAATATGATAGGTCAATAAATGTTATCAGGGAAAAAAATGCATATTGTAAAGTATTTAAATGCCAAACCACTATTTTGTCAATGGTGTAATTTTTAAGTGATCAATTGGCTTGTTTTCTTGAGTCTAAAAAGAGATTTCAAATACACTTTAAAACTAGGGCAGTCTATAAAATTGGGTAGTAAACCATGGCTCTGATTGAAATTTCTTATAGACATTGTAGACATAAAACTTGGTAAACTTTGGACACATTTATGGACTTACTAAAATGTCAGTGGTTTAAAGACTAACAGTGAAAAAATGGCCTGTCAAAAAAGCTGTCTTTATGAACTTTTATTCATCTTAAAAATGTAATTTTTAAAACAACACCAACAGATTAGTTGTCCTAGTATTTTTTATAATAGCTTTACTCACTCTAGTTCATGAGAGGGAAAAAAAAATGCAACATTTCCCACTCCTTGGGTAGTGAAGCAAAATAAAAATTGATTTTGGTCAAAGAAAAAAATACAAAGTAAATTAATGCTGTAAAATGTACAGTGGAATCTTTCTTTCTTAGAATTTAAACAGTAGATATATTCTCTGCTGCCTAAAATAGATTAGGATATGGAATTAGCTAAAGTTAAGGAAGGGTTATAGGACCTCCTAGAATTCCAGCCACTAGTTTGATCATATATAACTGGTTGGAATTTCTCCACAACTCAGCATATATAGAGTCACAACTCTTGTTTCTGTGTATCGGAAGAAAATCAGCTTGGGCCACCACCTGTCAGACTGCGTGGGAGTCCAGTGGTATCCTCTTGGATTAACCCAATTCTTACAGATCTTCCAAGAATATTACTTTTTTTCGTGTGTGTGTTTGTCTGTGTGTCTCTGTGTGTGTGGCAGGGGAGGGGGTGTTGATATTTACATAGTTTACATGGGAGGATCATCTGTTTGGTCCTTCTTTTCCAAGCAGGAGACCCCTGGTATTGGACATTAATGATGGTGACGCAGTTGTTCCCCAGTGCCTTACTGCCTTGATGTTGAAAACTGGTCCTTCAGTCTTTTTTTTTTTTTTTTTTTTTTTTAAAGATTTTATTTATTTATTTGACAGAGAGATCACAAGCAGGCAGAGAGGCAGGCAGAGAGAGAGGAGGAAGCAGGCTCCCCTAGAGAGCAGAGAGCCCGATGCGGGGCTCGATCCCAGGACTCTGAGATCATGACCTGAGCGGAAGGCAGTGGCTTAACCCACTGAGCCACCCAGGTGCCCCGTCCTTCAGTCTTTTAACATACTGTTATGGTTGAGTACTCTGACAGGGTGGGGTCTGCGGATACATGTCTAGGAACATGTGAGCCTTGTGCTAGAGCACAAGGCAACTCCACTTTAGAGTGCTAATTTATTTAAGGCAACCTTGGTAGGTTTCCTGGAAGCTGTCAGAACCCAGCCCTTTCTTGTTACATCCTTTGCGTTTCTAATCCAGGACCCAGCCACACAGGAGAGGCTGGGCCAGGATGGCTTGGATATCTGTCCTGTCCTTCACTACATGGAAGGCCAGTATTTCTAGTTCCAGGAAATCCATCATTGCCGGTTTGTTTTCATTTGAATATCCAAAGCACAGATGAACTCTTTTACCCTCCCTACCTATTGATTTATCAAGATAAGCCTCTTTCTTCAGGAAGGCCTCATTGCCACTAGGAGAAGCCTCTCTGGTTTGACTTAAACACAAAAGGCAGATTCTCCTTTATTTTTGGATAATAGGTCTGATTGCTTCCCTTGTATGCAAGTGTTTGAAATCAAGTATCTTGTTTAAACATCCTGGGAAGCAAAACTTACCTAACATCCTAAAAGTAAATTAGCTCATTCTCTTATCTTTTGCAAGACAATTAGGGCAATAAAAATCAAAGCTTAAAATTCTGTAAGGTGTCCATATACATTGGAATATTTTATACTGTAAGTTCCTGCAGGTATGATACTAAAGGGAACTGCAAGGTTGCAAATTGTGGATACAGCCACAGAATTATACAGAGGCTTTGTCTTTGAGAGTTTTAAGTGCCACAACAAAGTGATACCGAAACATTAAAAAGGTTTAAGTGGAGGAGTGACTTGCTGGGCTTGCAATTTTGAGAAATTACTCAGAATATATTTGAGAGAAACAAGACATGTGGACAAGAAAGATGTATAAGAAGCAATTGTATTAGGGACCATTAAGCTAGAGACCCGTTAGACTGGTTGCACTTCCACAGTTTTCTCTTCTTGAGCTTGTTGGTTTCATCCATTAACATAGATAATGGAGGCACGGCATACCAGTCATTTCATGTTCCAGAAGCCTTACTGTTCATTCATTCTTTCGTTTACCTCACTGCCATCTTCCCTCTCCCTCAGCCTCCTTTCAAGCTTCAGGAGGGCAAAGAGCTATTTTTATTTTAATTGTGAGATATTCCAAACATGCAGAATAATGTTTCACATTTAATGGGCAGCACAAATAGACATAAATGAACAATTTTTGCTGTATTTCTTTCTTCATTAACTTGGGCATTTTATTTATGACTTTTCTAATTCTAAAAAAAACAGTTGTGTGGCTTATGGAAATACAAACAACATACCAACATAAGATTTAAGTTAAAAATAGGTGAGAGAACTGGGTCAAAGAAAAATAAAGTTAAAAATAGGTTAAGTAGGGGGTGCCTGGGTGGATCAGTTGATTAAGTGTCTGACTCTTGATTTTTGCTCAGGTTATAATCTCAGGGTGATGAGATGGAGCCCCCCATTGGCTTCCTGCTGAGTGTGGAGCCTATTTGGGATTTTCTTTCTTCCTCTCCCTCTGCCACACCCCCTCTCTGTCTCAAAAAAAAAAAAAAAAAAGAGGATAAGTGAAGTCAGGAATATATTAAAGTTGCCAAATGGTTTTATAGAGCTTTACTAGATTCTCCATATAGGTGAGTCACAAATTTGGCTTGACGTCTTGTAGTAGCAACTAGTAACATAAAGGAACATAATAAATCACATCATTTATGATTCAGTGTTACACACACACACACACACACACACACAGATATTCAGGGGGACTTTAGCTATTCATGGTATTGAGATCAAAGAAAACTTTCTGAGAATCTTCATAGATGGACGACTTTGTAATGTGGTAGGCAACCACCCCAAAGACAATGCTACAGATACAGTGCTAATTTTGATAGAGTTCTTTCTTGTGATGTTCCTACTATGAATGCAGGTGGGTTGATTGAAGGCTCTGTGAAGGATGAACTGAATTGGAAATGTTTAGTTCCTCTCTGGTCAGGTATATCTCATTTTAGAAGAATTCAAATCAAAGGTGATGTCTCACAGTATAGATTACAGCTCAGATATATGAGAGCACTTTTTTAGATGGCTCTAAATGTCCTTATCAGCTAGCCACAAGACCTGGCAGAACTTCTCCATCCTTCCACTTCCCTTATCCATAAAATAAGCTTAAGTATAATACCGACTTCACATGTTGTTATGAGAATTGTTATTTTATGTACAATTGTACATGAATCAGTTTGGTAAGAGATTTTCATTTTAGGTTAAATTCCTACAAATCTGCCAATAATCCTATATTTACAAAATGTTTCAGGTATCTACCCATTTTGACAGACAAGTCTTTGGAAATCATGATCTTTCCTATCAAAAACATTGAATTAAAAAAGGTTATTTGGATGACAAATTAAGTAAAGGAAGATGATCAACATCATTAGTCATTAGGGAAATGCAAATTAGAAATACATTTAGAAACTATTTCATATCCACTAGTATGGTTAAGATAAGAGCATAAACAAAAATTCACAATACCACATGCTAGAGAAAATCTGGAGCAACTTGAACTTCAGTTTCTTGAGGAAATATAAAATGGTATAGCCACCTTTGCAGTATTTTGTTAAATATACACAGTATCCTCCTGGGTATTTACCCAAGACATATGTTCCACCCCCCCATCTTTTTATGAATGTTTATAGTAGTGAAGGCTAACAGAATATGCCACTTCAAAATATGCCACTTTGGCATAAGAATTATTTGGAGCTGAAGGCAAGTGAGATACAAGAAATTCTTCTTGCTCTGTGCCGATTGCCTAAAAGAAGGATATAAATTTACAAAGGTGTCCCTCCTCAATCCTATTTTTTTTTTTAAGAATTTACTTATGTGTGTGTGTGAGAGAGAGAGAGAGAAAGAGAGAGAGCATGAGCAAGGGGAGGGGCAGAGGGAGAGGGAGAAGCAGGCTCCTTATAGAGCAAAGAGCCCAACACGGGGCTTGATCCCAGGACCCTGGGATCATGATCTGAGCTGAAGGCAGATGCTTAACCAACTGATCCACCCAGGCACCTGCTTCCTCACTTCTTGATAAGGAAGTACAAAGAATGAATTGCTTTATTCATAATTGTCAAAAACTGGAGTATCTGAAAAAGCAGTCAGCTTGTACCTAAAGTCCATCCATGCAATAGAATAGTACAGTTCAATAAAAGGGAATGAAACACTGATACATTAAATAACACAGATGAATTCTTAAACAATCACACCAAGTGAAAGAAATCATTCTCAAAGACCACTTCTGTATGATTCCATTTATATAACATTGGTAAATAGCAAATTATAGGAAGAGTGGATTCTAGAAGTCTAAGATCGAGGTATTGATAGTGTTGCTTCTTTCTGAGGGCTATGCTGGACATTCTGTTCCATGCGGCTTTCCTAGCTTCTGGTTTGCTAGCAATCTTTGGTGTTCATTGGCTTCTGCCACATCACCCCAAACTCTATTTTTCTTCATGTGGCATTCTTCCTATGTGTATATCTGTGTCCTAATTTCCCCTTTTTAGATGAACACCAGTCATAGTGGATTAGGGCATGGTCCTACCCTACACCAGTATGATCTCATCTTAATTAATTTTATCTCAAATGACTTTATTTGCAAATAAGGTCACATTCTTAGGTACTAGGGGTTAGAACTTCAGCATGTGAATTTGCAGTGGGACAAAATTCAGCCCTTCCCCACTTCCCCAACCCCCCCACAATCCAGCCCTAACAGTCTCCCTCAAGGGGGGCTGTGAGCTGTGCTCCTGGTCATTCGGGGCTGCTGGCTGGGCTCCACTGTCAGGCAGGGCTACTATCTGTGCTCTATAATCACTGCTGGTTGGACAAGGTTGCAGGCTATGTTCCTTAGCAGGGCAGTGCCACTGGCTGGACATGATTGGGTAGGGCTATAGTCTGGGCTCTACAATCAGTCTGAGCAGGTAGGGCCCCAGGCAGTGATCTCTGGACAGATGGTGCTGCTCTGGACTCTGTGTTCAGGTAGAGCCACAGGCAGGGCTTTTCCAGGTGAGCTGGAAGGTGGTTGTCTATGAGTGGGCAGGCTACTTGCTGTGCTCTGTTGTTCTGAGAGGTGCTGGCTAGACTCCCTGGTCATGCAAAGCTGGAGCCTATGCTCACTAGTTGAGAAGTCTGTGGGCTTGGCTCTTGCCAGACTATGACTGTTGGATGGGTTCCTTGGCTTCCCCGGGTCACTGGCTGGGCTCTCTTTTGGGTGGGTTAGAGGCTATATACTCAGTAGTTGAGTGGAGCTGTGTGCTTGGATCCTACCTGGGAAAGATTGTGGGCTGGGTTCTGAGGCTTTCCTGGGGTGGTTGATTGGGTTCCTTTGTCAGGTGGAAACAGAGACTACCTCAGCAACTGGGTAATGCTACTGGCTTCCCTCCCTACCTAGGAAAGCTGCAGGGTGGGCTCAGTGGCTGGTACAGCCCATTTGCACTGCTGGCTATGTTCCCTGGCCAGTTAGGGCACTGGCTCTGCTCTGTAAATGGGTAGAACTCCTGGCTGGGATCTCTGCTCAAGTGCTGTCACCAAAAGAAATTTTGTTGACTGAGATCCCTGTTCTGGTTGCTGCAAGCTCTTTCCTTTCTCTACCTCTGGCTGATCCTTGATGGTCTCATCTAGACTCAGAACTTATTCTTCCAGTAATCCCTAAAGCCTCCTAGAAAACATCCTATAGTACTGGAGAAGCTGGATGTTCACTTTGGGCTCTCTTGATCCCACTGGAGAAATTATAAGTCCAGGGGACCATCTCTATGCCGTTCTGTGCCCGCAGAAGGGCAATGCAAACTCTTCTTACTCTTCCCTTGTGATTTTTCTTTTCTTTTTTTTTTCCTTCCTCTCTCCCTCTCTCCTTTCCTCCCTCCCTCCTTCCTTCCTTCCTTCCTCCCTCCCTTCTTTCCTTTTTTCCAATCTTCTTCTGGTCAAAGAGGGTGCTTCAGCCTCACCACCAGGTTATGAGATTTTTCACATAGGCGTCCTCTTTATGTACAGCTGCTGCTGGTGGGTCTTTCTGTGAGGGCCACTGAAGTTAGAAACCATCTCTCCTGCCACCTTGATGATATCATTCCCCCCCAAAAACTAAATTAAAGTTCAAAAGCTAGAAGCAATGGCATAAGTAGTTTAATGTAAATGATTGAGAAATTAAATCCAAAGCCTGCAAATATATGTAAAGAGTAAAATTAGGGAAATTACTAAAAATCCTATTAAAACATTTAAAAATGGATTTTTAAAGAGGCATGCTTTTATTTTCCACATCCCCCTTCAGACATATTCTCCAACCTATTTTTTCCTTTCCTATACCCAGGTGATAGGGTGGGGATTTGGCAGACCATGGCACCAAATATTCCCTCTGGTCTTTTCTTAAGGTTGTCCAGTGGGGCACCAGAATATTGGGGAGTAGGAGGAGAGAGTGTTTTGAGGCAATTGTCCCCCTCCTGGACATCTTGAGGGGCATCACCTGCATTCCATTACTATCATCCTCTACCCACTGGGAGCCAGTGTTAACTCTTTCTCTTTGCCCTTCAATGCCAGGCGTTGATTAACTTCCAGCTGATATTAGTTCCTGGCTGCTTTGCCATTTCCTTTTGCTTCCTTCAGTCTACCCAAATCTCTGTAAATGGTCCCTTTATGACACTCTCTTTAATCACCACTTTTGCGTGTGCCTGCCACCTATTCCCTGACAGGACCTGACTGATATAAGAATGTAAATAAATATTTAATATGAGGGAAACAAGAAAGGAAAAGAAAAAGCCTAAAGAACAAAAGTAGAGCATATACTTAGAAATAGAGAATACTCACAATAGCAACAAGATATTCTAAGTGAAATGGGCTAGTGTTCTATGCAATTACACACACACACACACACACACACACATACACACATACACAAATGCATATGGTCAACTGGAAAGAAAAGAAGGGTGGAGGAGAGGAAGGTGAGGCTAAGGCAGAATGAGAAAACCCAGAAGAAATTAAAATATTGGTACACTTTCCAGGATGCTGTTCTCTGTTGGCATTGTTTTTAGAATAGAGTTTCTCAAAGCTTTTCAACTTTTAGGCTGTCTCTCCTCCTTTGCAACTTGTTCACAGAAAACTTGATGGTAGAGAATCATATTTCCCTTGCCATTTGGCCGTTGCTTCCCTCTCTTACTTGGGTCATTTTTCAGTTTAAATTTCCTAGAGAATATAATCATTAAAACAATAGTAGGTGGAACCAGAGTTGATATAATCACATATGGTGAGAGAAATCTTATTCTAGCAGGAAAAAAAAAAGGCATCCAGTAAAGACAATCACCAGTCACAACTCAGTTAGTTTTCTCTTTTTTTTTTTCTTGTGAGTTAGTTTCTAAAACTACATTTCTTATTTACCAAACATTTATGTTTTATCAAACCACATATGAGGCACTCTTTAAGTGCCTTATGAATATTGCCTGCTTAAGTTCTTTTAACTCTATGAAGTAGGTGCTATTATCATTATTTTACAGATGACTGAAATAAGGCATGGAAAAGTCAAGTAGCTTACCCAAAGACTCGGGATTTTTAAGTGGTATAGAAAGCATTCTAACTCAGGCATTCTGGTTCCAGATGTTTAGCTCAGCCAAATCAATAAATATAAAAACCTAAGTGTCTTAAGAGAGACAATTTGAGTTTCTCAGAATGGGGGAGACACATTGATTATGTCTTCATTAAGATGCTTTGATTGAAAGTCACAGGTGCCAGCAAAAGCTACCTACTTAAAAAAAGAGGGATTTTATAAAAAAAAAAAAAAAAGATGTTTTATACAATTGAGAGCAGAAATGAAGCAACAGGCTGTGAAAGAATAAGTTGCTAAAAGTTAAAAACAAACCAGATATCATGGTAAACTTCTTTATCTCCTCTCACTTTCTTTTTTGCTTCATTCTCTCTCAAACTAGTTTTTTGGCGTCTGACTTGCATGAGGCGAGTCAAGTAGAATATAGTCTCTGGGTAGCTTTTAAATTTATATCTTTTCTACTCAGGATGCCAAGCTCTCAGTCCCACTTTCAAATTCTTGGATAGAGTCTCTATTGTTTGGCAATGACCTGTTATCCAATTCTAGTCTGATGGACAGAGACAGGTTGGCTAGAGACAAAGAGTATAGATGAACAATTGCGGGTAGTTCTCAGAGAAAGGAGATCACTTTGTTCTGGGCAGATGCCACCAAATGTGTCCCATAGATATTATCTTCAAAATTGACCAGGTGAACATTCAGTTTGAGGAAAGCCTGGAAGAGTTTCAGGCCTCCAGATATGAGAATGATCTTCAGGGTGAGAACTCAGAACCCTGAGAAAGAAATCAGTAAGGAATAAGGAAAGTAACTAGAACTAGAACTAGAGCTAATTGGGAAAATAGTTAAGATATAAGAAGCAAATATAACTTGAGGTGAAACAGGTAGTTGTTATAAAATGCACTCATTATGTACTTATTTCTAAAATTTTCTTTGCTTTCTTAGTCACTTACTCTTTAAACAAATATTTTTGAATATTTCCTGTGTAGGAAACATAATGCTGTTTTCTAGAGTCATAGATGGCTAAACCATGTCTTTCTTTTTTGTTGAAGGGGATCATAGAATATTTAACTTATATCACTCAATTACAGTATGTGTCTATCTTTTTACTTACCATCTTCAAATATCTTACAGGAAAAAGACATTTATGCCTATTGTCACCATTCTTATTTAAGAGTATCCTAGAAATTTTGGGTAAATCAGTAAGATTTTAAAAAGAATTGAGTTGTTAATTTGTGGAAAATTGCAACATATTACTAGTAGATGATATACTGTCCAGCAAGGAAATTAAAGAGAATCACTAAAACATTCTGAAATGTTTAAGTGAATTCAGCATGCTAGTTAAATAAATTATTGCATAATAACCTCTTTCTCCTATATGAGGAATGATCTATTGAAAATAAAATGGAAAAGAAATATTATATATAATAGCAACTAAATAAATGAAACAATAAGCAATGGATAAATAATAAATACCAAGAAAAGAACTTTATAAAGAAGTATGCTGAACTATACAAAAAGATGCAAAATTCTGCAATGCAACAAAAGTGATGATTTTAGTAAGAGAGGCATAACACATTTCTGTACTGGAATACATAATAAATACTCTCAATATAAGCAAAAAGGTATTTTTAAATAAAGTTTACTTCCAAGAAGGAATCAACTAAAAAAAAAAGTAATGAGAGATAAATTTGAATCATATAGTTTAAATATACTATAATAGTCTTATAACTTATTGAGATATTTGCACACCATCACATAGATCAGTCTGTCACAGAATAGAAAGTCCAAAATCTTGTCCAGAGCTATGATGAATTTAGTGCATCATAAAGGTAACATTTTAAGACAGTGGAGACACAATGAATTATTCAATAAATGTCTTGTTATAATCTGGCTCATTATTTAGAAAAAAACTATGGCTCTAATCATAGAGTATATGAACACCAATTAAGGATGAAATAAATTCATAAATATTAAAAACAATATTCAGGGACGCCTGGGTGGCTCAGTTGGTTAAGCAGCTGCCTTCAGCTCAGGTCATGATCCCAGCGTCCTGGGATCGAGGCCCGCATCGGGCTCCTTGCTCAGCAGGGAGCCTGCTTCTCCCTCTGCCTCTGCCTGCCGTTCTGTCTGCGTGTGCTCGCTCTCTCTCCCTCTCTCTCTCTCTCTCTCTCTGACAAATAAATAAATAAAATCTTTAAAAAAAAAATAAATAAAAAAAAAATAAAAACAATATTCAATGTCAAAAATACTGTCACACAATGTTGATGAATATTTATTCACAAAGGACTAGTCTTTATGAAATCGAAAGCAAAATTCACAAGGAAAATATAGATAACTTTATTTTAAAATATAAATTTTTTTATGAAAAAAGTAAAGCATTGTTAAAAAATTTATGATGATTGTGGTGCCTGGGCAACTTAGTTGGTTAAGCATCTGCTTTTGGCTCAGGTCATGATCCTGGCTGGGGTCCTGGGATTGATCCACACATCAGCTCCCCACTGAGTGGGGAGTCTGCTTCTCCCTCTCCCTCTTGCTCCTTTTCTTCCTGCTCATATTCTTTCTCTCAAATAAATAAATCTTAAAAAAAGAAAAAAGATTATGATGATGATTATGATGATTAAATTTACCAATGTTTGCTTAGATTTAGGATATGAGTCACAAAATAAAGCTTTTAAAACTTTAAATGTTGATACTCTATTTGAATTATTTATTTTATTTTATTTTATTTTTTTAGAGAGAGAGAGGGCTCACACAGAGGCCAGGGGGTGAGGAGGGACAGAGGGAGAAGGAGAGAATCCCAAGCTGACTCCACGCCTAGAGGCCTGATCCCACAACCCAAGACCATGACTTGAGCTGAAATCAAGTGACTGAGGTGCTCCTATTTTAATTACTTTTGAAGAGAAAAATAAAATATTTCAGAAATCCTTATCTCTCGCTATATCATATAACATTTTAATTAGATTCTTTTCAGATTAAATTTTTAGCAACTTGTTATGAAAATTCTCAGTAACGCAGTAACCCATTTCAAATAACTTCCATTTTTTATTTAATCCAACTACAAAAAGTTTTCTGACTCTTATAAGGCAGATATATCTCTTTGTATGCTCACTGGTTTGATTTTTCTCATACAAAATACGATAATGATACTTCTGTGACTGAGCTGCCAGTGTTACTGTCCTGACCACACTGACATCAGTGGCAATGTCACTGTTGATGATATCTTTTGGATTCAGACTGTTAATCCCATCATTATACCTAGGTGAATAAAACAAAGTACTTTTTAGCTGTTATGGGAGGGGAAAAAAAAATCCCATGACTGTAGGTTCCTATAATGAAACAGATCATGCATAGAAGACTTTGAAATTTGGTGCTAAGGCAATAACAGCTTCTGTCAGATCCCGGTAACTTCATTTGACAGGAGTAATGTTTCTACTTTGTCTTCATTTAGGACAGCTTTGCTTCAGTGACTAGGAAACATGACAATGAGTTGTAACAGCTAGCAGTTCAAACTACTTTTCCAACTGAATCCTGAGGTGAAGCTAACAGACTTTTGCAAATAAGGAAATTAATAGTTTTCACATGTTCCCACATGAAGTCACATGACTATGATTTTTAAAAAAATGTAGATGTGTAATGATAATTGAAATCATTGTGGGAAACTATATTGAACATCAAGAATACATTTAAATAAGAGTGACTCCTGCTGCAGTGGATGTTTTTGTCTGGGAATACTTCTCAAAAGCCATGCTTTATGCTGCAGCAGTTTTATTCAGCAAGGAGGCTTGGGTTTCAAGTCATAGAGGCATTTGTAGATTTCCTTAAGGATTGAGGCAGAGGAATAGAGGTCTGTATTGAAAAAATGTTATTGGAGATAATTAAGGTGATATATTGAATTAATGTTAGAAAGATATAAACATATTTAAATTGTTAAATGAATCTCTTGAGTGTTCATAAAAGTACAAGGTGAGTTTATACTATTACAAATGAGCAAGGATTCGGATGTGGATTCTGAGCCCTTCTTTGCCAATTGTTAGCTGTGCAACCTTAGAAAATTCAATTCACTTACTTGGGTTTGGATTTTCTCATCTCTAAAATCAAGAGTTGGATTTAATTTATCTTAGAAGCTTTCCACGAGAGGTCATTCTGAAATTTCACTGAACATTGAAAGGATAAGTTTTTTTTTAAATAATTTTATTAACATATAATGTATTATTAGCCCCAGGGGTACAGGTCTGTGAATCGCCAGGTTTACACACTTCACCGCACTCACCATAGCACATACCTTCCCCAATGTCCATACCCCCACTACCCTTTCCCTACCCCCTCCCCTGACAACTCTGTTTTGTGAGATTAAGAGTCTCTTATGGTTTGTCAACATCCCCGTAATAAAATAGGCTGACGACTTCTAAACACAAACCATTTGCCATGTTAAAAAGTGGGAAATGGGTTCATTTCTGGTCAAAAAGTGACGAGGAAAAAGTCTTCCTTTAGGAATAATTTGTGATTTTTGAAACTCCTGAACACTTTCATATATCAAAATATCTGTCTTTTCACTGCAAACATGTGAGTTATAGACAAGCCTGATTTTAGAAATCTATGCTGAACATTATTTTCCTCTCAGGACTTTTTTTAAAAGATTTTATTTATCAGAGAGAGAGAGCGAGAGAGAGAGAGCACGGCAGGGGTGGGGATAGCAGCAAGCAGAGGCAGAGGGAGAAGCAGGCTCCCCTCTGAGCAGGGAGTCAAGTGTAGGACTTGTTCCAGGACCCTGGGATCATGGCCTGAGCCAAAGGCAGCTATTAAAGGACTGAGCCGCCACCAAGGTGTCCCTCCCTCAGAACTTTTTTAAGACTCTCCCGTATAGTCTTCTTATGTCCAGTGTGGCCATTGGTAAGTTAAAGGCCACTCTGATTCATAGCCTATCTTATAGAAGTGATTTTTGGTATCTTTGGTACCTTTGGTACCTTTGGACCTTTTAAAATTTATTCATTATCATTAGGGTTCAGAAATTTTGCCTCTTTTATCTTTTAGGTGAAGGAGAGCATTTAATATTAATCCCTTTTTTAGCATGTATTGAGCACTTTCAATTTGTGGACTCATTTCTTTCAATTCCAAGAATTTTTTTTTTAAAGATTTTATTTCTTTATTTGACAGAAATCACAAATAGGCAGGGAGGCAGGCAGAGAGACAGAGAGGAGGAAGCAGGCTCCCTGCTAAGCAGAGAGCCCGATGCGGGGCTCGATTCCAGCACCCTGGAATCATGACCTGAGCCGATGGCAGAGGCTTTAACCCACTGAGCCACCCAGGCACCACGCCCCCCAAGAATTTTTTTAATGAGGGAAAGTTAACCCTGAGCTGAGTCATAAAGGATGAAAATTACTTGTTAAGGCAGAAGACTATAGAAGGGAAATTTTGAAAATTTAGGATACAAATGAAGTTTATATGGATGGAAAGTATGGAAGAGTAACAACTAATGAAACTCAAGAAAGATATGATGCCAAAGTTGAGATAGAAATTTTTAATATATAGTCTAATGAGTATTAATTTCATCTTAAAAGGTACAAAGCCATCGAAATTTTTTCATTTCAATTAATTGAAAATTCCAATTAAATATCTGTGTTATAAAGATTATTGTAGAGGGTAGACTGGAAGAAGGCAAGAGAGGAAACAAGAAGGTTAGCTTAGAGATCATAACGGGTCCATTTTGTAAGGTATCATTTAGTTAAAACCAGATAATAATATATGTAAAGCTACTTAATCAGGGACACAAATACATAGTATTTGGCTAGAAATGAATAAAAGAGCAAGGACACCCTCTCAGTATCTGTGTTCTAGAACTTTCACATTTCCTGTTTGATAATTCACCAACAGTAAATAACATGCCCTTCTTTAGCATAAGGACTGAACTCAGAAAGGGCACCATATTGTCATATGAAATACTAGTAATAGCAATCTGTTTTGTTTTTTGGTAAAAATAAGTGCAAAGGGTCAGTTCTGGTTTTGATGAAGAGCCACAACAGTACTTCCTATCTTATATACTCCCTAGAATCATTCCTCCATCAAAAACTGTAGTGTATGATTCTTCTGTTTAGAGTAACAGGGCTTTGTGACTGCCTCAAGTAGGAGAGTGCTCAGGAAGTGACTTCCAGGGCAATCTAGCTTCCTCCTAGCTTTCCCTCTCTGAGGGATGCTTCCTTTTTGATCCCCCTCCCTTTGTTGGCAGGCCATGTGTACATATTCTTCCGGGCAGTTGCAGTCCAAGTCCCAGTTTGTATTAACTGCCAGACCTGTGAGCAAGCAATCCTTCAGCTGATTCTAATCCCCAGCCATCTTTTGAGCATCCCTGGCTAATGCCATGTAGAGCAGAGGCAAGCTGTCATCATTAAGCTCTGCCTAAATGGCACATTCATGAGCTAAATAACTGATTGTTGTTTTACAAGGTGGTCGTGTATAATGTAGTACTTGATATACTGGGGCAAGAAATTCATGTATTTTCTCCACATTTCAATGGAATGCCTTTCACTCAAGACTTTAAGGACAATTAACTTAGGTTATGTCTAGAGAAATTTTAAGTATTTGAGGTTTAGGGAAAAGGGGGAAAAATACTTTGTCCTGTTGAGATCATAAAACATGAGCTAATGTCTCACATGATGGGAGGGCCTATGTACAAAAATATCACTTTGACCCAACTGTCATTCTGCCCAGAAGTCCACCCATTATATTATTTCTTGGATTATTAGAGTGTTATTAAATTGAAATAAAAAGGCTAATGTATTAAACTGTTTTATTTAAATAATGTGTTTTATAACCTTATCATTCTTTCCCTTTGGCAATAAGTGAATTGGAAAAAGAAGGTTTTTTTGTTGTTGTTTTTTTTGTTTTGTTTTGTTTTGTTTTAATTTTTAATAAAGAGAGGGTTTACATATGTGATCATCTGAGGGAAAAGGATGGATTGGACATACAGGGTTGAGTTAACTGTAGTAATTTGCACTGAAGCCCAGAGTTATCAAAGTTGTGTACAAAAACTTTGAAAATACCCTTGAGAGGCTGAAAGAAAAATTTTATATCATAGTCATTTTTGGAGTAAGCTTATTTACCTCTGTTCAATGAGTTTGATTTCAAAGATATTTTAATTTTCCTCCCCTATTCTGTCATAGTTAGGAACTCATTATTGTACAATGAAAGTCAGGCTACTACTGCATATATGATTTATAGGAGTACAGAAAGGTGTTAACTAGAGGCTGATGTCATTGTTTCCTAACTAATTCAGGCAGCTTTATGGGCTTTAGGACTTGGATAGGTTGCTGACAACTGAAAAAAGCAGATATAGGTGAATATCAGAGATTCACAAGACTCAGTCACTCACTGAGTATTGAGAATGAAAACTGATTCCAATAGGGTATATATGTAGGTTAGAGGCCCTTGAAGCAGTGAATTATGGTATGGTTTACTTTGGAGATGATTAAAGTTTTAGAAGTGTAAAAAAAAAATAATAGACTCTCTTACGCATGTTTAGTGTAAAGCTGCAATGAGCTGTCTCCTGTGTGCTGTGTTAATGTTCACTGCTGACATCTTTGCTACTCATAGGTCCTTTTTTTTTTTTTTTAAATAATCAGTTTTTTGACACTGTGGTTATTAAACCAAAACATTCAATATACTCTCTCTATTCAAGCAAAGATTCATTTTATTATAAATGTCACATTCTTACAGCATTGCAAACTCCACTCAGTTTTGCTTATACTGAAATATGATTCCTGATAAATAGGTTTTTTTTATTTTTCAGATCCTTTTTGATATCTAAATATATTGTTATATATAAATACCATCTTCTATGATTGCTAGGCAATTTCATTGTGGTAATTTAATATGAGTTCATAACATATTTTTAACGAAGCCCATTTATATTTTATTGGTCATAGTTTGTGATTTTGTAGTTATAAGTGATTTGTCTTGTGGATATTTTGATTACTTTTCTGTCTCAAGTTTGTCAAAATGGTTAATTTGATGTCTCATGATAATAAAGCTCTTTAATTCATAATGAAATCTCAGGTGGTGCAAATTTAGATGAATTTGCATTTTGCTGATCATTTAATTAAGAAGGAGCTATAGTTAGAAAAAAAGCTTCACCTATCCCCTTTAATAACTTGATAATAGTTCATTTTTTTATACATTTAGAATACTTTTTAGTGACAGTGGCAAAATCTCAGAGATTTTTTAAAAAAGACTTATTAAAGGGGCACTGGGAGATGCAGTTGGTTAACCATCCCACTCTTGGTTTCAGCTCAGGTTGTGATCTCAGGGTCATGGGATTTTGGGGTCATGGGATCCAGTCCCGTGTGCAGCCCTGCCTCAAGCCCTGGTATGTGGAGCTGATTCAGTGGAGAGTCTGCTTGAGATTCTCTCTCTTTCTCCCTCTGCCCCCCACACTGTGCATGCTCTCTCTCTCTTTCTCTCTCAAAATAAATAAATAAATCTTTTAAAAATAGTCTTGTTCTTATATAAGTTTTAGTTTCAAAGGAAGATTAAAGAGAGAGAACAGCGATTTCTCATAATCTGCCCCAACACATGCATGTCTTCCACACTATAAACATCCCCCACCAGAGTGGTACCTTGTAATAGTCATGAACCTACACTGACACATCATTATCACCCAAAGTCCATAGTTCATATTCTACTAGTACATTCTATTAGTTTTATAATTGTATAATGACATATATCCACCTTTACAGTATCATACAGAATAGTTTCAGAATGCCCCAAGAATCCTCTATGCTCCATCTATTCATCTTTCCCTCTTTCCTAACCTCTGGCAACCACTGATTTTTGTCTCCAAAGTTTTGCCTTTTTCAGAATGTCATCTATTTGGAATTGTACAGTATAAACCTTTCAATTTGGCTTCTTTCACTTAGTAATATGCATTTAAAATTCTTCCATGTCTTTTTGTGTCTGGAGAGCTTGTTCCCTTTTAGTAGGGAATAATATTGCATTTTCTGGAGGCACAACAGTTTATTTTCCATTCATCTACTCAAGGATATCTTGGTTGCTTCCCTTTTATGGCAATTATGAATAAAGCTGCTATAAACATGCAAATGTAGATTTTCATGTGGACACAAGTTTTCATTGACTTTGGGTAACTACCAAGGATCATATGGTAAATGTATGTTTAGTTTTGTAAAAAACTATCAAACTCTTTTCCAAAGTGGCAGTACCATTTTGAATTCTCACCAGCAATGAATTCTCACCAGTAATGATGTTGCTACACATCCTTGTCAGCATTTTTCTGTTGTCAGTATTTTGGACTTTAGCCTTTCTAACAGGTGTATATCAGTATCTTATTGTTTTAATTTGTAGTTCCCTAATGACACGTAATTTTGAACATCTTTATATGCTTATGTGCCACCTGTATATCTTCTTGGTGAGGTGTCTGTTCAGTTCTTTTGCCCATTTTGAAATCAGATTGTTCATTTTCTTATTGTTGAATTTTAAATGTTCCTTGTATATTTTGGGTAAATAGTCCTTTATCAGATTTTTTTGTAAATATTTTTTCCTAGTCTGTGATTTGTCTTCTCATTCTCTTGCCAGACTTTCACAGGGCAGAGTTTATAATTTTAATGAAGTCCTGCCTATCAACTTTTTCCTGTTAATATTTTTTTAAATGGAAAAAAAAAACTTTCATTGTTTCCTCTAAAATACATAACCATTAACAAAATATTTTTCCAGGTATGCTTTTATTTCTTGGTTTTTCCTTTTTAAAGATGGTGTTTTTATACATCTCTAACTTATACTCAGTAAAAACACTCATTTTTCTCAAAGAAAATATAGAGTACATCCATGATGCAAGCTCTGTCGATAACAGTATTCAGAATGAGGATTACAGAGAGCTTTAGCTCAGCTTATGATATGAAGTGGTGGGATTTTAGTGTATTTTTCTACATTTAGGAAAAAATAGTGTATCAGTTCAGATTCATATAGAGAAGCAGAACCAGAAGGGAATGTACATTACAAGAAATTTTTCAAAGAATTGGTTTATGTGATTGTGAGGGCTGGATAAGGAAAGTCTGAAATTTGTAGAGCAGGCTGTCAGAAACAGAAGGCTGGAATTTTAGGCATGGGCAGAAGCTGCTGTTTACAGGTGAATTTTTTTCTTCTTCAAGTAGGACTCAGTTCTGCTCTTAAAATATTTCAATTGATTGAATCAGGCCACACATATTATTTAGGATAATCATGTATGTTTATATATGTTAATATGTTTTATATATTTATATTTATATTTATATTTATACATAACATATGGAAAATATAACTATTAACAGTTCTCATTTCTGCATCTGGTCATATGGTTGTAGCTGGTATTTATAACTACCTTCTTCACTACCATTCCATGTTCCCTTTGTCCTCAGCAAACACTTCAGTGGGTTGTGGTTCTTTGTCTCGTAGTTTGACCAAATCTTTATTCTTGAAGAATGTGGGACTTTAGCAGTCCTGCAAAAATTAGGTTGTTATGGTTTTCCATAAACCCTAATCACAGGACAATAGTGCGAAGTACTGTCCTAAGGGATCTCCCATATTTCAGACATAGTCTCACCTCCATTGTGAAGTAGCAGTCTAATTTCCCCTTGGTAATCAGAATCAATCACTCCACCCAATACATTAATCTGAATTAAAAAGCATAAGGGGTCCAAATTCTCCTGGTGGCAGCTTTAGCTTCCAATTCAGTGAAACCATTGTGTCTCCTAGTGGAAGCATTCATTCATTTAGAACTCCTTTAGACCAGCAGAACCAAAGGTGACCAAGACGAGAAGGAAAATTTTTTGCTGGTGAATCATCACTGGTGAGTGGATCATTGATGAACAATAATGACTGGATCCACTCCCATTTCCACCTCTTGATTTCTGGTGATGAGTTCTGGTTATGGGAAAAACAACATCATAGAATGACTGCTAATTTAGAATGTACAAGGTATCTTGGAGAATATTATGCTAGACCTGCAAATTTTTGCCACCTGGTTTGCACTGTAATGGAGTCTTCGAATATCATTTTACCATCCTATCAAGCAAGCTGCTTCAGGATGATGGATCCTGAAAATGGTAGGATCAGTGCTTCTTGATAAGAAGCAATGCTGTGGAATACCATAATGGTGGACTAAGCATTCTATAAGTCCATGTAGTTTTGGCATAAAGTTTGCATGGAGGTGAGACAAATCCATATAGAGTAAGTGTCTATTTCAGAAATAAAAATATCCTACCCTTCTATGATAGAAGCTGAGGAATATGATCAACATGCCGCCAGATACCTGATTAATCACCCCAGGAAATGGTGCCATACTGGGGACTCTGTGTTGGTCTGTGCTGCTGACAGATTAGGCACTTAACAGTGACTATAGCCAAAAAAAGTGGGAGTTCATATCGGTAAGGCCATGCATAACCTCCATCCATTCTACCATGGGTGCTTTGGTCTCTAGCCCATTGAGCAATGACAAGTGTGGCTGAGAAAATGGCTGACTGGTATCCACATATGGGTCATCTTAGTCATTTGATTATTAAAATCCTTATGTGCTGAGATAATTCTTTGGTGAGCCTTCACATGGGAGACAAATATCTGTATATTTTGCTCTTAAAGAGCTATATCCACGTATCTCATCCCAGACCTCCTTTTCACCAATTTTCTAATACTTTTCCTTCTAAGTCCTTGAACCAACCACCCAAACCATTAGGCACAGCCTATGAAACTGAATAGACTGGCACCTCTGTTCATTTCTCCTTCCAGGAAAAATAAATAACTGGTTGTGTTGAGTTCTGCCCTGTCCTTCAACGCAGTGTCCGAAATGGGTTGTAGTGCCAGAGTTTTCCACTTTCAGGTGGTGCCTGCCTATCACCCACATCCATCTGTAAGCAGCGCCCATGTTTTTTTTTCCTCAGTCAACTAATCAAGGACTATTCATGATACTATTTTCCTGGCTATCGCAAATAGGAAGGTTAACAAATGGAGTAAGATTTTTAGAAAAATGATATCTATGAGAAGTGTAAATGTGCAAGGTGGGAAATGATGGGATAAAGATAATTGACATTTGTAGTAAAAAATGAAAATAATGAAAAATATGGATGGTGAATGCAAATGTATGTTTGTATATATTGTATAAGAATAAAGTGCAGACCACAGTAGCTTATATGATTGTATTTGTAGTAACAAATAGAAATATGCATTAAAAAAGGAAATATCATAGAATAATGGCTCAATGATTCCAAAGTGGCATGAGAAATAGCCTTATCCATATTCCTTATTTTAAGATGAGTAAAGTTTAGAGAATCTTTTATTACTTTTCTGCTATCCCTTTCCACCTTTCTCTCCTGAAGTTGAATTTGCCAGTAAATATAATTAGCCAATTTGAATTCCCTTAGAAATAATTTGTCTGGGGTGCTTGGGTGGCTCATTCGTTAAGTGTCTGCTTTTGGCTCAGGTCATGTCCCAAGCTCCTCAGATTGAGCCCCGAATTGGGTTCCCTGTTCAGTGGGAAGCCTGCTTTTCCCACTCCTATTCCCCTTGCTTGTGTTCCCTCTCTCTCTGTCTTTCTGTCAAATAAGTAAATAAAATCTTAAAAAAAAAAATTTGTCTTTCCTGTTTTTCTGACCTGTACTATGTTTCCAATTATCATCATTCATATTTAATATAGCACAAAGATAGAAGATTAATTTTTAATTTTGCAATTATGAATGACTGCTATCCTCAACTCTAGAGTTCTCTCCGGAAGTTTTCATCTTGGTATATAACTTTCCAGACATTTTTGATATATTATGTTAATATATAAAGAATGATAACCAATAGATGGCTATATCTATATATAATCTATATATTTATGTATCTGAATTGAAATACTTCTCTGTCTACCTTCTTCTTCGAAGGGACATGGCTCCACTTATTTTTCCTGTTCAAGGCTGTTGTCAGAGGTAGTTCCTGACTAAAATGGTTTTGTTCTCATCGAGTGACACCTTATCATTAGTACTTACTGAACTGAGTGCACAGTATTCTGGGAATTATGGAGTAACTGAGTATATTAATCGGTAGCAGGGGATTTGGAGAAAAAATAGTGAAGAGCAAGAGAGTAACTGGGTCACATTAATGGTGGAAGAATTTTAAGAAATTAAATAAACTGTTGCTGTAGAATAAATGTCCCTAAGTTTTCCTTGGATTCTAAATGACCTTTGAAGTTTCAGCCAGGTGGGTTTGTACCTGCTTAAATGAACATTTGTTGTTTGAAGGCCAGATAGCCATTTTCCATTGTGGTGACCCATCTTTATTTTCCTTTATATTTCCTCAGGTTTATTTTCCTTAGCAATAGGTCTTCTTCACTCTCTGTGCATGTTTGTGTGATCTTGATCTTACTGACAAGCCCTACATTGGGGCATATGTCAATCACACTATTATTCCTAGCCACAAGAATTCATTGGAAGATAGGTGTGAGGTCCAGTTTAAGCCAAGGAAGGTTAACCCCAAAGAAAAATAGCCTTTTTTCTATGCTGAAGCTGGAAGCATAAAGATATGAATGTGTAGTTCTGGACAGACATTTTGGCACCTCAGTTCATGGACCTGCTTGAGAATGAAACCAACCACTCAACAAAGCAAAGATAGCAGAGCAGCAAAACACACACACACACACACACACACACACACACACACACACACACACACACCCTAGAGAGCAGAGAGCCCGATGCGGGGCTCGATCCCAGGACTCTGAGATCATGACCTGAGCGGAAGGCAGTGGCTTAACCCACTGAGCCACCCAGGTGCCCCGTCCTTCAGTCTTTTAACATACTGTTATGGTTGAGTACTCTGACAGGGTGGGGTCTGCGGATACATGTCTAGGAACATGTGAGCCTTGTGCTAGAGCACAAGGCAACTCCACTTTAGAGTGCTAATTTATTTAAGGCAACCTTGGTAGGTTTCCTGGAAGCTGTCAGAACCCAGCCCTTTCTTGTTACATCCTTTGCGTTTCTAATCCAGGACCCAGCCACACAGGAGAGGCTGGGCCAGGATGGCTTGGATATCTGTCCTGTCCTTCACTACATGGAAGGCCAGTATTTCTAGTTCCAGGAAATCCATCATTGCCGGTTTGTTTTCATTTGAATATCCAAAGCACAGATGAACTCTTTTACCCTCCCTACCTATTGATTTATCAAGATAAGCCTCTTTCTTCAGGAAGGCCTCATTGCCACTAGGAGAAGCCTCTCTGGTTTGACTTAAACACAAAAGGCAGATTCTCCTTTATTTTTGGATAATAGGTCTGATTGCTTCCCTTGTATGCAAGTGTTTGAAATCAAGTATCTTGTTTAAACATCCTGGGAAGCAAAACTTACCTAACATCCTAAAAGTAAATTAGCTCATTCTCTTATCTTTTGCAAGACAATTAGGGCAATAAAAATCAAAGCTTAAAATTCTGTAAGGTGTCCATATACATTGGAATATTTTATACTGTAAGTTCCTGCAGGTATGATACTAAAGGGAACTGCAAGGTTGCAAATTGTGGATACAGCCACAGAATTATACAGAGGCTTTGTCTTTGAGAGTTTTAAGTGCCACAACAAAGTGATACCGAAACATTAAAAAGGTTTAAGTGGAGGAGTGACTTGCTGGGCTTGCAATTTTGAGAAATTACTCAGAATATATTTGAGAGAAACAAGACATGTGGACAAGAAAGATGTATAAGAAGCAATTGTATTAGGGACCATTAAGCTAGAGACCCGTTAGACTGGTTGCACTTCCACAGTTTTCTCTTCTTGAGCTTGTTGGTTTCATCCATTAACATAGATAATGGAGGCACGGCATACCAGTCATTTCATGTTCCAGAAGCCTTACTGTTCATTCATTCTTTCGTTTACCTCACTGCCATCTTCCCTCTCCCTCAGCCTCCTTTCAAGCTTCAGGAGGGCAAAGAGCTATTTTTATTTTAATTGTGAGATATTCCAAACATGCAGAATAATGTTTCACATTTAATGGGCAGCACAAATAGACATAAATGAACAATTTTTGCTGTATTTCTTTCTTCATTAACTTGGGCATTTTATTTATGACTTTTCTAATTCTAAAAAAAACAGTTGTGTGGCTTATGGAAATACAAACAACATACCAACATAAGATTTAAGTTAAAAATAGGTGAGAGAACTGGGTCAAAGAAAAATAAAGTTAAAAATAGGTTAAGTAGGGGGTGCCTGGGTGGATCAGTTGATTAAGTGTCTGACTCTTGATTTTTGCTCAGGTTATAATCTCAGGGTGATGAGATGGAGCCCCCCATTGGCTTCCTGCTGAGTGTGGAGCCTATTTGGGATTTTCTTTCTTCCTCTCCCTCTGCCACACCCCCTCTCTGTCTCAAAAAAAAAAAAAAAAAAAGAGGATAAGTGAAGTCAGGAATATATTAAAGTTGCCAAATGGTTTTATAGAGCTTTACTAGATTCTCCATATAGGTGAGTCACAAATTTGGCTTGACGTCTTGTAGTAGCAACTAGTAACATAAAGGAACATAATAAATCACATCATTTATGATTCAGTGTTACACACACACACACACACACACACACAGATATTCAGGGGGACTTTAGCTATTCATGGTATTGAGATCAAAGAAAACTTTCTGAGAATCTTCATAGATGGACGACTTTGTAATGTGGTAGGCAACCACCCCAAAGACAATGCTACAGATACAGTGCTAATTTTGATAGAGTTCTTTCTTGTGATGTTCCTACTATGAATGCAGGTGGGTTGATTGAAGGCTCTGTGAAGGATGAACTGAATTGGAAATGTTTAGTTCCTCTCTGGTCAGGTATATCTCATTTTAGAAGAATTCAAATCAAAGGTGATGTCTCACAGTATAGATTACAGCTCAGATATATGAGAGCACTTTTTTAGATGGCTCTAAATGTCCTTATCAGCTAGCCACAAGACCTGGCAGAACTTCTCCATCCTTCCACTTCCCTTATCCATAAAATAAGCTTAAGTATAATACCGACTTCACATGTTGTTATGAGAATTGTTATTTTATGTACAATTGTACATGAATCAGTTTGGTAAGAGATTTTCATTTTAGGTTAAATTCCTACAAATCTGCCAATAATCCTATATTTACAAAATGTTTCAGGTATCTACCCATTTTGACAGACAAGTCTTTGGAAATCATGATCTTTCCTATCAAAAACATTGAATTAAAAAAGGTTATTTGGATGACAAATTAAGTAAAGGAAGATGATCAACATCATTAGTCATTAGGGAAATGCAAATTAGAAATACATTTAGAAACTATTTCATATCCACTAGTATGGTTAAGATAAGAGCATAAACAAAAATTCACAATACCACATGCTAGAGAAAATCTGGAGCAACTTGAACTTCAGTTTCTTGAGGAAATATAAAATGGTATAGCCACCTTTGCAGTATTTTGTTAAATATACACAGTATCCTCCTGGGTATTTACCCAAGACATATGTTCCACCCCCCCATCTTTTTATGAATGTTTATAGTAGTGAAGGCTAACAGAATATGCCACTTCAAAATATGCCACTTTGGCATAAGAATTATTTGGAGCTGAAGGCAAGTGAGATACAAGAAATTCTTCTTGCTCTGTGCCGATTGCCTAAAAGAAGGATATAAATTTACAAAGGTGTCCCTCCTCAATCCTATTTTTTTTTTTAAGAATTTACTTATGTGTGTGTGTGAGAGAGAGAGAGAGAAAGAGAGAGAGCATGAGCAAGGGGAGGGGCAGAGGGAGAGGGAGAAGCAGGCTCCTTATAGAGCAAAGAGCCCAACACGGGGCTTGATCCCAGGACCCTGGGATCATGATCTGAGCTGAAGGCAGATGCTTAACCAACTGATCCACCCAGGCACCTGCTTCCTCACTTCTTGATAAGGAAGTACAAAGAATGAATTGCTTTATTCATAATTGTCAAAAACTGGAGTATCTGAAAAAGCAGTCAGCTTGTACCTAAAGTCCATCCATGCAATAGAATAGTACAGTTCAATAAAAGGGAATGAAACACTGATACATTAAATAACACAGATGAATTCTTAAACAATCACACCAAGTGAAAGAAATCATTCTCAAAGACCACTTCTGTATGATTCCATTTATATAACATTGGTAAATAGCAAATTATAGGAAGAGTGGATTCTAGAAGTCTAAGATCGAGGTATTGATAGTGTTGCTTCTTTCTGAGGGCTATGCTGGACATTCTGTTCCATGCGGCTTTCCTAGCTTCTGGTTTGCTAGCAATCTTTGGTGTTCATTGGCTTCTGCCACATCACCCCAAACTCTATTTTTCTTCATGTGGCATTCTTCCTATGTGTATATCTGTGTCCTAATTTCCCCTTTTTAGATGAACACCAGTCATAGTGGATTAGGGCATGGTCCTACCCTACACCAGTATGATCTCATCTTAATTAATTTTATCTCAAATGACTTTATTTGCAAATAAGGTCACATTCTTAGGTACTAGGGGTTAGAACTTCAGCATGTGAATTTGCAGTGGGACAAAATTCAGCCCTTCCCCACTTCCCCAACCCCCCCACAATCCAGCCCTAACAGTCTCCCTCAAGGGGGGCTGTGAGCTGTGCTCCTGGTCATTCGGGGCTGCTGGCTGGGCTCCACTGTCAGGCAGGGCTACTATCTGTGCTCTATAATCACTGCTGGTTGGACAAGGTTGCAGGCTATGTTCCTTAGCAGGGCAGTGCCACTGGCTGGACATGATTGGGTAGGGCTATAGTCTGGGCTCTACAATCAGTCTGAGCAGGTAGGGCCCCAGGCAGTGATCTCTGGACAGATGGTGCTGCTCTGGACTCTGTGTTCAGGTAGAGCCACAGGCAGGGCTTTTCCAGGTGAGCTGGAAGGTGGTTGTCTATGAGTGGGCAGGCTACTTGCTGTGCTCTGTTGTTCTGAGAGGTGCTGGCTAGACTCCCTGGTCATGCAAAGCTGGAGCCTATGCTCACTAGTTGAGAAGTCTGTGGGCTTGGCTCTTGCCAGACTATGACTGTTGGATGGGTTCCTTGGCTTCCCCGGGTCACTGGCTGGGCTCTCTTTTGGGTGGGTTAGAGGCTATATACTCAGTAGTTGAGTGGAGCTGTGTGCTTGGATCCTACCTGGGAAAGATTGTGGGCTGGGTTCTGAGGCTTTCCTGGGGTGGTTGATTGGGTTCCTTTGTCAGGTGGAAACAGAGACTACCTCAGCAACTGGGTAATGCTACTGGCTTCCCTCCCTACCTAGGAAAGCTGCAGGGTGGGCTCAGTGGCTGGTACAGCCCATTTGCACTGCTGGCTATGTTCCCTGGCCAGTTAGGGCACTGGCTCTGCTCTGTAAATGGGTAGAACTCCTGGCTGGGATCTCTGCTCAAGTGCTGTCACCAAAAGAAATTTTGTTGACTGAGATCCCTGTTCTGGTTGCTGCAAGCTCTTTCCTTTCTCTACCTCTGGCTGATCCTTGATGGTCTCATCTAGACTCAGAACTTATTCTTCCAGTAATCCCTAAAGCCTCCTAGAAAACATCCTATAGTACTGGAGAAGCTGGATGTTCACTTTGGGCTCTCTTGATCCCACTGGAGAAATTATAAGTCCAGGGGACCATCTCTATGCCGTTCTGTGCCCGCAGAAGGGCAATGCAAACTCTTCTTACTCTTCCCTTGTGATTTTTCTTTTCTTTTTTTTTTCCTTCCTCTCTCCCTCTCTCCTTTCCTCCCTCCCTCCTTCCTTCCTTCCTTCCTCCCTCCCTTCTTTCCTTTTTTCCAATCTTCTTCTGGTCAAAGAGGGTGCTTCAGCCTCACCACCAGGTTATGAGATTTTTCACATAGGCGTCCTCTTTATGTACAGCTGCTGCTGGTGGGTCTTTCTGTGAGGGCCACTGAAGTTAGAAACCATCTCTCCTGCCACCTTGATGATATCATTCCCCCCCCAAAAACTAAATTAAAGTTCAAAAGCTAGAAGCAATGGCATAAGTAGTTTAATGTAAATGATTGAGAAATTAAATCCAAAGCCTGCAAATATATGTAAAGAGTAAAATTAGGGAAATTACTAAAAATCCTATTAAAACATTTAAAAATGGATTTTTAAAGAGGCATGCTTTTATTTTCCACATCCCCCTTCAGACATATTCTCCAACCTATTTTTTCCTTTCCTATACCCAGGTGATAGGGTGGGGATTTGGCAGACCATGGCACCAAATATTCCCTCTGGTCTTTTCTTAAGGTTGTCCAGTGGGGCACCAGAATATTGGGGAGTAGGAGGAGAGAGTGTTTTGAGGCAATTGTCCCCCTCCTGGACATCTTGAGGGGCATCACCTGCATTCCATTACTATCATCCTCTACCCACTGGGAGCCAGTGTTAACTCTTTCTCTTTGCCCTTCAATGCCAGGCGTTGATTAACTTCCAGCTGATATTAGTTCCTGGCTGCTTTGCCATTTCCTTTTGCTTCCTTCAGTCTACCCAAATCTCTGTAAATGGTCCCTTTATGACACTCTCTTTAATCACCACTTTTGCGTGTGCCTGCCACCTATTCCCTGACAGGACCTGACTGATATAAGAATGTAAATAAATATTTAATATGAGGGAAACAAGAAAGGAAAAGAAAAAGCCTAAAGAACAAAAGTAGAGCATATACTTAGAAATAGAGAATACTCACAATAGCAACAAGATATTCTAAGTGAAATGGGCTATTGTTCTATGCAATTACACACACACACACACACACACACACATACACACATACACAAATGCATATGGTCAACTGGAAAGAAAAGAAGGGTGGAGGAGAGGAAGGTGAGGCTAAGGCAGAATGAGAAAACCCAGAAGAAATTAAAATATTGGTACACTTTCCAGGATGCTGTTCTCTGTTGGCATTGTTTTTAGAATAGAGTTTCTCAAAGCTTTTCAACTTTTAGGCTGTCTCTCCTCCTTTGCAACTTGTTCACAGAAAACTTGATGGTAGAGAATCATATTTCCCTTGCCATTTGGCCGTTGCTTCCCTCTCTTACTTGGGTCATTTTTCAGTTTAAATTTCCTAGAGAATATAATCATTAAAACAATAGTAGGTGGAACCAGAGTTGATATAATCACATATGGTGAGAGAAATCTTATTCTAGCAGGAAAAAAAAAAGGCATCCAGTAAAGACAATCACCAGTCACAACTCAGTTAGTTTTCTCTTTTTTTTTTCTTGTGAGTTAGTTTCTAAAACTACATTTCTTATTTACCAAACATTTATGTTTTATCAAACCACATATGAGGCACTCTTTAAGTGCCTTATGAATATTGCCTGCTTAAGTTCTTTTAACTCTATGAAGTAGGTGCTATTATCATTATTTTACAGATGACTGAAATAAGGCATGGAAAAGTCAAGTAGCTTACCCAAAGACTCGGGATTTTTAAGTGGTATAGAAAGCATTCTAACTCAGGCATTCTGGTTCCAGATGTTTAGCTCAGCCAAATCAATAAATATAAAAACCTAAGTGTCTTAAGAGAGACAATTTGAGTTTCTCAGAATGGGGGAGACACATTGATTATGTCTTCATTAAGATGCTTTGATTGAAAGTCACAGGTGCCAGCAAAAGCTACCTACTTAAAAAAAGAGGGATTTTATAAAAAAAAAAAAAAAGATGTTTTATACAATTGAGAGCAGAAATGAAGCAACAGGCTGTGAAAGAATAAGTTGCTAAAAGTTAAAAACAAACCAGATATCATGGTAAACTTCTTTATCTCCTCTCACTTTCTTTTTTGCTTCATTCTCTCTCAAACTAGTTTTTTGGCGTCTGACTTGCATGAGGCGAGTCAAGTAGAATATAGTCTCTGGGTAGCTTTTAAATTTATATCTTTTCTACTCAGGATGCCAAGCTCTCAGTCCCACTTTCAAATTCTTGGATAGAGTCTCTATTGTTTGGCAATGACCTGTTATCCAATTCTAGTCTGATGGACAGAGACAGGTTGGCTAGAGACAAAGAGTATAGATGAACAATTGCGGGTAGTTCTCAGAGAAAGGAGATCACTTTGTTCTGGGCAGATGCCACCAAATGTGTCCCATAGATATTATCTTCAAAATTGACCAGGTGAACATTCAGTTTGAGGAAAGCCTGGAAGAGTTTCAGGCCTCCAGATATGAGAATGATCTTCAGGGTGAGAACTCAGAACCCTGAGAAAGAAATCAGTAAGGAATAAGGAAAGTAACTAGAACTAGAACTAGAGCTAATTGGGAAAATAGTTAAGATATAAGAAGCAAATATAACTTGAGGTGAAACAGGTAGTTGTTATAAAATGCACTCATTATGTACTTATTTCTAAAATTTTCTTTGCTTTCTTAGTCACTTACTCTTTAAACAAATATTTTTGAATATTTCCTGTGTAGGAAACATAATGCTGTTTTCTAGAGTCATAGATGGCTAAACCATGTCTTTCTTTTTTGTTGAAGGGGATCATAGAATATTTAACTTATATCACTCAATTACAGTATGTGTCTATCTTTTTACTTACCATCTTCAAATATCTTACAGGAAAAAGACATTTATGCCTATTGTCACCATTCTTATTTAAGAGTATCCTAGAAATTTTGGGTAAATCAGTAAGATTTTAAAAAGAATTGAGTTGTTAATTTGTGGAAAATTGCAACATATTACTAGTAGATGATATACTGTCCAGCAAGGAAATTAAAGAGAATCACTAAAACATTCTGAAATGTTTAAGTGAATTCAGCATGCTAGTTAAATAAATTATTGCATAATAACCTCTTTCTCCTATATGAGGAATGATCTATTGAAAATAAAATGGAAAAGAAATATTATATATAATAGCAACTAAATAAATGAAACAATAAGCAATGGATAAATAATAAATACCAAGAAAAGAACTTTATAAAGAAGTATGCTGAACTATACAAAAAGATGCAAAATTCTGCAATGCAACAAAAGTGATGATTTTAGTAAGAGAGGCATAACACATTTCTGTACTGGAATACATAATAAATACTCTCAATATAAGCAAAAAGGTATTTTTAAATAAAGTTTACTTCCAAGAAGGAATCAACTAAAAAAAAAAGTAATGAGAGATAAATTTGAATCATATAGTTTAAATATACTATAATAGTCTTATAACTTATTGAGATATTTGCACACCATCACATAGATCAGTCTGTCACAGAATAGAAAGTCCAAAATCTTGTCCAGAGCTATGATGAATTTAGTGCATCATAAAGGTAACATTTTAAGACAGTGGAGACACAATGAATTATTCAATAAATGTCTTGTTATAATCTGGCTCATTATTTAGAAAAAAACTATGGCTCTAATCATAGAGTATATGAACACCAATTAAGGATGAAATAAATTCATAAATATTAAAAACAATATTCAGGGACGCCTGGGTGGCTCAGTTGGTTAAGCAGCTGCCTTCAGCTCAGGTCATGATCCCAGCGTCCTGGGATCGAGGCCCGCATCGGGCTCCTTGCTCAGCAGGGAGCCTGCTTCTCCCTCTGCCTCTGCCTGCCGTTCTGTCTGCGTGTGCTCGCTCTCTCTCCCTCTCTCTCTCTCTCTCTCTCTGACAAATAAATAAATAAAATCTTTAAAAAAAAAATAAATAAAAAAAAAATAAAAACAATATTCAATGTCAAAAATACTGTCACACAATGTTGATGAATATTTATTCACAAAGGACTAGTCTTTATGAAATCGAAAGCAAAATTCACAAGGAAAATATAGATAACTTTATTTTAAAATATAAATTTTTTTATGAAAAAAGTAAAGCATTGTTAAAAAATTTATGATGATTGTGGTGCCTGGGCAACTTAGTTGGTTAAGCATCTGCTTTTGGCTCAGGTCATGATCCTGGCTGGGGTCCTGGGATTGATCCACACATCAGCTCCCCACTGAGTGGGGAGTCTGCTTCTCCCTCTCCCTCTTGCTCCTTTTCTTCCTGCTCATATTCTTTCTCTCAAATAAATAAATCTTAAAAAAAGAAAAAAGATTATGATGATGATTATGATGATTAAATTTACCAATGTTTGCTTAGATTTAGGATATGAGTCACAAAATAAAGCTTTTAAAACTTTAAATGTTGATACTCTATTTGAATTATTTATTTTATTTTATTTTATTTTTTTAGAGAGAGAGAGGGCTCACACAGAGGCCAGGGGGTGAGGAGGGACAGAGGGAGAAGGAGAGAATCCCAAGCTGACTCCACGCCTAGAGGCCTGATCCCACAACCCAAGACCATGACTTGAGCTGAAATCAAGTGACTGAGGTGCTCCTATTTTAATTACTTTTGAAGAGAAAAATAAAATATTTCAGAAATCCTTATCTCTCGCTATATCATATAACATTTTAATTAGATTCTTTTCAGATTAAATTTTTAGCAACTTGTTATGAAAATTCTCAGTAACGCAGTAACCCATTTCAAATAACTTCCATTTTTTATTTAATCCAACTACAAAAAGTTTTCTGACTCTTATAAGGCAGATATATCTCTTTGTATGCTCACTGGTTTGATTTTTCTCATACAAAATACGATAATGATACTTCTGTGACTGAGCTGCCAGTGTTACTGTCCTGACCACACTGACATCAGTGGCAATGTCACTGTTGATGATATCTTTTGGATTCAGACTGTTAATCCCATCATTATACCTAGGTGAATAAAACAAAGTACTTTTTAGCTGTTATGGGAGGGGAAAAAAAAATCCCATGACTGTAGGTTCCTATAATGAAACAGATCATGCATAGAAGACTTTGAAATTTGGTGCTAAGGCAATAACAGCTTCTGTCAGATCCCGGTAACTTCATTTGACAGGAGTAATGTTTCTACTTTGTCTTCATTTAGGACAGCTTTGCTTCAGTGACTAGGAAACATGACAATGAGTTGTAACAGCTAGCAGTTCAAACTACTTTTCCAACTGAATCCTGAGGTGAAGCTAACAGACTTTTGCAAATAAGGAAATTAATAGTTTTCACATGTTCCCACATGAAGTCACATGACTATGATTTTTAAAAAAATGTAGATGTGTAATGATAATTGAAATCATTGTGGGAAACTATATTGAACATCAAGAATACATTTAAATAAGAGTGACTCCTGCTGCAGTGGATGTTTTTGTCTGGGAATACTTCTCAAAAGCCATGCTTTATGCTGCAGCAGTTTTATTCAGCAAGGAGGCTTGGGTTTCAAGTCATAGAGGCATTTGTAGATTTCCTTAAGGATTGAGGCAGAGGAATAGAGGTCTGTATTGAAAAAATGTTATTGGAGATAATTAAGGTGATATATTGAATTAATGTTAGAAAGATATAAACATATTTAAATTGTTAAATGAATCTCTTGAGTGTTCATAAAAGTACAAGGTGAGTTTATACTATTACAAATGAGCAAGGATTCGGATGTGGATTCTGAGCCCTTCTTTGCCAATTGTTAGCTGTGCAACCTTAGAAAATTCAATTCACTTACTTGGGTTTGGATTTTCTCATCTCTAAAATCAAGAGTTGGATTTAATTTATCTTAGAAGCTTTCCACGAGAGGTCATTCTGAAATTTCACTGAACATTGAAAGGATAAGTTTTTTTTTAAATAATTTTATTAACATATAATGTATTATTAGCCCCAGGGGTACAGGTCTGTGAATCGCCAGGTTTACACACTTCACCGCACTCACCATAGCACATACCTTCCCCAATGTCCATACCCCCACTACCCTTTCCCTACCCCCTCCCCTGACAACTCTGTTTTGTGAGATTAAGAGTCTCTTATGGTTTGTCAACATCCCCGTAATAAAATAGGCTGACGACTTCTAAACACAAACCATTTGCCATGTTAAAAAGTGGGAAATGGGTTCATTTCTGGTCAAAAAGTGACGAGGAAAAAGTCTTCCTTTAGGAATAATTTGTGATTTTTGAAACTCCTGAACACTTTCATATATCAAAATATCTGTCTTTTCACTGCAAACATGTGAGTTATAGACAAGCCTGATTTTAGAAATCTATGCTGAACATTATTTTCCTCTCAGGACTTTTTTTAAAAGATTTTATTTATCAGAGAGAGAGAGCGAGAGAGAGAGAGCACGGCAGGGGTGGGGATAGCAGCAAGCAGAGGCAGAGGGAGAAGCAGGCTCCCCTCTGAGCAGGGAGTCAAGTGTAGGACTTGTTCCAGGACCCTGGGATCATGGCCTGAGCCAAAGGCAGCTATTAAAGGACTGAGCCGCCACCAAGGTGTCCCTCCCTCAGAACTTTTTTAAGACTCTCCCGTATAGTCTTCTTATGTCCAGTGTGGCCATTGGTAAGTTAAAGGCCACTCTGATTCATAGCCTATCTTATAGAAGTGATTTTTGGTATCTTTGGTACCTTTGGTACCTTTGGACCTTTTAAAATTTATTCATTATCATTAGGGTTCAGAAATTTTGCCTCTTTTATCTTTTAGGTGAAGGAGAGCATTTAATATTAATCCCTTTTTTAGCATGTATTGAGCACTTTCAATTTGTGGACTCATTTCTTTCAATTCCAAGAATTTTTTTTTTAAAGATTTTATTTCTTTATTTGACAGAAATCACAAATAGGCAGGGAGGCAGGCAGAGAGACAGAGAGGAGGAAGCAGGCTCCCTGCTAAGCAGAGAGCCCGATGCGGGGCTCGATTCCAGCACCCTGGAATCATGACCTGAGCCGATGGCAGAGGCTTTAACCCACTGAGCCACCCAGGCACCACGCCCCCCAAGAATTTTTTTAATGAGGGAAAGTTAACCCTGAGCTGAGTCATAAAGGATGAAAATTACTTGTTAAGGCAGAAGACTATAGAAGGGAAATTTTGAAAATTTAGGATACAAATGAAGTTTATATGGATGGAAAGTATGGAAGAGTAACAACTAATGAAACTCAAGAAAGATATGATGCCAAAGTTGAGATAGAAATTTTTAATATATAGTCTAATGAGTATTAATTTCATCTTAAAAGGTACAAAGCCATCGAAATTTTTTCATTTCAATTAATTGAAAATTCCAATTAAATATCTGTGTTATAAAGATTATTGTAGAGGGTAGACTGGAAGAAGGCAAGAGAGGAAACAAGAAGGTTAGCTTAGAGATCATAACGGGTCCATTTTGTAAGGTATCATTTAGTTAAAACCAGATAATAATATATGTAAAGCTACTTAATCAGGGACACAAATACATAGTATTTGGCTAGAAATGAATAAAAGAGCAAGGACACCCTCTCAGTATCTGTGTTCTAGAACTTTCACATTTCCTGTTTGATAATTCACCAACAGTAAATAACATGCCCTTCTTTAGCATAAGGACTGAACTCAGAAAGGGCACCATATTGTCATATGAAATACTAGTAATAGCAATCTGTTTTGTTTTTTGGTAAAAATAAGTGCAAAGGGTCAGTTCTGGTTTTGATGAAGAGCCACAACAGTACTTCCTATCTTATATACTCCCTAGAATCATTCCTCCATCAAAAACTGTAGTGTATGATTCTTCTGTTTAGAGTAACAGGGCTTTGTGACTGCCTCAAGTAGGAGAGTGCTCAGGAAGTGACTTCCAGGGCAATCTAGCTTCCTCCTAGCTTTCCCTCTCTGAGGGATGCTTCCTTTTTGATCCCCCTCCCTTTGTTGGCAGGCCATGTGTACATATTCTTCCGGGCAGTTGCAGTCCAAGTCCCAGTTTGTATTAACTGCCAGACCTGTGAGCAAGCAATCCTTCAGCTGATTCTAATCCCCAGCCATCTTTTGAGCATCCCTGGCTAATGCCATGTAGAGCAGAGGCAAGCTGTCATCATTAAGCTCTGCCTAAATGGCACATTCATGAGCTAAATAACTGATTGTTGTTTTACAAGGTGGTCGTGTATAATGTAGTACTTGATATACTGGGGCAAGAAATTCATGTATTTTCTCCACATTTCAATGGAATGCCTTTCACTCAAGACTTTAAGGACAATTAACTTAGGTTATGTCTAGAGAAATTTTAAGTATTTGAGGTTTAGGGAAAAGGGGGAAAAATACTTTGTCCTGTTGAGATCATAAAACATGAGCTAATGTCTCACATGATGGGAGGGCCTATGTACAAAAATATCACTTTGACCCAACTGTCATTCTGCGCAGAAGTCCACCCATTATATTATTTCTTGGATTATTAGAGTGTTATTAAATTGAAATAAAAAGGCTAATGTATTAAACTGTTTTATTTAAATAATGTGTTTTATAACCTTATCATTCTTTCCCTTTGGCAATAAGTGAATTGGAAAAAGAAGGTTTTTTTGTTGTTGTTTTTTTTGTTTTGTTTTGTTTTGTTTTAATTTTTAATAAAGAGAGGGTTTACATATGTGATCATCTGAGGGAAAAGGATGGATTGGACATACAGGGTTGAGTTAACTGTAGTAATTTGCACTGAAGCCCAGAGTTATCAAAGTTGTGTACAAAAACTTTGAAAATACCCTTGAGAGGCTGAAAGAAAAATTTTATATCATAGTCATTTTTGGAGTAAGCTTATTTACCTCTGTTCAATGAGTTTGATTTCAAAGATATTTTAATTTTCCTCCCCTATTCTGTCATAGTTAGGAACTCATTATTGTACAATGAAAGTCAGGCTACTACTGCATATATGATTTATAGGAGTACAGAAAGGTGTTAACTAGAGGCTGATGTCATTGTTTCCTAACTAATTCAGGCAGCTTTATGGGCTTTAGGACTTGGATAGGTTGCTGACAACTGAAAAAAGCAGATATAGGTGAATATCAGAGATTCACAAGACTCAGTCACTCACTGAGTATTGAGAATGAAAACTGATTCCAATAGGGTATATATGTAGGTTAGAGGCCCTTGAAGCAGTGAATTATGGTATGGTTTACTTTGGAGATGATTAAAGTTTTAGAAGTGTAAAAAAAAAATAATAGACTCTCTTACGCATGTTTAGTGTAAAGCTGCAATGAGCTGTCTCCTGTGTGCTGTGTTAATGTTCACTGCTGACATCTTTGCTACTCATAGGTCCTTTTTTTTTTTTTTTAAATAATCAGTTTTTTGACACTGTGGTTATTAAACCAAAACATTCAATATACTCTCTCTATTCAAGCAAAGATTCATTTTATTATAAATGTCACATTCTTACAGCATTGCAAACTCCACTCAGTTTTGCTTATACTGAAATATGATTCCTGATAAATAGGTTTTTTTTATTTTTCAGATCCTTTTTGATATCTAAATATATTGTTATATATAAATACCATCTTCTATGATTGCTAGGCAATTTCATTGTGGTAATTTAATATGAGTTCATAACATATTTTTAACGAAGCCCATTTATATTTTATTGGTCATAGTTTGTGATTTTGTAGTTATAAGTGATTTGTCTTGTGGATATTTTGATTACTTTTCTGTCTCAAGTTTGTCAAAATGGTTAATTTGATGTCTCATGATAATAAAGCTCTTTAATTCATAATGAAATCTCAGGTGGTGCAAATTTAGATGAATTTGCATTTTGCTGATCATTTAATTAAGAAGGAGCTATAGTTAGAAAAAAAGCTTCACCTATCCCCTTTAATAACTTGATAATAGTTCATTTTTTTATACATTTAGAATACTTTTTAGTGACAGTGGCAAAATCTCAGAGATTTTTTAAAAAAGACTTATTAAAGGGGCACTGGGAGATGCAGTTGGTTAACCATCCCACTCTTGGTTTCAGCTCAGGTTGTGATCTCAGGGTCATGGGATTTTGGGGTCATGGGATCCAGTCCCGTGTGCAGCCCTGCCTCAAGCCCTGGTATGTGGAGCTGATTCAGTGGAGAGTCTGCTTGAGATTCTCTCTCTTTCTCCCTCTGCCCCCCACACTGTGCATGCTCTCTCTCTCTTTCTCTCTCAAAATAAATAAATAAATCTTTTAAAAATAGTCTTGTTCTTATATAAGTTTTAGTTTCAAAGGAAGATTAAAGAGAGAGAACAGCGATTTCTCATAATCTGCCCCAACACATGCATGTCTTCCACACTATAAACATCCCCCACCAGAGTGGTACCTTGTAATAGTCATGAACCTACACTGACACATCATTATCACCCAAAGTCCATAGTTCATATTCTACTAGTACATTCTATTAGTTTTATAATTGTATAATGACATATATCCACCTTTACAGTATCATACAGAATAGTTTCAGAATGCCCCAAGAATCCTCTATGCTCCATCTATTCATCTTTCCCTCTTTCCTAACCTCTGGCAACCACTGATTTTTGTCTCCAAAGTTTTGCCTTTTTCAGAATGTCATCTATTTGGAATTGTACAGTATAAACCTTTCAATTTGGCTTCTTTCACTTAGTAATATGCATTTAAAATTCTTCCATGTCTTTTTGTGTCTGGAGAGCTTGTTCCCTTTTAGTAGGGAATAATATTGCATTTTCTGGAGGCACAACAGTTTATTTTCCATTCATCTACTCAAGGATATCTTGGTTGCTTCCCTTTTATGGCAATTATGAATAAAGCTGCTATAAACATGCAAATGTAGATTTTCATGTGGACACAAGTTTTCATTGACTTTGGGTAACTACCAAGGATCATATGGTAAATGTATGTTTAGTTTTGTAAAAAACTATCAAACTCTTTTCCAAAGTGGCAGTACCATTTTGAATTCTCACCAGCAATGAATTCTCACCAGTAATGATGTTGCTACACATCCTTGTCAGCATTTTTCTGTTGTCAGTATTTTGGACTTTAGCCTTTCTAACAGGTGTATATCAGTATCTTATTGTTTTAATTTGTAGTTCCCTAATGACACGTAATTTTGAACATCTTTATATGCTTATGTGCCACCTGTATATCTTCTTGGTGAGGTGTCTGTTCAGTTCTTTTGCCCATTTTGAAATCAGATTGTTCATTTTCTTATTGTTGAATTTTAAATGTTCCTTGTATATTTTGGGTAAATAGTCCTTTATCAGATTTTTTTGTAAATATTTTTTCCTAGTCTGTGATTTGTCTTCTCATTCTCTTGCCAGACTTTCACAGGGCAGAGTTTATAATTTTAATGAAGTCCTGCCTATCAACTTTTTCCTGTTAATATTTTTTTAAATGGAAAAAAAAAACTTTCATTGTTTCCTCTAAAATACATAACCATTAACAAAATATTTTTCCAGGTATGCTTTTATTTCTTGGTTTTTCCTTTTTAAAGATGGTGTTTTTATACATCTCTAACTTATACTCAGTAAAAACACTCATTTTTCTCAAAGAAAATATAGAGTACATCCATGATGCAAGCTCTGTCGATAACAGTATTCAGAATGAGGATTACAGAGAGCTTTAGCTCAGCTTATGATATGAAGTGGTGGGATTTTAGTGTATTTTTCTACATTTAGGAAAAAATAGTGTATCAGTTCAGATTCATATAGAGAAGCAGAACCAGAAGGGAATGTACATTACAAGAAATTTTTCAAAGAATTGGTTTATGTGATTGTGAGGGCTGGATAAGGAAAGTCTGAAATTTGTAGAGCAGGCTGTCAGAAACAGAAGGCTGGAATTTTAGGCATGGGCAGAAGCTGCTGTTTACAGGTGAATTTTTTTCTTCTTCAAGTAGGACTCAGTTCTGCTCTTAAAATATTTCAATTGATTGAATCAGGCCACACATATTATTTAGGATAATCATGTATGTTTATATATGTTAATATGTTTTATATATTTATATTTATATTTATATTTATACATAACATATGGAAAATATAACTATTAACAGTTCTCATTTCTGCATCTGGTCATATGGTTGTAGCTGGTATTTATAACTACCTTCTTCACTACCATTCCATGTTCCCTTTGTCCTCAGCAAACACTTCAGTGGGTTGTGGTTCTTTGTCTCGTAGTTTGACCAAATCTTTATTCTTGAAGAATGTGGGACTTTAGCAGTCCTGCAAAAATTAGGTTGTTATGGTTTTCCATAAACCCTAATCACAGGACAATAGTGCGAAGTACTGTCCTAAGGGATCTCCCATATTTCAGACATAGTCTCACCTCCATTGTGAAGTAGCAGTCTAATTTCCCCTTGGTAATCAGAATCAATCACTCCACCCAATACATTAATCTGAATTAAAAAGCATAAGGGGTCCAAATTCTCCTGGTGGCAGCTTTAGCTTCCAATTCAGTGAAACCATTGTGTCTCCTAGTGGAAGCATTCATTCATTTAGAACTCCTTTAGACCAGCAGAACCAAAGGTGACCAAGACGAGAAGGAAAATTTTTTGCTGGTGAATCATCACTGGTGAGTGGATCATTGATGAACAATAATGACTGGATCCACTCCCATTTCCACCTCTTGATTTCTGGTGATGAGTTCTGGTTATGGGAAAAACAACATCATAGAATGACTGCTAATTTAGAATGTACAAGGTATCTTGGAGAATATTATGCTAGACCTGCAAATTTTTGCCACCTGGTTTGCACTGTAATGGAGTCTTCGAATATCATTTTACCATCCTATCAAGCAAGCTGCTTCAGGATGATGGATCCTGAAAATGGTAGGATCAGTGCTTCTTGATAAGAAGCAATGCTGTGGAATACCATAATGGTGGACTAAGCATTCTATAAGTCCATGTAGTTTTGGCATAAAGTTTGCATGGAGGTGAGACAAATCCATATAGAGTAAGTGTCTATTTCAGAAATAAAAATATCCTACCCTTCTATGATAGAAGCTGAGGAATATGATCAACATGCCGCCAGATACCTGATTAATCACCCCAGGAAATGGTGCCATACTGGGGACTCTGTGTTGGTCTGTGCTGCTGACAGATTAGGCACTTAACAGTGACTATAGCCAAAAAAAGTGGGAGTTCATATCGGTAAGGCCATGCATAACCTCCATCCATTCTACCATGGGTGCTTTGGTCTCTAGCCCATTGAGCAATGACAAGTGTGGCTGAGAAAATGGCTGACTGGTATCCACATATGGGTCATCTTAGTCATTTGATTATTAAAATCCTTATGTGCTGAGATAATTCTTTGGTGAGCCTTCACATGGGAGACAAATATCTGTATATTTTGCTCTTAAAGAGCTATATCCACGTATCTCATCCCAGACCTCCTTTTCACCAATTTTCTAATACTTTTCCTTCTAAGTCCTTGAACCAACCACCCAAACCATTAGGCACAGCCTATGAAACTGAATAGACTGGCACCTCTGTTCATTTCTCCTTCCAGGAAAAATAAATAACTGGTTGTGTTGAGTTCTGCCCTGTCCTTCAACGCAGTGTCCGAAATGGGTTGTAGTGCCAGAGTTTTCCACTTTCAGGTGGTGCCTGCCTATCACCCACATCCATCTGTAAGCAGCGCCCATGTTTTTTTTTCCTCAGTCAACTAATCAAGGACTATTCATGATACTATTTTCCTGGCTATCGCAAATAGGAAGGTTAACAAATGGAGTAAGATTTTTAGAAAAATGATATCTATGAGAAGTGTAAATGTGCAAGGTGGGAAATGATGGGATAAAGATAATTGACATTTGTAGTAAAAAATGAAAATAATGAAAAATATGGATGGTGAATGCAAATGTATGTTTGTATATATTGTATAAGAATAAAGTGCAGACCACAGTAGCTTATATGATTGTATTTGTAGTAACAAATAGAAATATGCATTAAAAAAGGAAATATCATAGAATAATGGCTCAATGATTCCAAAGTGGCATGAGAAATAGCCTTATCCATATTCCTTATTTTAAGATGAGTAAAGTTTAGAGAATCTTTTATTACTTTTCTGCTATCCCTTTCCACCTTTCTCTCCTGAAGTTGAATTTGCCAGTAAATATAATTAGCCAATTTGAATTCCCTTAGAAATAATTTGTCTGGGGTGCTTGGGTGGCTCATTCGTTAAGTGTCTGCTTTTGGCTCAGGTCATGTCCCAAGCTCCTCAGATTGAGCCCCGAATTGGGTTCCCTGTTCAGTGGGAAGCCTGCTTTTCCCACTCCTATTCCCCTTGCTTGTGTTCCCTCTCTCTCTGTCTTTCTGTCAAATAAGTAAATAAAATCTTAAAAAAAAAAATTTGTCTTTCCTGTTTTTCTGACCTGTACTATGTTTCCAATTATCATCATTCATATTTAATATAGCACAAAGATAGAAGATTAATTTTTAATTTTGCAATTATGAATGACTGCTATCCTCAACTCTAGAGTTCTCTCCGGAAGTTTTCATCTTGGTATATAACTTTCCAGACATTTTTGATATATTATGTTAATATATAAAGAATGATAACCAATAGATGGCTATATCTATATATAATCTATATATTTATGTATCTGAATTGAAATACTTCTCTGTCTACCTTCTTCTTCGAAGGGACATGGCTCCACTTATTTTTCCTGTTCAAGGCTGTTGTCAGAGGTAGTTCCTGACTAAAATGGTTTTGTTCTCATCGAGTGACACCTTATCATTAGTACTTACTGAACTGAGTGCACAGTATTCTGGGAATTATGGAGTAACTGAGTATATTAATCGGTAGCAGGGGATTTGGAGAAAAAATAGTGAAGAGCAAGAGAGTAACTGGGTCACATTAATGGTGGAAGAATTTTAAGAAATTAAATAAACTGTTGCTGTAGAATAAATGTCCCTAAGTTTTCCTTGGATTCTAAATGACCTTTGAAGTTTCAGCCAGGTGGGTTTGTACCTGCTTAAATGAACATTTGTTGTTTGAAGGCCAGATAGCCATTTTCCATTGTGGTGACCCATCTTTATTTTCCTTTATATTTCCTCAGGTTTATTTTCCTTAGCAATAGGTCTTCTTCACTCTCTGTGCATGTTTGTGTGATCTTGATCTTACTGACAAGCCCTACATTGGGGCATATGTCAATCACACTATTATTCCTAGCCACAAGAATTCATTGGAAGATAGGTGTGAGGTCCAGTTTAAGCCAAGGAAGGTTAACCCCAAAGAAAAATAGCCTTTTTTCTATGCTGAAGCTGGAAGCATAAAGATATGAATGTGTAGTTCTGGACAGACATTTTGGCACCTCAGTTCATGGACCTGCTTGAGAATGAAACCAACCACTCAACAAAGCAAAGATAGCAGAGCAGCAAAACACACACACACACACACACACACACACACACACACACACACACACACACCCCCTGATGACAATTTTAAGGCTGCCGACTACAGTCGCACTTAACGCCAAAATATCTCTAAATTTTTCAGTTTTGTCAGCCTTTTTAAAAAAATTCTTAAGCCAGTTTTTTAAAAAAACTCTTTTCTACCTTACGACAAAAAGGCTATGTTTATTCTTTCTGATGTGACTGAGTATTAAGCTTTTCTTAGTTAAACCTTTAGTACATAGAGTGATCCTATATCACCTAAATTAGAATTACTTTTAGAGTGAAAAGGGGAGCTATTTCTTACACAGGACCAAAAAGGTGTAAGTTGCAACCATCCCTGGCAAACCCAGAAGAATGGTCATCCGAACCATACTGTAGATGTTGGACTGATGCCCTGACTCTACTTCTGCAGTGAACTTAAGTAAAAGGAGCACAGTGCCTTTTCAGGAGCCTGGCTCCAAGTGTGTATAGACCGCTACTATGTATTTACAAAAACAAATTGGAGAGGATAAGAAACAGGAAATAAAAGTGTGCTTGCTGTAGTACTATTACTGTTGTTTATTTTTTCTCCCTTTGATTTCCTGGCATTTTTCTTTTCTCACTTCATTGGTTTTTTCTTCATGCCTGACTAACCTGTCATCATCATTCACAATGTACATTATAAGCTTTCTAGTGGCTATTATTTTTCAATAAATACACGCTTGAAATTTTACATTGGAAATCTGTGGAAATAGGGATGGATAATAGAAATTGTATGTAGCACTTTTCTAGAATTAGCATACTAAGGAATCTCTGTATGCCTAAAAATCTTTTTTAAAAGCTTAGAGATTATTAACACTTCACAGAACATATTGTAAAATAATTCTTAAAAATTGCAGAGTAGGGTTTTTGAAAGAACGTAATTGCCAAATATTTCCTGCTCCATTTCCTCAAATTATGCAAGAAAAAACAAAAGCCCTTTGGCTTTCTTAGTTCTGTAGAGAACTCATAATTTTAAAAAGCATTCTTTTAATGCCAGTTCTTGATTATGATTATAAATTACAGCATACTAACGGGACTGTTAAAATGTACTGCTTTTAGAAGGACAGACCTATTTATTTTCTCAGATTCAAAATCTGAAACTTTTTTACTACATAAAGAAAAAAGTTTAACTATGTTTCCCCCCGAATGGTGCTTATAAGAATTAGACTATTTACAGCTCTCATATAATTTACAGAGTTTCTGTCCATGGTAAATCATTTATTCACATGTAGATGCAAATCACTACTAACTTCCTAATTCTCATTCAAAATTCTTATTCTGTTAAAATTTGTCAGAATTCTCATTCTATCATTCTTCGTGTCCACATTTTAAGTTTCAAATCTTGTAAGGCCAGGTTTTTTCTTTATAGTGATAACACTTCTCAGTGCTTGTCAATGAAATAAAAATTAGAAAATATTTTATTCTTTCCATGCAGCCATATTAAAGCAAATACTCTTCCATTCCAGAACTGTTTTTAAAAATAGCATTTCTGATGAAGACATTTTATAGAATATTTGCATTTCAGTCCCTGTGAAAATGATCTTTAACCTCTTATATTAATTATGATTGAGAATTGTATTTAAATGGATATCACTGTTTTTTGAAAATATGAACCTTTGTATTTTGTTTTTTATTAGGTTAATGTACGTTCTTCAGCACATCCTCCTTTTGCATGTATGGAAGTAAAATAAAATGTGAGCCTGTATTAGATTTCTTTCATTTTAAGAAAAGTTTTGAAATTCTTCAAAAGTACAGAGAGTTCCCATATAGCCCATGTCCCCACATATGCACAACCTCCCCTACAATCAGCACCTCACCAGAACGGTACATTTATTACAACTGATAAATCTGCATTGACACATCATTATCATCCAAAGTCCATAGTTTGCATTAAGGCTCATTCTTGGTGATGTACAATCTATAGGTTTTGAAACTATACAGTAATGTGTATCCACCATTGCAGTATCATACAGAATAGTTTAGCTGCCTTAAATATCCTCTGTGCTCTGCCTATTTATCTCTACCTTCCCCATAACCCCTGGAAACTAATGATCTTTTTATGGTCTCAATAGACAGTCTCATTCTTTTTCAGAATGTCAAATAGTTAGAATCCTATATTTTATATTGGCTTCTTTCGCTTAGTAATAGGAGTAATATGCATTTAAGGGTCCTCCATGTATTTTTTTTATTATTTTATTTTATTTTATTTTTTCATCATGGTAGGTGTACTTTTTAATCCCCATCACCTATTTCATCTGTCCCCTCACCCACCTCCCCTCTGTTTCCTGGTTTTTCTCTCTCTCCCTCTCTCTCTCTCCTTCTCTGAATGGCAGAATTAGAATCTCTGTATCTTTTCATATTTGATAGCTCATTTCTTTTTAGCACTGAATAATATTCCATTGTCTGGATTTACTACAGTTTGTTTATCCATTCACTTATTGAAGGACATCTTGATTCCAAGTTTTGGTGGATTATAGATAAAGTTGATACAAAAATCCATATATAGGTAGACCTATTTTGTTTGTTGAAGTCAGAAACAACCCATTATTGTCAGAAGGCTCTGAGTTTTAAAGGTTTGTTTGTTGTGGTAGTTAGATATAGTTACTTCTGCTAATATAGCTGACCATTAATTATGTTGAAACATCATGCCTGGACACCTCAGGTTGTGTAAGGGAATCCAGTTTATTTAATCTCCAAGGCAAAATAATTTGATAATCTTCATAGTGTTTTTTAATTCAGAAATTCAATAATTTTATAAATTACCAAATTAAATAGATGCTTACAAATATGCTTCAGATAAAATAAAAGCAAACTGTATATATTTATTGTTTATAAGCAGAATATGATGGTCTCTGCTTACCATGTGGTTTGGATTTGGCTGAATTGACCCATTTTTTTGTAATAATACAAGAAGATATGTGTGTGTGTCTTTGTGTGTGTGTGAAAATATTCCATAAGTTAAGAGAACAGGGCTTAAACGAAAATATATTAGGAAATTATGCCAGTTACCAAATGTAGAACATAAGGTTGTGTGACCTTCTACATTTGTGATGTAGTTAGTCTCATTTTTTTTTTTTTTGAAAGCTGCTCTATATTCAAGAAATTAAACTCCTTCAGTATTGTTGGTCATCGTGTTTGACATTAGATGTAAGGATGAAAACCCTTGGACTGTGCCCGCAAGTAATTCAGTCTTGTAGGGAAGGCACATATAAACAAACAGTGCAATGCCTGGCGATAAGGGCATCAGTAAATGTCTTAAACATATTACAGCAACAGCATGGAGGAGGAATACAGGGTTACCAAGAGTATAATTCTTTCTAGGGGAAGATTCAAGGAAGCAGGAATATCTGCTGAAACTTTTGAATGATGAGAAGTAAAGGTCTCACATCTGTATTTACAATTTAAGACATTGCAGCTTACATGCTTACCTTGCCAAACTTTCCAAATACATACAAAGAGATACTTTATTTATCGCGTGTATAAAATTGTAAAGATCTGAAGGAATGCACAATTTAGAGCTGATATCTCTGGGATAGTTGTGTCTTCCAAATACCACCTAAGCTAGAAGTACATACTCCAGTTTCAGTAGTACCTGTAATAGCCTCTCCGTTGGCTCGCTTCTCCATTTCTGATAATATGCCTTTAAAAACAATGTCCTTTAGGGTTCAATGGACCATGAAATAGTCTCTGCAGAAGTACCCCTGGTGCCGGCACTGAGACAAACATTCATTTTGGCTGTCAGCTAAAAGAACTTGGAAGAAGTGAAGCACATTTATTATGTACTGATATATTCTGACTAGATAATCCTTTTTTAGTTAGAGGCACTATAAAAGCAAGTGCAGATTACTGTTGGCAAAATAGTAAAAAATAAAATTCAGTTGAGCTGCAACACTATTGCTTCCAATTTCACAGCTGGGTAATTTTCTTTATAAACTTCTATTAAAAAGTTTTGCTGGGAATGAGTATATTATTAAATAAACAATTTATAAGATACTAAAGTCAGATGAATCAACAGAATTTAACCATGAAATTTTTTTTATATTCTTAAAATTTGATGGTTTTCTAAGTGTTATATGATCAGTGGGTTGGTTAAGTGACTTAATAAGGATTGGCATCATTATTTGCATGAAAATGCAGTTACAGTAAAAATTTTAATAAAACTTGTGTTTTAGGGAATGTTAAATAAATACGCTTTGTGTATGTAATTGTGGAAAATAAATCCTAAATATTAGCTTTTCTGTATTTTGAAATATTAAAATAATATGCTATTTCCTATTTAACCATGACCCTAAGAAATGGTGGCAAATGTTATTAGAAGGTTAAAAAAAAAATAGGATTAAATTAACTTTTCAGGAGAAAACAATAGCTGTCTTAAACATGGTACAGCAACAGGTTGACCAGTTTGCCATCTTTGGAAGGAAGGAGACACACATTTAATTATATTTTGCACTGTAGGAGGTCCCTTAGACATTTCTGTAAACTGTTATCTTTTAAAATGGAAACTGACTTTTTTTGAAACCGATTTAATCAAAGCCAGCACTTTGCCATCTCTGTGATTCAAAGCACTTTAACATCTCACCCCGTTCTGTATTTATTCCAGTCCCAAGTGAAATAACAATAGCATTGTGAATGCGATCCAGTATTCCAATCTAGAAGTAACACAGATTTTTACATCTAGTGTTTCTGCTGTTTTTCTCGCAACTATCTCAGACTATGTCCTAATTCACTGTTAAAACAGATTAACAAGAGAAAGGCATACATGTCTTAATATATGTTTTGCAGGTTCATGGAAGTCTAGAAAAGGAAGACCTAAAGGATCAGTTAGAGTTAAAATCACCAAGTTGGACAGAGTATTAAATTATGAAACTGTGTAAAAGCAGAGGGGGTTGGGCTAAGGTAATCACAAAAAAAGTGATTAGGAAGATAAGAATTAGTTTAACAAGGTTTATTTGTATGGATTTCCTCTTGACTCTTGTCCCTGGTGATAAGAATGTTTCTTTGCTCCTGGTATGGGAAGGACATCTTTCCCAGGAGAGTTTTGCTCCTGCTTTTAGGACAAAAAAAAAAAAAAAAAAAAAAAAAAAAAAAAGGTCAGAGTGTTTGCATCTTACATCTGCTGTTTTCCAGGCCCCTTTAACTCAAAATAGTCAATATAAAGCAGTACTATATTTTGGGGTGATGTGTTCTGAACCCCCTTCATAAATCACCACCATTTTGCATGTTGTATTAAATTGGTGTTGTTGCTTTAACAAATTACCACAAGCTTTTTAATTTTATTTTGTTTTATTTTATTTTAATTTTCAGTGTTTCAGAATTCATTGTTTATGCACCACACCCAGTGCTCCATGCAACACATGCCCTCCATAATACCCACCACCAGGGTCACTCAACCCCGTACCCCCTCCCCTCCAAAATCCTGTTTCTCAGAGTCCACAGTCTCTCATGGTTTGTCTCCCCTTCCAGTTTCCCCCAACTCACTTCTCCTCTCCATTTCCCAGTGTCCTCCGTGTTATTCCTTGTGCTCCACAAATAAGTAAAACCATATGATAATTGACTCTCTGCTTGACTTATTTCACTCAGCATAATCTCTTGCAGTCCCATCCATGTTGATACAAAAGTTGGATAAGCTTAATGGTTTAAAACAACAGAGATTTAGCTTAACAAATCTAGAAGTCGGAAGTACGAGATGGGTCAGCAGAGCTGTATTTCTTTTAGAGTTCTAGGGAAGAACCCATTTCCTTGCCTTTTCCAGCTTCTAGAGGCTGTCTACCTTTTTTGGCTCATCCTATTTATCCTCAAAGCCGATGACAGAGCATTTCAAAGTTCTCTCCTTGCCCCTCCTTCCCTCCAGTCCTTCCTACCTTCCTCCTTCTCCCACTTCTTCTTCCCCACCCCACCTCTCTTCCCAGCTATCACATCTGCTGTGTCATCACATCAATTTCTCAGACTCTGATGCTGCTGCCCACTCTCTTACAAGGACTTTGGGATCACATTGAATTCACACGAATGGTCTTCCTATCTCAAAATCCTTAATTTAGTCACATCTATAAAATTCTTTTTTTTTTTTTTGCATGCAAAGCAACATATTCACAAGTTTTGGAAATTAGAATGTGGATCTTTTTGTGCCATTATTCTACCTACCACAAAAGAAAATATATGTGAGGTAAATTAATTATGGACTCTCTAAATTTTTATATCCAGAGTCTACTTTTTAAAAATATTTGAAATAACATGAAATACTTAATAAGAAGGTATAAAAATCAAATGAATAGAGTTCAATAAAATATTGCAAAGTGTGGCATCACAGATAAAAATAGAATATCGCTTATATTCAGGAAGCTCATGTCATCTCTATCTCTCCTGCCTCCCTCCATTCCAAAAGTAGCCACTCTTCCCACTTATAACGCTGTTGTAAGAGTTTTGTGTACTCTGAACTTTATATAAATTGAATGATAAAACAAGGCTATGTGTAGCTTGTTTTGCTTTTTACAGACACTCTAAAATTAATGCATTTTATTGTGTGAACTGTAGGTATTTCATTTTCATCACTATGTAGTATTCCATTGATAGAATACAACCACAATTTTTTATCCATTCTGTGGTTTATCAACATTTTGGATGTTTTCAGCTTGAGAATATTTTATATAATGCTTTTTAGAATACTCAGTTACCTATCTTTTGGGAGCATATGTGTGTGTTTTTTCATTGGATGGTGAAATAGCACAGCCATTGGGTATATGTGTATTCAATTTTGAATATTGAATATTCAATTCCATATCACTATGCTAATTTCCAAAGTGATTAAGCTGTTCTTTACTCTCATGAGTACGGTATGACTTTAAATACATAAATATAAAATTCCTGCTTTACAGCCTTGCCAGTAGTTTAATTATTAGTCTTCACTTTAGGCATTCTGGTATATGTGTCCTAGTATTTCACAATAAATTAGTGTTATATTTTAGATTGTCATTTCCTTGATTTCTAAGGAGATTGAGCACTTTAGCATATTTTCACATATACTGGGCTTTTGGATATCTTCTTTTGTAAATATCTACTTAAGCATTTTGCTCACTATTCTATTCAAATATCTGTCTTGTTCTTTATTATTTGCAGGGATTCTGGATCCTAAGTCTTTGTTAATTATGTGTTGCAAACATCTTATCCCAGACTGTGCCTTGCCTTTACATACTTTTAAGGGAACTGTTGGATTAAAAATTTTTTTAACTTTTATGTCCAACTTACCAACATTTTTCTTTTACTAACTTTCCCATAACAATATTCTGTACCTGGCTTCTAGTATGTATGTAATTAATAAACATTTAAAGAATGAATGAAGGAAGAAAAGATGATGATCCTATCACTAATTCTTACTTATATATGTCATTAAGTTACTTAAACCCATATATAAAGGACTGTTTTAGGTAGCTTCTTTTCAAAGCTTCTGTTATAAATTTCTGTGCTTCCCTCTAATAAAGGGAACTATGTTACCCATTTACTTAGGTTGCTACAACATTAAGGATCATTTTTTCACCTTTCTCATCAGGGGTATACATACGTACATACGTACAAAAAAGAATGTATATATTTCTTTCTTCTCTCTCTTTTCTCCTCCTATGGCTTAGCTGATTTGTCCTTCACACAATATTACTATTAGATTCTTCCGGTCACACATTAGGCATCTGTCATTACCATTCCAAGCAGCCTCCTATCTAGCTTGATGACAGTGACTGGGAAGGCTTCAGGCATCAAGCAGCCCGGTTTGCTGCAATCACAGTTCATTCACAGGTGACCCCAGGAGAGGGAGTCTCTACCTCTTCCCAGATGGGGTTTATTTTAGGTAGGGATGTCAACTTGTTAGGACAACATGTGAAGGACAACAGCTATTGCTAGGTGTTTATCAGACAGTAGGACTTCACTGCATTGACCGTCCATGGTGGGATAGGCGGCAGCTGTGTTCTATCCCACAAGGCCTCAAATACGTATTTTTATATTTATGTATTTACACAAGGTTCTTCCTCTGTCTTCATCCTAACAAGGTATCTTTCTGGAGTAATTTTCCTTCCTGAGGAGCCCAATAATCCAGCCTATTGTTATGCCCAAACTGGGCATGTCCATCCAACTCCTTGTGTGACCAAATCATGATGTGGTTGCCTTTCCAGTCTACCCTGTTAGACATCCATATGGTCTGTTCTGGTGATAATCCTAGAGCTAGTTTGTTTTCTTCTGGGCATGTGCTATTCATATAATGTTTAGTGATCAAAAATATGCAAAGAAACATTCACTAATGGTTATAATAGGCACCAGCTGGAGTTAATATCACATGTTTAAAAACTGCCTTTGTTCTTCCTTTCTGTGTTTTGGTGCAAGTCATTTACTCCTTTTATGAAAGCACTCAGACTTATTTTTATAATTTATTTTATTTCTTGCATTGTAATTTCCCTCAAATCAGAGTTGCAAATGATTAGGGTGTGTAAAAACAAATAAACATCATCCTTCTCAAATAGCTACTGATTTTATCTGCAATTAAATATGCCAAAAATTTTTTTGTTACCCATTTTAAAAAGCTACAACCACATGTAATTCTCTATCTGGGAAGCTGTCAGATCTTGTAGATTCCATTTCTACTTTGTTTCTTCTTTTTCATTTCCTTTTCTGGGAATGAAGTTCTGGGGCCCAAATTCAAGAACTTAGGGTTCTTACTGGAGCACTTTTCAAGTCAGACAACAGAGTGTTGCTAGGTTATCCTTCCTAATTCACAAATTTAATGATAACATTTTAGATCTTTGAACCCTGATAACTCCCTACTGCTGACAATTTAATGACCAATGATTATGATTTAAAAAAACTTCCTACTGTATTATTTACTTTTTGAAGTATATCAGTCCCTATCTCTAATAGCTAACCTAGAATGCCTTATTCACCATATCTCAGAATTATCCCATGTATTTTTAGCTCAACGTTTTTGTTCATCTTACTTTCATTCCTAGAATGTCCTATGACATATAGTCTTTTGAAAAAGCGCATTCATCCTTCAAAGCCATTTTCAAACTCCTTCTCTGTAATGTGACTTTTCTTGTCTTGACTCTACCTCATCTGTATATTGATGCTCCTTTTTGGCTTTTCCTTTGTTTCCCCCTTATAGCTTGAGTCAATATACTCCTATAAATTATAAACGAAGTAGGGCAATTATGCTGTACAACCATTCTTAAGGGATGGACCCTGTAGGGGAAAATGTTGATGTTCAATTCAGATTTCCTTGGATCTCTTTTACTGTCTCTGCCCTCGCTTCCTCTATGACTCCCACTTCCTTGTGTTTTTCCTTCTAACAGGCAGAGCCTGAAGTTCTTTACTAGAAAAGTGCTCTTGGGCTACTGGGGCCTGCTTGCCTTAAGGTACAAGCTGTGAGAGCTCTAAGGGCCTAGGCTTTAGATCCCTGGGGAAAAACATTTATCCAGGGACTGAACTGATGCTACAGTGTGGAAGTCCAACCCCCCTACTCAGGACAACTCCGAAGTGGTCCGCGTTGTTATTCCCCCTTGGGCTCAGCCTCCTCTCCTGCCCAAGATGGCATCTTGCTTGGCTGCCACTCCTCTGTCCTTCCTCCCCTTCCTTACCAGTTTTTTTTCTGGGAGTGTGTTTTTAATATCATTTACCCAAACACTTATTTCAGGACTCCTTCTGGGTTAATCTGGTCTAAGACTGCCTCATGAGAGCAGTCCAAAATATATCCAGTTATTTCCCAGTTTATTCTAATTAGACATAACTTGAAGAGTAAGTCAAATTACTCCAGTCCCCAAATACCAAGAGCAAGATACTACTTCCCCAGTATACTGGACAGGTTTCAGTAATTCTGGAAAGGTTGCTTTTGGCCCAGATTTGAAACCCCTGTGGGTGTTTAAAAGAAGCTGTTGAAGGAGAGAAGGTTGGCATTTATCACTTATGTTTGTAATAACTGAGGGCAGACATGCTTACCCGTATAAGCATATTGTTATAATGACTCTGATGGAATTGGCTATAGTTTCTGTCCCTGGGTTGAAGAGTTTCAACTCCCTTGGGCTATTAGAGTCTAGAATTTGATTAGTGTTGGCTGCAGTCTAGTCCCTTATCAGCGATTTCTCTAACACATCAATTCTGTGTCATTCAGCAATGTCTTTGCTGGGAAATAATTCTGACAATCTGGTCTACTTTAAATTTATCAAATAATTGTATGCAGCCTAGCCTTGGTGGATTTTCCACTAAAATGCTCTATATTTTCTCCTTGACAAGCTTCATCTCACTTTCTGTTAAGTTGTGATAAGCAGCCAGTGTCTGGCTAAGAGGCCATGGATTGCTGTATTTTCAGTTCTGAGGGCTCTATCAAAACACCCAAAGTGAAGGATGGGATTTATAGAAGACCTTTAAACTCTATCCTTCTCAGAGATTGTATAGATATTGCTAAGTCTGCTTCCATCATTTTTATGACCTTGTTTCTTGAAATCAAGTAATTCTGCTACATTTTTCTTTACGATTCTTATTGTCTTTTATAAAATGTTTGGCTTCAAGATATTTGTACAACATAGGAGAGCCATAATTCCAAGCATATCATTTCATCAGTTCTCCGCATTACATATACATTCACAGCACTGTACTTGTGTGTCCCCAAATGTCATTTTATAGCACGCTCTGCAGAAAGAGAGCTTCTGTGACTATTTTTTGTTTGAGTTCCTTTTCACTGAAGGAAATTATCTTTATTTCCAACAAAATTCTACTTATGTTTAGAAACTGGCATTTTTACAGTCTTTACTCTTTATACAAGTACAAAATATACTGAAATAGAAAATACCAATTTCTAAGCTTTTTAATTTCTAAAAATCATGTTTTCACGGATAAAAATATTCATCTTTCAGTTAAGAATATAATTGACAAATATTTTGATATTCATTAAGGATAAATTTTGTATTCTTAATAAGGAATAAGAATCAAATATAATGATAGTTCTTGCTTCCTTGTTTAATCATAGGAGGATATAACTCAGAGAGAGAGAGATACACTCTTGCTTCTGATATAGTGGCCTTGGAAGAAGGGGAAAAGATTAGTGAAAAGCTGGTTTTGCTATAAAGGATTAAAGTTGGGACAGCACTTAAAACACTTGAGCTCTGTCCATAGAGGTATGTAAATATATATTCATGAGAAAACATTTCCATTAGGATGACACACTGAAACCTGATCACACACTACTCTAGCTCCACTAATGGGGGGGTGATGGGAATGAGGAAGACTGCTACAGTTCACCCATAAGTTACAAACCTCCTCCAGAGCAGAAGGCACAGACTTCTCTGCGTCTTCTCATGAATGCCAGGGGTTCCACTGTTATGGTTCTGTGCCTTACTCACCTCTTATTCTTTTCACTCTGAGCTCTTGCAATATGTATTTGCTCTGTTCACATCAAACCTGAGTGGAACTTAGCCTCCTTTACTATTTTCCCATAGGAGACACAATTGTATCTACAATCATGGATATAGTAAACTTATTCTTGACTCCCAGTGTATAGTGTAGAATCACAAAGGCCCAGCTTCGGCCATATCAGTACCATCAATCCTGATATTTCCTGTCTTCTAATGCCTACCCGCCTTCTTGTTATTCACCTGCCGCCCATGTAGTGCTCCCTAGACAGTGTATTCCTGTTCTCAACTCTGCCTTCTTTCTTCATGAGGTTAGTCCTACTCTCTACTTCCCCTTCTCCAAAGCCCCAGACAGTTCTGCCAGTCTCAACCCCTCTGATATTTTGGTGGATGCCATTTTATCCATCTTATTTAATAGTAATACACTACCTTATAATATATTATACGTGCTGGAAAACAACCATGAGCATGAGCATGAGGAATGGGAACACAAAAGAAGCAACAATTCCTTCTCACTGGACCTAGCTTATTTTTGAACTGGTATTAAAATATTTAGCAGGATGCTTATATGTCTAAGAGATCTAACTGGTGAACAGAGGAAAAAGAGTATTCTAGAAATTAAAAAAAAATAAAACTTTCTAGTGTAAAGTGCTCTTGAGAAATAAGATATCATGGTTCATTATCTTAGGTTGATTTCCATGATAAACAGAGTCTTAGTTGGAGATTCATTGCAGAAGGTTTACAGGGGACAGCTTTTGAAAACAACACATCACTGAAGGGGGAAAGCAGGTCTGGGCAAAGGGAAACGTTGAGCTGTGATGTCTTTGGAGCAAACACCTCAGGAGATCTTCTGAAGCTCCAGAGCTGGACAGTCCCAGACAGATCTGGGTGGTACACCACAGCATGTTCCACACACATAGTGAAATTCACGTATTCATCAAGTTTGAGAGTAGATACCAGCTGTTCTCTTTTTGCATTGATTGGAGAAATTGTGGCATTTAATTTAACTATGTACATCAGTAGAAGTGATAGTTTTACTAAGTACTAGAAAATCAATCAACCTTAAAAGAATTTCTGTTAATTTTCCTGAGACATACAGGCATAAGTAATGTTCAAATATTTTTTTGAAAAATAGCAAGTAAGAGAAGATCTCTTTTACTCTGAGGAACATCCTTACCATCATCCCATCTTTACCCTGGCTAACAATTTTGAAAGCTTATAGCAGCTGACTAAAGGATTTCAGCCCCTCTGATTAGGCAGATTCAGGTTTACTCTTGCAGGGTAGAAAACATTGTCTAGATGACTTATTTGGAACTAAGTGACCTCAATTTTAATCTAGCATATGGTTAAATCTTAGGATAATTGAGTTAGTCCTCCTGAGAAATACCAAATGCTAAATGTTGTTCCAGTATGCATGTTATATTTAATACAGGAAGGTCACAGTTCTAAATTATAAATAGACCTATAATGGATTTATGAATGATGTGACAATATCAAAAGAATATTTCTAAATATCTTGTAGCACTACTTATTTTTTTTATATCACCAAGGAGTAGATTGCTTTACATTACAGATTTTATACTACAGTGATTGCAATAATTAAATCCATTGAAGTCTGACTAAGTATAAAGTGTAAACATGTATGAATAAACATAGTCTTGTCATCTTTGCCATGTGAAGAATGCCATGCCCTTTATTTTTTGAAGACTGGGACAGTTTATTAGGAATGTTTTCATTTTTAAATGTGTGTTTTTGATAAGCAGAAAAAAGTAAAAGGGAGTCAACTGGTTGATTTGGAGTGGAAAATTACTAATTATTCAAGAAATTTGTGCTACATATCTACATAAATTAAGTAGGCAAGAAAGCGAAATAACTAGATAATCTACATAATCATTTCATTAAGTAGTGATTAAAAATTTTGACTAAATTCAACACTCACCCATTCATGATTAAAAACTATGCAAACGGGTGCCTGGGTGGCTCAGTGGGTTAAGCCGCTGCCTTCGGCTCAGGTCATGATCTCAGGGTCCTGGGATCGAGTCCCGCATCGGGCTCTCTGCTCAGTAGGGAGCCTGCTTCCCTCTCTCTCTCTCTCTGCCTGCCTCTCCGTCTACTTGTGATCTCTCTGTCAAATCAATAAATAAAATCTTAAAAAAAAAAAAAACTATGCAAACTAAGAACAGAATACAAGTTTTTCAATCTGATAAAAAATATCCAAAGAAATCCTACATCAGACATAACATGCTCAGCAGTTATATATCAAAAATGTCATTCACGAAGAGAGACAAGACATGGACGTTCATTCTCTCTACTTTTAGTTAACATTATACTGGAAGTCCTAGTCAGAGCAATAATAGAAGAAAACAAAATAAAGACCTAGGTCCTAGGAAAGAAACCACTCAAATTAAAAAGCTGATTTAGTAAGGTAGGTCAATATATAAAAATCAAGTGAACTGTTATATTCTAGCATAAGGTAATTAGAAAGTAAAAAATTAAAAAATATTGTTCACAGTGTATCAACCAAGAAAATGTGATAAAACATTAGTAAGTCTTCTCTACATTAAAAACTACAAAATGTTTCAGAGGGTAAAGAAACCTATGTAAGTAGGATGTCAATTACAGGTTCATAAAAACAGAAGATTCAATAATAGAGGTTCTTTCTCTTTGTGTTAGTGTTCTGGGGTTGCTATAACAAAGGATCACAAACTGGGTGGTTTAAACAGAGTGACTAGCTGTAGGGAAAATCTGTTCTATGTCTTTCCTGTAGATTCTGCTGGCTTGCTGGCAATTTTTTGTGTTCCTTGGCCAGTACACACATCACTGTAATCTCTTTCATATCCCATGGTATTCTCCTCATATGTGTATATGTGTCCAAACTTCCTCTTTTTAGTATATGTGCTGCTGAAGCAAGCACCAAACTTCCTCTTTTTATAAGGACACCAATCATATTTGAATTAGAAGCCCACTCTACCCAGTATGGCCTTATCTTAATTAATTACATCTGGAGTGACCCTATTTTCAAATAAAGCCATATAATGAGGGTTAGAATGTCAATACATGAATTTTGGAGGACATACTTAAAAACATAATGTTCTATAATCTTATCTAGTCTTCATACAATCCCAACAAAAATTTCTGGATGTTATTTTTTTGTAGAAATGAACAATCTAATTTTAAGAGTTTTATCATTATTCTTATATCTAGTATGTGATTATCTAGAAAGCTTGCTCATACAACCTGTCTTGAGGACTAATTGTAAATATATAATACTCAACAAATGTGGTATTGGCTTAATCTTGGAGGAATAGATCAATAGTACAAACTAGAAGATCCAGAACTAGCCCAAGTATATAAGGTCAGTCTATTTTTTAAAATAATATTACTAGGGTAATTCATTGGGAGAAAGGATGGTATTTTCAACACATGGCACTGTAACAACTAGGAATATATCTGAACAAAATTACTCTAAATGTTTTCCTCACACCGTACATGAAAATTAATTTTTGGATCACAGGCCTAAAAATTAGTTAAATTAGAAAATTTCTAGAAGAAAGCAGAACATATCTCCACAAACATTGGGTAGGAAATATTTTGTTAGAACCCATAAAATTCTAAACATAAAGTAAAAAAACACACACCCACAAACACACACTACACCAGATGACAAAATAAGTACTACCAAAATTAAAAACTGCTTTTCAAGAGACACTGATAATACCATGGTTATGGGTGACCCTAGTGTGTGAAACTACATCACAATTAGCAGCCCAGCCTTGAAAATCTTTGCCCCTGTGTACCTGAGAGTAAAATAGTGTGTGTGGAGAGAGGAACAACAGCTTTTCATTGGCCCGTGAGACAATAACAAAAGATTCAGTATTTATATCATCAGAGCAGCAGGAGTAAAGGAAAATGAGAGTGGGACAGAAACAGTATTTAAAGAAATAATGGCAAAAACTTCACAAATGTGGTCAAAGACACAAACCTATAGATTCGGGAAGCTGGACAAGCACAAGAGAGGATAAGCTTGAGGAAATACACAGCAATACAAAGGAAAACTAAAAGAACTTGTCATTAGCAGACCTACTAGTAAAAACTGTCTAAAGGAAATTTTGGAGAGGAAATGACAGAAGAAATACTCATGGAACATCAAGAAGGAAGACGGAAGAACAAAGTAGAAATATGGGTACATACACAACTGACTATACTTTTCCACCTGCATTTTATAAATCATATTTGATGATTTAAACAACAGTTATAACACCAATATTACAGAAAGTGTTCTCTGAATATAATCAAACCAAAGTAAAAAAAAAACAGAAAGACAGAAAGAAAATGTCTAAACATGTGGCAATTAAACAACACTTTATTTTTTTTAAAGATTTATTCACTCATTAGAGAGAGAGAGAAAGAGAACAAGTAGAAGGGTTGGGGGGAGGGAGAGAATCTCAAACAGCCCTTGCTGAGCTTGGAGCCCAACACAAGGCTTGATCTCAGGACCCTGAGATCATGACCTGAACTGAAACCAAGAAGCGGATGCTCAACTGACTGAGACACCAAGGTGTCCCTAAACAACAAACTTCTAAACAATACATGTCAAAGAGTAAGTCTCAAGAGAAATTTAAGTATACAGAAAATTTAGTTGAAATAAAAATATCAAAATATGTTACACATTATGAAAGCAGTTCTGTGAGAGGAATTCAGGGCATTAAGTCCTTACGTTAGAAAATAGGTAAGGTCTCAAATCAATTGATTTTCTGTATGTTGCAATTCATTCTGTGAATCTACTATTATCCTGATACCCCCCAAAATACAATAAAAAAGAACTCAGATCAATTTCTCTCATGAATTTTGATGCAAAAGTCCTCAACAAATATCAGCATACCAATTCAACAAGTATAAAGACAAATCATGACCAAAGTATGCAAGTCTGGTCCAACATTAAAAAAATCAATGTAATTTACCAAAAAGCAAGAAAGGAAGAAAAATTATGTGATCATATAACTTGGTGCAGAAAAAGTATTCAACAAAATTCTAGCACCCATTCATAATAAAACAAAAGCTATTAACAGTTTATAAATAGTGAGAAATTACTTAAGGTTGATAAGAAAAATCTATAAATATGTACTCCCAACTCCCTACTGGAGCATGCTTTTAATCTCAATCCACTCTGTGTCTCCCAGAATTCAATCCCTAAAACCCCAAATAAACACTTCCCTAAAACCCCAAATAAACACTGTAAAAAGATTTATAGCATCTTCTTCTTGATCAGCTGTTTTCTTAGCAATCACAAAATATCAGCCATAAAAGCATAAAATTGAATAATAATGTCACATTTAATTAAAATAATTACTTCAACATGATATAAAGTGCATTGTCTTTAAGGACATTTCTTGGAATATCTTAAAGCTTAAAAATCGTTAGTGAATAACTATGACCACTTGCCTTTGCTTAATCGAATTTTGTTGTTTAAAAAAGTCATCTGCTTTTTAAAAGACTACATTTAGGAAATGCTAATCTCAATTAACTGGACAAAGATTGTTTGTATCTGATGTCTATTTAGTCAATTTAAATTTAAAATACAATAAAAAAGATTGAGATACTTACTAAACACTAAAACTTAGGATGTTTCTATACCTACCCCTATTTTTACCATATAATAAGAATTTTCTGAGGTAATGTAAGTTTTATTTGAAGATAGATGTTTTCAACTCTCACATTCATCAAAGTTCATAATATACTACTTCAAGAAGTACTTAATGAGTATGTGTTCTAAGAAAAAGAGTAACAGTCAAAAACTAAGCAGCATGGAGGATATAAGGAACAATTTTCAGATCCAGTCCCTATTAAATACACCACAAAAAAGAGTTGTAAAGCCCTTGAAATTATAAATGTGCATGCTGAGTCACTATTGTCTAAATATTCTCCATTTACACACTGGAAAAATTATCATTACATAAAGCATACCAGGGTGAAGTGAAGGACAGATTGAGGAACTAGAATGTCAAATCTTTATTGTGTCTTTATGGCTGTCATTATTTACCCTGTGAAGTGTGTTCTCCTCTAGCAGTTTAAGCAAATTAATTGTGACACATCTGCAATTATCATAGCTAATCGATTTATTTAAATTTCTTCATTTCAGAATACAAGCACAAATCTTGGCATATGAGCATATTTGCCATATTATTGTTAGTAAAAAAAAAATACTGAAAGCAGACCAATACTTGCTATTTTTTGTTTTGACAAGATTAAGTTTGTTGTTCATATAGTTTAACAGGAACATTTCTGTTATTTGTTATTTTGCACAACAACCTGCTTGAGAGTACCAGTATCTCCCTATATATAAAGCATAAATAAATAAAATATACTCTGAGATAATAACTTTCCTGGACTGGGGCTAAGCCAGGTCTGTCTCTGAACACTAAACTACTTCCCAACACCTCACTATAAAGTCATTATAGATTTGATTTGATTCCTTCTGCATGAATATTTTTACATCTGCCATTCTGCCATTTTGCCTTTTTGTCTCCTACAATTCTCTTTTAACACACGCAAACACACACACACTCAACTGAGTTAAAAAGTGTCCTTGATACTGCCTGGCTAGGAAAGCATGTTCACAACCACTTTTATTTAGGTACTGATGAATGGGCTTTGGGAAAACACAGTTTCTATTTTGAATCAATTTTACCTGATTATTACACATTTTTTAGGGGACACTGTCCAAATCCCAGTAGCGAACGAGCAGAACTTTGCTCAGCAAAGTGTAACTCCCAAATTCAACAACAACAACAACAACAACAACAACAAAAGTGCATTTCCATATTTGGAAAAAGGAACTCTCATTTTATTTTCATTAGTGCTCTCCAGAAACATTTTGAGAAGAGTAAGAGTTCCTTTTTCCAAATATGTGTAGTTCATCCCATTTGTGAGTCTGGACCTGCCTATTCTATAAAGTCACTAAATGGGATGCATTCCCTTTCACATTCAATTTACCAATCACACCCATCCCAGTATTTCAGTGAAGATAAATTATAACTGTTCGTAATTAGTTAATTGCTAATTTGCTCATTCATCTCCATATTGTAAATTTTTTTCCATCCCATCTTGTTTATTTATTACATTACTCTTTTCTCTTTTTTATTTCTGAAGATGGAGAAGCAAATTTAGAATAAATATCAGCCCCCCAATTCCCAGGTAACATAAAAGCCAAGCAGCTTTTACTGCTTAGGAAATCAGATTTAATTTAGAAGTGAGTGGGGAGAGGCAGGAAGACATGAAATAAGACCCATCCAAAGTAAAACATACAACTGTAATCCTGAAATAGTGCAAGAGGAAGAGTGAAAGTCATAGGAGCAGAACACGTTTTGTAGTTAGAGGAATTGGGCTCATTCTGACCTTTCCATCCACAGTGGAGCGACCCCGGGCGAGTGAGTTTGCGCCTCTGAACTTCAGCTACGTTATACTAGCCAGGATTCTTAAATTCAGGCAATGAAATCACTTTGATAAGTAACAGAAGATTACAAACCCACTCATTAAACGATATTACACGGCCAGTCTGCATGCAGGAGGAGCAGGGAATCAGATCTGGAGACTTCAGAGTGAGGACGAAGGTCCCTAGCACGCTGCGCTGGCTGCCGTGGGAACGCCCACAGCGTGGCTTCCGCGGGGTGCAGCCTGCACAGCTCACAGCAGCACAGTCATGTCTCACACGCCAGATCTCTTCCACGGAAGCAACGTAAAACGTGGCCCATCCTTTAACTTTTAATCAGGTAATAGTTCCTTCAGGATGTTCCCTCCTCACACAGCTTTTCCAAATCAGGGTCTAAAGCACTTTTGTCTCACTGTATGGCCTCAGTTAACGTACTTGTGCCCCGTGTTCAAGAAGGCGGAGGAAGGGAGTTCTAGCTTCTTCCTTTGACGTGTAGGACATAATATCAATGTTACGGTCCGTGATCAAAGGAACGAGACTGATATAAAGCGAAAATCAAAGCTTTATTTCACGCCAAGCATCAAAAATCAAACTGACCGGTCAGGGCTGTCTCTTACGAAAAGACGACGATGATCCCGACAAGGTCACTCCCAAGAAGGCCGCTCTGGACGAGGCTGCTCCACAGATGAGGCTGCTCCCCGGTCGGAGCCGCTCCCAAGAAGAGGCCACTCCCAAGAAGGCCGCTGATGATGAGGTCGCTCCCCAGACAAGGCCGCTTCCAAGAAGAGGCCACTCTGGAGGAAGTCACTCCCAGGACGAGGCTGCTCCCAATGACGAAGAGGCGATGACAACAGTGACGATGACAAGGAGGACAACACCAATGACACAGACTCTGCTCCCCATGATGCCACTCTGACAAGGCTGCTCCCTGAGGAGGCCACTGCTCTGGACGAGGCCACTCCCTAGTCGAGGCCGCTGCTAATGAGGTCGCTCCCTGGACAGGGCTGCTCCCCGGACAGGGCTGCTCCGGCGAGGCCGCTCCCCAGACAAGGCTGCTCCGGCGAGGCCGCTCCCCAGACAAGGCTGCTCCGGCGAGGCCGCTCCCCAGACAGGGCTGCTCCGGCGAGGCCGCTCCGCAGACAGGGCTGCTCCGGCAGCTCACCGAGGAGGCCTCTTCCCAGATGAAGCCGCTTCCTGGAATGACGCAGCTCCGGCAAGGCAGCAGCTCAGGGTTCGAGGCGAGGTTGCTGGCGTCTAGGCCGTTCCCCGCCGTGCCACTGCCGGGGATCGCGGTGTGTGGGTGGGGCTGCTGGCGTCGGGGCCTCTGGCGGCTCAGGGCCACTGGCGGCTCGGAACCGCTGGCGTCAGGACCTCTGGCGGCTCGGGCCCGCTGGCGGCTTATAGCTCTGACAAGAGCTGTCACAGCTCCTATAGCTCTTATAAGAGCTGTGACAGCTCTTACAGCTCTTCTCCTCCCTCTCTGACGACTCTCCTTCTTCTTCCTTTGACAGCTCTCCTTCTTCCTCCCTTGACAGCCTCGCAGACCAACCTTTATGGGGGTGGTTGAGCCCCGCCCCTACACAGGTGGCCAATTGAATCCCAATTCACCCAAGTGGATATATGTGCGCCCCATGATTGGATGTCTCCACCCGGCCTGCCCTGCCCCTACATCCGGGGTCCACAAGCCAGTTCTTCTGGGAGGGGCAGGCCCTTACAATCAATATCTTAGTATGGGATGAAGGAGCATTCAAAAATTCCAGGTGACCACACAATTCTATAAATGTACATATTGTCTCCTCGAGGTCAATACAACCTTTCCCATTCTTAAATTTTCAAACAGGTGATCCCATGCATCATGTGACTCTCCTTAAAAAAGCAATAGCAAACCAACAAAAACCATGAGGGGCGGCAGGCTGGTTCAGTTGGTAGAGCCTTCGACTCTTGATTTCAGGGTTCTGTTGGAGCCCCACACGGCATAGAGAGATTATTTAAAAATGAAACGTCTTTAAAAAACAACAGCAGCAGCAAAACCCCAATTTGCTCACCTCCTGAAAAGGTTGAAAACAGTAGTTCTAGTAGTCAGTGTGTACTCTAGCTAGTCCAAGATATCTAGGTGATATCCATCCCTACCCTCCCTCCACAGAACCCCATCTTGATACTCGGCAACCTATCATAAAATGCAAAGTGAATTTCCAGACTTTCGCTGTACATAAAATATCACAGAAAATGTTAAAAGGATGAGAAGAATGAGTTAAAATATGTTATGTGTGTGTATATATATATTGTATATTTAACCTTAATATGTATCATTTAATATATAAATATATTTATTTTATATAAATATTTTAATATATGTATGTATCTGCTTGAATGATGTTAGAATAAATGTATGTTTAGAGTTAGAGTCCTCATTATTGCACATAGTCCTGAGATGGTAGTCTCTATATGAATTTATTTCTCCACTGTTTACTCTGTGTTCCCTTTGCCTGCCAGAGGTTCAGTTTCTTCAGAACTTTTACCTGGCACCATAGTCCAAACATTAATCCCATATTAAATTAATACCTCAGTCATCTTGCCTGTTGGAAGTTTGCTGTAGTCTTTCTTTCTTTCTTTTTTTTTTTTCCCCAAGATTTTATTTATTTGAAAGAGAGCACAGGCCAGGGGGAGGGGCAGAGGGAGAAACAGACTCCCTGCTGAACAGGGAGCCTGATCCCAGACTCTGCCAGGACACTGGGATCATGACCTGAGCTGAAGGCAGCCACTTAACTGACTGAGCCACCCAGGCGCCCCTGCTATTATCTTTTCTTAATGTTTACACGGAATTACTCACAGATCCTGAAGAATACTCTAAATTCTTAATATATATCTCTCTGCAACCATTGGAAAGCAATAACATTATTCTTTATAATAATCAGGTCAATCTGTGCAGTTATCACAGTCAACATTATGACTGTTTTTTAATTTTTATTTTATTTTATTTTATTTTATTTTTGTTCCATTCTTCTGTACCACAGGAGTCCATTAATGGCAAATTTTTAGCTATTTTGGCTTCCAACTTAATGGAATCAGCGTTTTTTCACTGTGTAGAGGTAGTCTTTTCTTGCGTTCTGTGACAAAAACCCTGCTATGTATTTACCTCATTGCTTTCTCTTTCAAGGCCCCAAGGAAAATTCTTATCATCTTTTTTGTAGTTTGGTTGGGTCCATGTGATTGAGGTTTGGTTAACGTAACATTGTCGTCAAGATTGGCATTAGTTGTATTCCAAATATGATCCTTGAAAGGATCCCATTGGAACCTGTAGTCCTCTCTCCCCATCTGCAATGGAGTTGGATGCCACATATCCTAGTTTTTTTTAATAGATGGGAAATACTGCCTGATCTGCATCAGACTGTGATGAGTGTATGTGAAAGAAATTGTTATTGTCATGCCAAATAGATATTTATTTATTTATTTATTCATTTTTACAGCAAACCTGTCTTATCCTTACTTTTGTGGTACTAAGACTTTTCACCCAGCAGAATTCAAAAGCATAAGGATGAAACAGAATTTCTGAATAGATCAAACACCTGACATTCTAATTTCCACAGTTTGTTCCTGGACTCACAAACTTTGGACTATAAAAAGAAAAAACTACTACATTGTTCATTAGTTATTGTTCTCACAGTAGGATAGGGAAAGGGGTATTTCTTTTGTTGTTTTCTTTTCATTAGGATAAAAAATAATAATCTAACTCAACCCTGACAGCTCAATCTCTGATAAGTTTTTTATGCTAAGATTATTAAATTTAATGTTGGAGCTGAAGAAGAAGCAAGTAACCTGAAATTACTTATGTAAATGTTTAAACTTATATTCCAAGATTATAATAAATGTATTAGACAAAGGGATGTCTTGATAGAGAAAGAATTAAAACACTTGAGTTCAATCTAACACCATCCAGTGCCAGTTGTATGACTGCCCCGGATGTTATTTAAATTCTCCAGAATTCAACCATCTTCTTTGTAAAATGGTCTTAATGCTAACAAATATTATAAATCTTAAATGGTTCACTTACTTAAAATTATTATTTAATATACTAGATAAATGTTGAATCTTAACACAAATATTACCCTTCTGCTGTATTTCTACATTAAGTATATATCTTGGACATATAATGAGCTTTTCTTCTCTTCCTTGACCCTGACTAATATTCCTTGTGAGTAATATATTGACACGTCTACTGAGAGCCAAACATGTAACTAATGTTTCAGAAATTCAGAAATCCTGCTTCTTCATCTATCATGCAAGGGCAATAAATTGTGACATATCAGAAAAAGAATCTGATTAAACAAATTATTATTTTCAACATGTTTTAGAGACTGGTACTTAAATTATCAGAGACACATGCAGTGAAGATGAACCAAAAGTATTTTGTAATTAAAGTTCAAAATAGCTTTCTCTCAGTAGGTACAAAGTATAATGAAGGAGGTGAGAGATCGTAAAGTGAACATCCATTATCCGGGTATATATACCTTGAAATCAGCATGCACTCCTCTCTGTCCCAACTCTCTCCCTTTAAGCCACCTAAAATTTCTGTCAGCTTTAACTTCATAATATATTTTCAATCTGACACTTCTCTTCAGCTGTAAATGTTATCAGTGCAAAGTCTTCATAATTTCCTGCTTAGATCTGCAATTGATGCTATTTTCCTCTCCTATTTATATTAAGACACATTTGAAGTACAATGAACTGCACATATTTAAAGTGTATAATTTGGTAGGTTTGGACATAAGTATATAACCATGAAACCATCACTTCGATCAAGATGATGAACATATCCATCACCTCCCAAAGTGTTTTCATGCACCTTTATAATCATCTCTTCCTTCTTGCCATCCCTAAGCAAAGAGATCTGTATTATGGCACTGAAAGTTTGAGTTTTCTGAATGTAAAATCACACGTCATCCTTTTTTTTTTTCTGGCTTCTTTCACTTGACAAAATTATTTTGAAATTCATTATTTGTTGCCTACAAATATTTCATGGATATATGGATATACTGTATCCATATGATATGGATATACTGTAATTTGTTTTTTCCAATCACTTGTTGATGGATATTTGATTATTTCTTGTGTTTTGGCTATTACAATTAAAGCTACCATGAACATTTGTATACAATATTTACATGGATTTATGTTTTCTCTTCTCTTTGCTAAATGCCAACATTTGATAAAGTCTTAATTTTAGCCAGTGAAGGAGTTTGGGCTATGGACTAGTGACGTTGAGCACCTTTTCATGAGTTTGTCATTCACAGATCACCATTTGCTATATTTGTTCACATCTCTGCCACTTTTTTAAAAAGATTTTTATTTATTTATGTATTTGTTTATTTGAGAGAGACAGCGAGTGGGAGTGTGGTGAAGGGCAAAGGGGAAGGGAGAGGGATAAAAGCAGATGTGCTGAGCACGGAGCCTAATGCAGGGCTTGATCTCAGGACTCAGAGATCATGACCTGAGCTGAAATCAAGAGTCAGATGCCTAACCAACTGAGTCCCCCAGGTGCCCCCTCTGCCCAGTTTTAAAGGGTTGTGTCATGTGTTGAATTGTGAGATTTCTTGACTTCTTGACAGAGTCTTTCACCTGACATAATTGTGGCAAATATTTTCTACTAGTCTGTGGTGTAGTAGACCTCTTAACTGTTCTTCCTGCTTTATTCTTTCATAGTCTCAGAATATTAATAATTTGAGATTCAGGTTGGTTTCTTGCTTAAGAGCCTCAAAACTTTTCACTTTGCCTTAGAATAACATCCAGCCTCCTCACCCTTATCTCAAGGCTTTATGTAATTGCTGGGTCATAGGGTAGCTCTATTTTGAATTTTTTTGAGGAGTCTTCCATACTGTTTTCCAAAGTGGCTGCACCAAGTTGCATTCCCACCAACAGTGTAAGAGGGTTCCCCTTTCTCCACATCCTCCCCAACAGTTGTTGTTTCCTGCCTTGTTAATTTTTGCCACTCTAACTGGTATGAGGTGGTATCTCAATGTGCCTTTGATTCGAGTTTCCCTGATGCCTAATGGTGATGAACATTTTTTCATGTGTCTGTTAGTCATTTGTATGTCTTCTTTGGAGAAGATTCTGTTCATGTCTTCTGCCCATTTTTTGACTTGCTTTTTTGGGTGTTGAGTTTGAGAAGTTCTTTCTAGATCTTGGATACCAGCCCTTTATCTGTAATGTCATTTGCAAATATCTTCTCCCATTTCGTGGATTGCCTCTTCTTTCACTTGGATATTTTTTTCCTGCTTTGTCGAAGATTAGTTGACCATAGAGTTGAGGGTCCATTTCTGGGCTCTCTTGTCTATTCCATTGATCTATGCATCTGTTTTTGTGACAATACCATGCTGTCTTGATGATCATAGCTTTGAAATGTAGCTTAAAGTCAGGCATTGTGGTGTCTCCGGGTTTGGTTTTCTTTTTCAATATTCCCCTGGTGATTCAGGATCTTATCTGGTTCCATACAAGTTTTAGGATTGTTTATTCCAGCTCTTTTGATAAGGATTGCATTGAATGCATAGATTGCTCTGGGTAGCGTAGACATTTTAACAATTATGAAGGTTCCTCAAGACATTAAAAATAGAGCTACACTATGACCCAACAATTGCACTACTGGGTATTTGCCCCAAAGATACAGATGTAGTGAAAAGAAGGGGCACATGTACCCCAGCGTTCATAGCAGCAATGTCTGCAATAGCCAAACTGAGGAAAGAGCCAAGATGCCCTTCAACAGACAAATGGATAAATATGTGGTCCATATATACAATGGAATATTACTCAGTCATCAGAAAGGATGAACACCCACTATTTGCATTCTCATGGATGGAACTAGAGGGAACAATGCTAAGTGAAATATGTCAAGCAGAGAAAGACAATTATCATATGGTTTCATTTATATGTGGAACATAAGGAATAGCATGGAGGACATTAGGAGGAGGAAGGGAAAAATGAAGTAGGGGAAATCAGAGGTGGAGACAAACTGTGAGTGACTGTGGACTCTGAAAAACAATCTGAGGGTTTCAGAGGAGTAGAAGTGGAGGAGGATGGATTAGCCCAGTGATGGGTATTAAGGAAGGCATGTATTTCAGTAAGCACTGGGTGTTATACACAAACAATGCATCATGGAACACTACATCAAAAACTAATGATGTACTGATGGTGACTAACATAACATAATAAAAAAAAAAGAAAAATTGAAAAAATTAAACAAACATAAAGACCAAGTTTAAATTAAAAAAAGAAAAAAAAGGCTTTATGTAATCTTACTGCTGCCGTTTTTCTGGTCCCATCTCCCTCAACTTTCTTCCTCACTCCTGCCTCCACCCACTCTATATCTATACCTGGCACACCAGCCTCATTCCCACCACTGCTGTCCTCTCTGTTTGAAACCCTCAGCCCCAAACATTTTCTGACTATTTCTTCTTGCTGTTCAGGTAAATTTATTTAAATGTGAGGTCTTCTCTAATTAGTTCTAAATTAAGCTAAAAAATCCAGTCACTCTGTTTTATTGGTTCACACAACTTATCAAACTCTGGTATTATCTTATCCATTTTTAAACTTCTGTTTTCTGCCTACCTCAAATAGAATGTAAACTTTATATAAATTAGGACCATTTCTGCAATGTTTACCACAGCTCTTTAACACCTTAAACAATACTTGGTAGAGAAGGAGCTCAGTAAACATTTTCTAAGTGAATGAAAATTAATGACCCGCTGAGTACAAGTCAGCAGTGTATGGAGTTGGCTCAGGTTGACTCAGCGATCATCTCGCCCACACTGTCCACCAGTGACTGACTTTACATTGTTAGCTTGAAGCAGGTCATAGTAGAAATATTTACCCCATGGAAAATTAGTAAGTGACACAAATCAGGACTTTTTTTCCCCCTTTCTTTTCCTTTTCTTGTCAAGTTACTTATTAAACCTTTACTAGTATACTTCAGGTTATAGTTATTCTATTGCATAATTGTTCATTAATCTTTGATGAATTCTATTTTGACTGGAAGGGGGTACTGGTTTGGGTACTCAGGGCTAAGAGTTTGCCCCCAGTGTGATAGGATGAGAGGGCTGCATGGTTAGTGAATGTTCTTCATGTATCAACCTTATTGTAGGCTTACTTCTAGTCCTCCAGAGTTTCTTGCTTTGGGAGGCAGAGCCTGTTTTTCAGATCTCAGTGTCCACACTCATTGCTTGAGCCTATGGGTAAATGCCACTGTTGACTCTGCCTAGCTGAGACATGGTATGGGCTCCTTGCCTCAGGTTCCAGAATGAAATGTTCACCTGATTACATGATGACTGCCCTAGGGTCCCCTCTGCCTTTTGCTTTCCATCTATTCTTGGCTGAGAAAATAGCTTTCCACTATCTCCCAAACATTTTTCTCCCTATTGTATATTTTCAGCTGTGCCTTACTTTTATCTTTTCTTCTATCAGTCCTGTTGTTTCTGAATCCTATAGCTTACAGATTCCTCATGGTTTTTATTCAGTGCATTACACTGTTATGTACTCTTAAAATTAAGGTTGTTAATTTAAGGGATTGGGGCAAGATAGAAAGTACATATTTCTGTGTAGTGGGGATATGATCCTGTGGTATAACATGATAATTTAAATGTGAGAATGAATGGATTAGTCAATGACATGTAATACTTTATAGTATATAATACTGCTGTATTACTTGTTAAGAAACTAATAATCTCTCAGTGGAAAGAGCATAGGTTAGCTAACTGACTAGATTTTATGCTAATTTCTGTTGTCTCTTTTCTACAACTAAAAAGTAGTTCATATAAGCTGTAAGAACAAGGCAAGCAGCTTAAATTATTTAATATCTTTATTTCCTTTAAGTCTTTCTTAATAATAAAAGTGGTGGATATGAACTTAAATCTCTTGCTCTTTACTTGCCAATGACAAGGAGAAGCAAGGAAAAGATGATAAATCCTTGCTCAGTGAACCAGAGTAAAGTGAAACCATTCAGCCGTTTAGCTTATATTATTACCAAGTGTAAACTATGGTCCCTTTATAATTATCAACCTATTTCATTTTAGTGTACATGATGTATGTGCCTAATCATTCACATTGATAGCACTGTTGACAAGTATTTTTTTTATGAAGAATGCATTAAGTTGAATGAGAAATATATATATATATATATATATATATATATATATAAAATTTAAGGTATGTGGGTCAAGATTATATACATTAGATTATATATGGACCAGTGGCGAGGGACATGAATAACAACAGCTGGGAAAGTGTTGAGATATTTTTGTGACTGGAAATATAGGAAAGTGTGTATTATTTTAAATTGAAATAAAAGTAACTGTATATGTGCACAATCAATTATGTGGTAATAAACAAGAAATAGTAGGGCAGATTTTGTAAATATTTATGCCTGTAATTAAGTACAATTTCAAATTATAAATTCTTTATAATTGTGTAATATATTATGAATACATTCTTTTTATATATCTACTTTATACTTACCAACTAGTTTTATTAAAAAGTTATGCTCATTAAAAAGATTTTAGAAAAATAGGAACAAAAAAGAAAGAAAGAAATATCCATAGTCCCTCAACTGACTAAGAAAAAAGCAAAAATGAATGAATATTTTAACACATTTTCTTTTGTACTTTTTTCCTAAACACATAACGGTGATTTTTATGTTTTTTTTTTTTTTTTAAATTTCCTTGAATGAAATTGGCATCATGTTAGAGCCCTAAATATCATGGTGAATTCCATCCAGTGGAACAGCTTTTTCCAGAGGACTGCATGGATCCTAATGCATAGATATTTTTCTAATGAAAGATACCAAATTAAAATGAAATAGTTTACTTTTATTATTCCTTTGGCAGTTAGATCTTGGATCTCTCTTATGAGTGTACTATGTGTCAAATTTCATCATGCCTAATTTGGTTAAATGATAATTCTACTGAAGACTTTTAACCTGTTAACTCTCCTGAATACTTCTCTCCTGTATGTCTTCAAGTAATTTTTCCCTTTTCTAAAATCATAAATTTATCACTATGAATCTGAGATAAAATTTCCAGCGCTACACTAGTGAAAGACAAATTGTGCATAAAGAATTGTTGATCACAGGGGCACCTGGATGGCTCAGTGGGTTAAGCTTCTGTCTTCAGCTCTGGTCATGATCTCAAGGTCTTGGTTTGGAGCCCCTGCATCGGGCTCTCTACTCAGCAGGAAGCCTGCTTCCCCCTCTGTCTGCCTGCCTCTCTGCCTACTTGTGATCTCTCTCTCTCTCTGTCAAATAAATTAATAAAATCTTAAAAAAAAATAAAAGGTTGATCACAAACTAAAAACAATGTAGTTTAAATGCTGTCATTCAAAGCAGTGTTGATGATTCTTCATGTTCTTCTAAAACAGAGATCACAAGTAGGCAGAGAAGCAGGCAGAGAGACAGGGGGAAGCAGGCTCCCTGCTGAGCAGAGAGCCCGATGTGGGGCTTGATCCCAGGACCCTGAGACCATGATCTGAGCGAAAGGCAGAGGCTTAACCCACTGAGCTACCCAGGCGCCCCTAAAATTCGGTTTTTGTATATAATGTCTTTTGGTCTGATTTTTGTCTTCACCCTTGACACTAAGAAAGAAAGAAAGAAAGAAAGAAAGATGAATTCCTTACATGTCAGAGTGTTTAAATAACTTCATAAAGATCATTCAGCCAGAAAACAATAGAAATTTATATTCAAACTTGGTTTAGCTGCCCTAACTTCCAGGCATTATATTAGAAACTTAAATAACTGGATTATTTAGTGAAAAAATATAAAATATATCAGAACTGTTTTACTGCTCTTTTAAAAAGTTTGTATAAACTAAGGAATTCAAGGTTCTTTTGTTTGTTTGTTCAACCATGTGGACATTTAATTTTACCAAATTCTTCAAAATCTGTTAATTCTGTTACCAAAAAGAAGGTAGTGCTTGAATATAGATTCATATACAAGTGATTCATCTCTCAGTGATTAACTTAGATTCAGTGTAGCAATGCTTTAATGACTTATTTTATTTTATAAAATATAATTGGGTTAAATAATAAAACATTAAATCTGGAGTCTCAATTGTTGAATTTTTAACACTAGCATGCTCATTTAAAAATACTTTGAGCAATAATAGTTTGAAGAAATCTGAATATTTGAGTTGAGCCAGGTCATATTTTATTATACTCCTATAAGCTTTATACTGATTTCTAAAATTAAGAAGTTTTCCTTAGTGAAGATGAGTAGACTGATATCACAAATGTGACCTAGAGGGACTCTATTTGAGTCAGATACTCTATAGGCTTATGTGAATTTCTGACCCAGTTGCCCCATCTTTGGTGATGCCACAGAATTTGGTTATTATATAAATAATACTTTTCATAGCTATTATTGTCCTTTATTTACCTACTTACAGTGATTAAAGTTATATATTAAATTCAAAACACTGGAAAGGATGTAAGTCAGAGAAAATTTGAGTAAACTTTTAAACTATTCTTTTATAAGCTTTTGCCATTATGCTTCAGAAGTTATTAAGACTCAATACTGCAGGATGATTTTGGAACACCCTCTAGATATAATTGTGCTCTCTAATTAGGAGAACATTTTCCTTCTACTGTTTTGTCTTTTACTCCAGTTCATGATAACCAGTGCTACCTGCTTATTCAAATCCCTTTAATATCTTTTCTAGAACAAATTGTATTTATATTGTGGAATCATTGAGTCATACAGCTGATCGAAATGCTTGCTTTGTGTGTATAGCTATTAAGAAGCTCTGATCTTAATTTGCTCTTTATGAACTAAATTATCTACAATGTAATTTCTCTCCCCAACTTTTATGTTCCTCTCTGATTTTTTCACATTAGTGTTCACATTCCTATACTATGTGTGACTTTGTCAGCCGCTTATAAGACTCTTTAGTGAGCAAATCTGTGTTTAGAATAGATAAATTGCAGTGTCTTCTCAGACTTGCTCAGTAATATGTCTGTGATGAAAACTCTGAAAAGTCATGCTACCATTTAATGCACTAAAAAATGAGATGGTTAAAATTTGTCCTGTATAGAAAGGAATTACTTAGGAATATTGATTGTTTAGGAATATATGACTTTAATTTCTGGCTGTGTAACCAAAAGAACCAAGCATCTTCTAGACAGGAATTAGGATTCTAATCACCATAATTGGTTATATGAAGTTGTTAAAATCACTTGGGGTTCCACTGTTACTAATTCTGAACCTATGGCAGGTTGTTATTTATTCCCAACAGATTCCATGTGAGCATTTCACCAAAATGTTTTTAATTTTTAAGTGAGATTTATAATCAGAATTTTAAAAATCCTTATACTTTAGCCTGTTTTTTGAGGTTCCATCTAATCTTTGCCAGAACACTGATATAAGAAACGTAGGTTCTAGTCCCCTTTTTGCCATCAATTAGCTTTTGACCATAAGCAAATATTTAGTTTGAAAGAAATTGTTTTCTCGTCTATAAAGCTAGGGGCTCAGATTGGACAATTTCAAATCTCAGTCCCAGCTCTTCAAAGCCCATGATTTTGCTTCTTTTCAGGGAATATGATCAATATGCATTATTATAATGAATAAATGTTTAGTTTCTCCTTTCCAAGTTAGCTATTCACTGTCAATATAGTTATAATAAGCCAAATTAATTTTACCTTTCTCTTACTCAGTTCTTGTCTCACAGAAGAAAAACTGTATAGACATGAAATTTTAAGAATTAGGAATAGGGGTATCCAGGTGGGTCAGTTGGTTAAGAGTGTGACTCTTGATTTTGGCTTGGGTCATCACCTCAGCATGATGAGATAGAGCTCTGCACTGGGCTTCATGCTGAGTGTGGAGCCTGCTTAAGATTCTCCCTCTCCTTCTGCCTCCCCCACAACTCCCGCACTTTCTGTTTCTTAAAAAAAAAAAAAAAAGAATTAGAAAGAATAATTCACATCACTAGAGTATGTATTTTCAAGAAGACAAAATAAATAAAGCATGAGCTCTTATTTTTCTTTCAGCAATGAACTGTTATTCTACATAGAATTCCATATTCCAGTATGTCTTACATAATATACTTTTTTTTTAAAGATTTTATTTATTTATTTGACAGACAGAGGTCATAAGCAGGCAGAGAGGCAGGCAGAGAGAGAGGGGGAAGCAGGCTCCCCACTTAGCAGAGAGCCTGATGCGGGGCTCAATCCCAGGACCCTGGGATCATGACCCATGCCGAAGGCAAAGGCTTTAACCCACTGAGCCATCCAGGCACCCCCATAATATACGTTTAAAGCATACCCTATTAAGTTGCAATGTAAGGTCTCCATTAACTTTACAATTATAAGTTTAAATGAACAGTCTATATAATTTCAAAATGTTGCTGAAATTCAGAAGAGTTAAACTTTATAATTTGATTTTAATTCCAAATAATGTTTCTTATCACTTGCAGTTATTTCAGTTTGTCATATTTCACAGATCTACTCAGGTAGTTGTATGTGGTGACTCTATGCATTTAGTTATTTGCAGTCATTGTCTCTTCCAAATTTACTATATAGACTTAGCTAAATTACTTTCCAGTACTTCAGCGCTGTTTATATATCTATTTCATAATGTTGCATGATTTTTATATTTCAGTGAAATAATTGGTCAGGTAAAGCTTTGACATGGTACCTGAATACAAGGGCATCCCACCATTATTACATCCTTGTTGTTGAAATTTAGGGCTTAGGATAAAGGATCCAAAATGAGAGAATTATATGGAAAAGATGAGTATGGAATTTCCTGCGGCATGGTTTAATAGGGGAGAGCCTAGATTTTGGAATTGGATGAATATAGAATAGGTTTAAACCAGTTTTAATCATTTACTTAAGTTGCCTAATACAAATATTAATGCTTTTATCTGCACAATGATAAAATAACTACCATCTTGCCTCATAATAAATTGCATTATGTAAGATGATTAGCAGAATACCTGGTAAATGGTAAGCAGTCAATACATCAAAATTGTTATGGAATTATTACTATATTTGGCACTTAGAGTACTAAAGACAGAATTTGCTTTATTCTGGTTCCTGCTAAATTTTCTTAAAGTTATGTTATGTTAAAGTTATTTCTTAAAGATAATGTTTTAATAGGTACTTGCCAAAGTAAAAGTTCTTCACTATAGAGCTTTTACTATGAACCAGGAGGAACATGGGATATCACAATGAGGTTGCCAAAATCCAGTCCAGCATAGCCTAGGCCAGGATCCTGCACAAAGGAAAGCTATAAAGGGTAATGTCTGGGTCTTTAATTATCTGACTGTAATGTCTCTTCTTCTGTCAGACCCTGGATTGACAATTAACCCAAAAACATTCATTTCGCTGTCCTCACAAAGGAAACCCAACAAATTATTTGCCATTAAATTGTGGCTTAATTACAGGACTTCAAATTATCAGCCATTATTATCAAAATGTTCCATTCACTGGACAGAGTATTTTGCTTCCTTTGGCATGGTAATTTATATGTATGCTTAACTGCTTTGGTAGATGTTGGCCCACAATAAATATTCTCGCTTCAAACATTTTTCTTTTTTAAGATTTTATTTGTTTGACAGAGATCACAAGTAGGCAGAGAGGCAGGCAGAGAGAGGAGGAAGCAGGTTCCCTGCTGAGCAGAGAGCCCGATGTGGGGCTCGATGTGGGGCTCGATCCCAGGACCTTGGGATCATGACCTGAGCCAAAGGCAGAGGCTTTAACCCACTGAGCCACCTAGGCACCCCACTCCAAACATTATTAAGAGGGATGAATATCATAACTTTTCCTGATGCCCATTTGCTCTTATAGATCTTCCTCAACTTACAATGTGGTTACATCCTGATAAACCTATTGTATACTGAATATTTTAAGTAGAAAATGCATTTAATAGCTTGGCCCAACCTACATTAAATGGGCTCAGAACATTTACATTAGTCTACAGTTGTACAATGTCATCTAACACAAAGCCTAGGTTATAATAAAGGTTTGGTATCTCATGTAATTTACTGAAAATTGTACTGAAAGTGAAAAGCAGTATAATTGTGTGGGTACAGAATGATAGAAGTATAAGATTTCTTACCCTCTTCATAGTGTTGGCTACCTGGGAGCTGTGGCTGCTGTTACCCTCGCCTAACATGATGTGAGAGCATCTACTACATATCACTAGGCCAAAAAAAGATAAAAATTCCAAGTGCAGTTGCTACTGAATGTGTATTACTTTCACATCATCATAAAGCCCAAAAATTGTTAAGTTTAATCATCCTAAGTCAGGGATCATCTGTTATTTTCCTTCTGGTGTAAACTTCATCTCTGAACTTTTAAAAATGTTATTTCTATTTTCTGAGACCTATTAAAGTTCTATGTGTTTCTGTTGTCTACCTATCACATGGAAGAACTTATATAATTCTAATTTATGTTCTTCTATTTCAAATTCTAGCATTTTCTTCATATCCTTCAGCTCATTTATTATATAGTTTTCCTTTGTTTTGGTCATTGTTTTCTTATATGTCTTTATTTCCTGTAAATAGTTTTTAAGATACTCATTTTCCTCCATTATCCTCTTTTTCTTAAAATACATTTTTTTGAGGGTCAAAAAACTTCCTTAGAGGATGGAGTGAACCAGCAACATGGTTCTAGTTCTTTCTCTTCGCAACTAAGACCACTCCAGTGCTTTCTGAGTTATAGGGCTGTATTTGTCTGTGTTCTCCAGAGGATGGCGCATGTGGCATGAGATGAGGCTGGAGGAATGCGCAGAAGCCAGGCTGCTTGGTTCTATGGGTCCTAAGACAACTAGATGTTTTCCCAAGTATAGTGGAAGGTATTGGTAGATTTCCAGGCAGGTCAGTGACATCATTCAGTTTAAAATTTACTCTTGATGTTATATGTATTTAGGAATGTACTTTTTTTACACGCATATATTAGGAATGTTTAAACCTAAGAGTTCCCAAAAGAAGGGAGGAAAAAAATGCCAAGAGTAGAACACCAATTTTGAGGGATCTTGAAAAAATGATATTATCCTGACATCAGAAAACCTCAGTCCAAAACTCAACAGGAATGGCTTTTTGAAAATGCCAGAAATGGTTCTGCAATGCTTCAGACTCAAAGACGAATGATGCAAAGAACTGGTGGGTGTCCTAGAGCAATGGGACTGGTGATTGCTTGTGGAATACTAATCAGCACGTCCACAAATGATAGCCCACTCCACCACTACGTGTACGTCAACACCGCCTTTCCTCCCTACTCTCCTCATTTCCTTTCTTTTTGCTAAATTGAACTATGACAAGGAGAGGTTCTTGCTACAGAGAGAAGAGCTTTCGGCCAAATAGGCATGATAGAACTGGAAGATTTTAGCTAGGAAGAACAGGGATTCTCAAATCTCAAAGATGCGTTGTTTCATATTTTGTCCTCTGTCACGTCCTGCTCCTCATCAGATACATCTTAAAGTAGGTAGGAAGAAGTACTAGAAATCTGAAAGGGAATCTCAATTACAAATGCAGCCATTTCATTGAATGTCTAAACTCAGTGGGGTGGAAACATAAAGCAAGCTTATTTCATCTAATCACAGGTGGAAGATCTCTCTGTTAAATTGCCCTGAGTGTCCCTTAACATTTTAAGATGATCTCCTAATTTTTTGCTTGCACATTCCATTATTACTAATGCTGTCCTATCGGAAATTTCCATCTCGTATCCAGCATATGCTCAAGCCCTCCCCACCCCCCCACCACAGATTACGTTTCAGAACAAGCTACTGGAAATTGAGGAATATATAATCTTTTTGCTTCTCTTCCATGTGTCAATCTTCTATTTTCTCTGTTATTTGGCAAGGAAGAGGTATTTGGGAAATTAGGCACTAGTTGTTGTTGATTTTAATTTAATTACTTGGGTATGCAATGTCATTCTTCTGTTACTGATGTTTCTCTAGCTATGCTGGCTTACCATTAACAACCTCTGCGAGGAGGTGACCAAATGTTGGCCCTACAGTGAAGTGTGTCTATAAAAAATGGGAACCGTGTGAAAGGCTACTCTAGTGAAGAGACCTGTCTCAATCTGATACAGGACATTGACTTTTGTTTCTGGAGTCTTTTCATCTACTGATCATCATTTTTGATGCCAACAAGTTACTTTGAGTTGGCTACCATCCTTGACAACCACTTAACCCACAGGAAATCCTGGCTATCTCTCAATCTGAGTATATCAACTCACCCACTGTATCTCCACTGCATCTCAGCTTCCTCCATAGGCTTCCTATTACATTTCTCTTCCTGCTGATAGAGGCAGAACAGCCATTTTGTTGCAGGGCAGAAATCCAACTGGGGAATTAAAGGTCCATTTATTCTACTTGCAGGTAATTCTAGGCCCTGAGAGTGATTTCTTTGGAGTGGATCCTTCACTTGCCTAGAGGTTGGAAGAAGGATTTCTCTGATATTTGGATCTAGTGATAGCAAGTATTGAAAGTGGGGCACTGGGATGATGGTACTAACAACAACAGCTAGTATGGTTAACCCCTTGGTAAGCCAGAATGGTATATCTCACCCCCAATTATTTTTGGAGTTTCTTTACAGTGTGGAATTCTTGATATCTTATGATGTGATAGACTGAGAAAGATATAATATTATTTAAGTATTATTCTAGACAAACCCATAACCTCTACTTACTCAGGAGAAATAATCAGGGAAACCTAAACTAAGTGATGTTCTATAAAATAACTATCCTTGTACTCTTCCAAAATGTCAGTGTCATTACCCTTAGGAAATACACTGAATTAGTTAAAGGTGAAGTTTCATTATGTCTGCAAACTACTCTCCAGTGATTCAGGGGAAAAAAAAATAAATTAGAGAAATAAAGAAGATGTGTCAAAAAGGTGCCAAATGGTGAGTCTAGATACAGGGCATATGCAACTTACTATATTATCCTTTACAAATTTTGTGCAGATTTAAAATGTTTCAATAAAATGCACCTGGAAGGCCCAGTGGGTTAAGCACCAGCATTTCTGGTCATGATCCCAAGGTCCTGGAATGGAGTCCCACACTGAGCTCCCCGCTCAGCCGGGAGCCAGCTTCTCCCTCTCTGCCCTGCTCCTGCTCTCTCTCATTATCTCCGTCTCTCTCTCCAATAGGTAAATAAAAATCTTAAATAAAATAAAATAAAATGTTTCAACATAAAAATATTGAAGGTAGTCTGAACGGTAATATTTATACTGTGTGCTTTCTTGATCTGATTATTTTAATTTTTTTGAAACTATATCCCTGTTACATATAAATAATATATGTGAAAAATTACTGTTATATTATCTAATTTTCCTAGGGTGATGTATCAAACTACCATAAACTTTATGGCCTAAAACAACAGAAATATTCTCTCATAGTTGTGGAAGCTTGAAGTTCAAAGCCAAGGTATCTTTAAGGGCGTAATACCCTCCAGATGTCTAGAGGAGAATCATTTTTTCCTCTTGGGTTCTTTTGGTGGCTCCAGGCTTGGGCTGCATGCCTCCAATCTCTGTCACCATCTTCTGATCACCTTCTCTCCTGTGTCTCTCTACATTAAATATCCCTCTTTTTCCTCTTATAGGGATACCTGTCATTGGAATTATGGCCCACTTTATATATAGGGTAATCTCATCTCAAGATCCTCAACTTGCAACAATTTATTTATAAATAGGTCACAGTCACAATGGCGTTAGGATTTGGACATATCTTTAGGAAGGGGGGTCACCAAACAACCCAATGCAGATACATAGAAGTCTTTGAAACTCATGACCTCGAGATGAAGAGTCACACCTTCACCAACCGAACCAGACAGCTGCCCTGATAGCTCCAGGTTTTTTTTTTAAAGTTTAATTTCTTTTCAGTGTAACAGAATTCATTGTTTATGCACCACACCCAGTGTTCCATGCAATACATGCCCTCCATAATACCCACCATCAGGCTCCCCCAACCCTTCACCCCCGACCCCTTCAAAACCCTCAGATTGTTTTTCAGAGTCCATAGTGTCTCATGATTCATCTTCCCCTCCAATTTCCCTCAACTCCCTTCTCCTCTCCATCTCCCCATGTCCTCTGTGTTATTTCTTATGTTCCACAGATTACTGAAACCATATGATAATTGACTCTCTCTGCTTGACTTATTTCACTCAGCATAATCTCTTACAGTCCCATCCATGTTGATACAAAAGTTGGGTATTCATCCTTTCTGATGGAGGCATAATACTCCATAGTGTATATGGAGTATACATCTTCCTTATTCATTCGTCCGTTGAGGGGCATCTTGGTTCTTTCCACAGTTTGGCTACCATGGCCATTGCTGCTATGAACATTGGGGTACAGATGGCCCTTCTTTTCACTACATCTGTATCTTTGGGGTAAATACCCAGTAGTGCAATTGCAGGGTCATAGGAAGCTCTATTCTTAATCTCTTAAGGAATCTCCACACTGTTCTCCAAAGTGGCTGCACCAACTTGCATTCCCACCAACAGTGTAAGAGGGTTCCCCTTTCTCCACATCCTCTCCAACACACTTTGTTTCCTGTCTTACTAATTTTGGCCATTCTAACTGGTGTAAGGTGGTATCTCAATGTGGTTTTAATTTGAATCTCCCTGATGGCTAGTGATGATAAACATTTTTTCATGTGTCTGATAACCATTTGTATGTCTTCATTGGAGAAGTGTCTGTTCATGTCTTCTGCCCATTTTTTGACATGATTATCTGTTTTGTGTGTGTTGAGTTTGAGGAGTTCTTTATAGATCCTGGATATCAGCCTTTTGTCTGTACTGTCATTTGCAAATATCTTCTCCCATTCTGTGGGTTGCCTCTTTGTTTTGTTGACTGTTTCCTTTGCTGTGCAGAAGCTTTTCATCTTGATGAAGTCCCAAAAGTTCATTTTTGCTTTTGTTTCCTTGGCCTTTGGAGACATATCTTGAAAGAAGCTGCTGTGACTGATGTCAAAGAGGTTACTGCCTATCATCTCCTCTATGATTCTGATGGATTCCTGTCTCACGTTGAGGTCTTTTATCCATTTCAAGTTTATCTTTGTGTACAGTGTAAGAGAATGATCGAATTTCATTCTTCTACATATAGCTGTCCAATTTTCCCAGCACCATTTTATTGGAGACGCTGTCTTTTTTCCACTGTATATTTTTCCCGCTTTGTCGAAGATTATTTGACCATACAGTTGAGGGTCCATATCTGGGCTCTCTACTCTGTTCCACTGGTTTATGTGTCTGTTTTTATGCCAGTACCATGCTGTCTTGGTGATCACAGCTTTGTAGTAAAGCTTGAAATCAGGTAACGTGATGCCCCCAGTTTTGTTTTTCTTTTTCAACATTTCCTTAGCAATTCAGGGTCTCTTCTGATTCCATACAAATTTTAGGATTATTTGCTCCAGCTCTTTGAAAAATACCAGTGGAATTTTGATCAGAATGGCATTAAAAGTATATATTGCTCTAGGCAATATAGACATTTTAACAACGTTTATTCTTCTGATTCAAGAGCATGGAATGGTCTTCCATCTTTTTGTGTCTTCCTCGATTTCTTTCATGAGTGTTCTATAGTTCCTCGAATACAGATCCTTTACCTCTTTGGTTAGGTTTATTCCCAAGTATCTTATGGTTCTTGGTGCTATCGTAAATGGAATCGATTCTCTAATTTCCCTTTCTGTGTTTTCATTGTTAGTGTATAAGAAAGGAACTGATTTCTGTACATTGACTTTGTATCCTGCCACATTACTGAATTGCTGTATAAGTTCTAGTAGTTTGGGGGTGGAGTCTTTTGGATTTGCCATACAAAGTATCATGTTATCGGTGAAGAGAGAGAGTTTGACTTCTTCATTGCCAATTTGGATACCTTTTATTTCTCTTTGTTGTCTGGTTGCTGTTGCTAGGACCTCTAATACTATGTTGAACAAGAGTGGTGAGAATGGGCATCCTTGTTGTGTTCCTGATCTCAGTGGGAAGGCTGTGAGCTTTTTCTCATTGAGGATGATGTTGGCTGTGGGTTTTTCATAGATAGATTTGATGAAGTTCAGGAATGTTCCCTCTATCCCTATACTTTGAAGCATTTTAATCAGGAATGGATGCTGGATTTTGTCAAATGCTTTTTCTGTATCAATTGAGAGGACCATGTGGTTCTTCTCTCTTCTCTTATTGCTTTGTTCTATCACATTGATTGATTTGCAAATGTTGAACCATTCTTGCAACCCAGGGATGAATACCACTTGGTCATGGTGGATAATCTTTTTTTTTTTTTTTTAAGATTTTATTTATTTGACAGAGAGAGATCACAAGTAGGCAGAGAGGCAGGCAGAGAGAGAGAGAGAGAGAGAGAGAGAGAGGAGGAGGAAGCAGGCTCCCTGCCTAGCAGAGAGCCTGATGTGGGACTTGATCCCAGGACCCTGGGATCATGACCTGAACTGAAGGCAAAGGCTTAACCCACTGAGCCACCCAGGCCCCCCAGATAATCTTTTTAATGTGCTGTTGGATCCTATTTGCTAGGATCTAGTTGAGAATCTTAGCATCCATATTCATCAGGGATATTGGCCTGAAATTCTCCTTTTTGGTGGGGTCTTTGCCTGGTTTGGGGATCAGGGTAATCCTGGCTTCATAAAAAGAGTCTGGAAGTTTTCCTTCTGCTTCAATTTTTTCAAACAGCTTCAGGAGAATAGGTGTTATTTCTTCTTTGAAAGTTTGTAGAATTCCCTAGGAAATCCATCAGGTCCTGGACTCTTGTTTTTTGGGAGGTTTTTGATCACTGCTTCAATCTCATTATTAGATATCGGTCTATTCAGGTTGTCAATTTCTTCCTGGTTCAGTTTTGGAAGTTTATAGTTTTCCAGGAATACATCCATTTCATCTAGGTTGCTTAACTTATTGGCATATAACTATTGATAATAACTTCTGATGATTGTTTCCATTTCCTTGGTGTTAGTTGTGATCTCTCCCCTTTCATTCATAATTTTATTAATTTGTGCCTTCTCTCTTTTCTTTTGGATTATTTTGGCCAATGGTTTATCGATCTTATTGATTCTTTCAAAAACCCAGCTTCTAGTTTCATTGATTCGTTCTACTGTATCTCTAGTTTCTATCTCATTGTTCTCTGCTCTAATCTTGATTTTTTCCCTTCTTGTATGTGAAGTTGGTTTAATTTGCTGTTGATTCTCCAATTCTTTAAGGTGTAAAGACAGTTGGTGTATTCTGGATTTTTCAATTTTTTTGAGGGAGGCTTGGGTGGCTATGTATTTTCCCCTTAGGACCGCCTTTGCTGTATCCCATAGGGTTTGGACCAAAGTGTCTTCATTCTCATTGGTTTCCATGAATTGTTTCAGTTCTTTGATCTCCTGGTTGATCCAAACATTCTTAAGCAGGGTGATCTCTAGCTTCCAGGTGTTTGAGTTCCTTCCAAACTTTTCCTTGTGGTTGAGCTCCAGTTTCAAAGCATTGTGATCTGAGAATATGCAGGGAATAATCTCAATCTTTTGGTATTGGTTGTGCCCTGATTTGTGTCCCAGTATGTGGTCTATTCTGGAGAAGGTTCCATGTGGACTCGAGAAGAATGAGTATTCTGTTATTTTAGGGTGGCATGTTCTGTATATATCTATGAGGTCCATCTGGTCCAATGTGTCATTCAATGCTCTTGTTTCATTATTGATTTTCTGCTTGGATGATCTGTCTATTACTGAGAGTGGTGTGTTAAGATCTCCTACTATTAATGTATTCATATCAATATGACTTTATCGTGATTAACAGTTTTCTCATGTAATTGGCGGCTTCCATATTGGGGGCATAAATATTTACAATTGTTAGATCTTCTTGGTGGATAGTCCCTTAAAGAATTATGTAGTGTCCTTCTGTATCTCTGACTACAGTCTTTTTTTTTTTAAATTTTTTATTTTTTATAGGCATATATTTTTATTCCCAGGGGTACAGGTCTGTGAATCGCCAGGTTTACACACTTCACAGCACTCACCATAGCACATACCCTCCCCAATGTCCATAACCCCACCCCCCATCTCCCAACCCCCCTCCCCCCAGCAACCCTCAGTTTGTTTTGTGAGATTAAGAGTCACTTATGGGTTTGTCTCCCTCCCAATCCCATCTTGTTTCATTTATTCTTCTCCTACCCCCTTCACCCCCCATGTTGCATCTCCACTTCCTCATATCAGGGAGATCATATGATAGTTGTCTTTCTCCGATTGACTTATTTCACTAAGCATGATACCCTCTAGTTCCATCCACGTCATCGCGAATGGCAAGATTTCATTTCTTTTGATGTCTGCATAGTATTCCATTGTGTATATATACCATTTCTGACTACAGTCTTTAATTTAAAATCTAATTTATCTGATATGAGAATCGCTACCCCAGCCTTCTTTTGAGGCCCATTGGCATGAAAGATGCTTCTCCATTCCTTCACTTTCAGTCTGGGTGTATCCTTAGGTTCGAAATGGATCTCTTGTAGACAACATATGGATGGGTCCTGTCGTTTTATCCAATCTGCAACCCTGTGTCATTTTATGGGCACATTTAGGCCATCCACGTTGAGAGTGATTATTGAGAGATATGTTTTTATTGACATCATGTTACCTGTGAAGTCTTTGTTTCTATAGATTATCTCCATATATTTCTGTTCAATGACATTCTTAGGATTTTTCCTCTTTTATAGACCCCCCCCCCAATTAATATTTCCTGCAGTGTCGGCTTGGTGGTCGCATACTCTTTTAAACCTTGCCAGTTTGGGAAGCTCTTTATCTCTCCATCCATTTTGAATGTCAGTCTTGCTGGATAAAGTATTCTTGGCTGCATGTTCTTCTCATTTAGTGCCCTGAATACGTCTTGCCAGCCCTTTCTGGCTTGCCAGGTTTCTGTGGACAGGTCTGACGTTATTCTGATGGGCTTTCCTCTGTACCTAAGGAATTTCTTTTTCCTAACTGCTTTCAAGAGCTCCTGTCTACAATTATGATTCATCATTTTCACTACCAAGTGTCTTGAGGTCTTTCTAGATTCTATGATCTTGAAGGGAAACCTTTCTGCCTCTAGTCTCGAACGTTCGTTCCATTTGCAAGATTGGGAAAATTTTCATGGAGAATTTGTTTAACTATATCTTCTAGTCTTCTTTCTTTCTCCTCCCCCTCAGGGATCCCAATAATTCTGACATTGGAATGTTTCATGGCGTCATTTATTTCCCTAATTCTGTTTTTGTGGCTTCTAAGCTGTTTGTTCCAGGTTTCCTCCTGATCCTTTTTCTCTGTTTGTCCTCCAGATCACTAATTCTATGTTCTGTCTCAGTTACCCTAATTTTTAGAGAATTTAGATTAGATAGGAACTCATTGAGAACATTGTGAACATCATTCCTGGTGGCTTTCACTTCTGCCCTAATCAATTCCATTTTGTCATCCATGGCTTTCTCCAACCTAGCTATTGTTTGGATAATTGTTAGCCTGAATTCCCTTTCTGACATATTGTCTATGTCCATATCAATTAGCTCTGTTGCAGAAGGCCCAGTCTCTGAATTTTTCTTCTGTTGGGCATTCCTCCTACTAGTCATTTTGGTGAGAGATGGCTGAATGGATGTGTAGCTGAATGCATTGACTGTGGTGCAGGCAAGGTGCACCCTGGAACACTTCTGCCCCCTGGTGTCTTCTGCCACCGTAGAGACCCAGAAGTGTATAATTCTAATCTCAGGCTGATTTCATGGGTGATCAGAGTTCTTTGGTAGGTAATCAGCTCACTTTAGGGTACAGGTTGAAACGGAGCCTCCTCCTACTTCCCTGACATCTTGTCTCCTCCATGATAGCTCCAGTTTTTAATATGTAAGACTGATGTCATCAGTTGAGATAGAGTTTTAAAGGCGATGGAATTTTGAGCACAAAGAATATTATGAAATGGACCCTTAGGAAATGAGAATTTCAATTTGTAAATGATAAATAATAGTGATATCAATTAAGTTTGTGTGTGTGTTTCTTTTTTTCTGCAATATTTAGCTAGTAAACCAACTAGCATAGAGAATGCAGAAGGCAGGCTATGTATAAAGGTAAGAATTTGCCAGAAGAATAGGAATGAACTGTTTAGGAACAAGGAAGTTGAAAAAAAAAATCATTGTCAAGGGAATCGAAGTCATGTTTTCCTTGAATAAGTGGACTAGGAGGAGAGTGGGACTTTGAAATTAGGGTTTTGAAGTAGTAAATTTTCTGATAATAAGTTCAAGGTTTAACCTTGGCAATGTATGGCTGAACTAAAGGAATTAAAAAAAAAATTGTTGCACTTAAGTTCAGAACACCATTAAGTTGGATATATATTGTTAATCTATTTATTTATAGTTTGGATTTACTCAAGATAGTAATTAAAAATACTTGATATATGACCATGAAAAATATATGACAAGTGTGGCAGGGACCCCATTGGTGTATTTAATGATATGCATTTATTCATTCACTTATCCATCTATGCAAGAACAATTTATTGAGCATCTACTACATGCCAGGAAGAGTCTCTAAGGATTCAACTTAAAACTTATTTTCTAATGGCAGTTGTTATTATTGCCTCTAACTTAACAGTGGGTTTTCAAACTTAGAAAAAAATTCTGAGGTCCAGAATATTTGAACTTGTTTTTGAAATTTTTATTTTCTGTGATTATATTAAAAGATGTCCAGAATAAATAGTATAACAAAATAATTTGAAATATTTCTTTGCAAATATAAAGTCATTGTAGAAAAATTAGAAAATACAGACAAGCATAAAATGCACATTTTAAACTCACAATTCTTCCTATTGAGCTTACAGATGTCAGGTAGACAGACTAAAGTGAAAGAACATTATTAGATATTAGATTTTGGTAGATATTAGTAAATTACCTTCAAGGAAGTTTTATCACAGATTAATATTATGAGTGACTTAAAAGCTAAAAAAATCTAATTGAATTAAGTTGTTATCTCTGTGAAGATTTAACTTACCTCTCCTTAATATAGTTTTTCCCTAAAGTTCATTCTCTCTTTCTCTTTCTTGGCAGGGGTGATATGAGAGTATTAAAATTTATAAGACCAGAAACACATAGAGTAAATAGTTTTTTATATACTCATATATGGATTACATTTTAGGAAATCAATTATATTATAAAGGCCTTTGCAACATTAGAAGAATCCATCTTTGTGTAGAACCAGGTATAAGCTACCCCTTTGGAATGAATTGATGGCCACCTGAGCAAATACAATTTGCACTGCCAATGTAGTGGGAAGAGGATTTTGGAAAACTGGCAGTTCATTTACTAAATAACTCTAGAATCATAATGCAGAAAAATATTTTTTTTTTTTAAGATTTTGTTTATATATCAGAGAGAGAGAGAGAGAGAGAGCACAAGCAGGCAGAGATGGAAAGAGAAGCAGGCTCCCCACCGAGCAAGAAGCCAGATGCAGAACTCGATCCCAGGACCCTGGAATCATGACCTGACCGAAGGCAGTGGCTTAACCAACTGAGCCACCCAGGCATCCCAGAAAAAGATTATTTCATCATCCATTTTCACTACGTTTAAGAATTTTACAGTCTTTATCCATACAAACTAATTCAATATGTTACACGAGTTCTCTCTTTATTATAATAATAAAAGTCAGTCTTATGGGCTGAATTGTGTCTGCTTTGCCCCAGTTTATGTTGAAGCCCTAATCACCTTTACCTCAGAACATCACTGACTTGGAGATGGATGTGATAGATGTTATTAATCTCAACTGAGGCCATAAGAGTGGGCCTTAGCCCAATCTGACTTGTGTTTTCATAAGATTAGGATATTTAGACACATAAAGGGACAACAGGGATGCACATATATAGGGAAAAAACTATTTAGGAATACAGCAAGAAGATGGCCATCTACACGCTAAGGAGAGAGGCCTCAGAAGAGATCAAACCTGCTAACACCTTGATCTTAGTCATCTAACCTCCAGAACTCTGAGAAAATAATTTTTTGTTGTCTAAGCCACCCTGTCTGGGATATTTTATGGCAGCTCTAGCAAGTTAATACAGGTTTTAAGAAAAATGTGAATTATTTTTATATTAAATTATTTTATATTAAATAATTATTTTTATATTAAAATTAGAGATCACAGTTTTAGGATTAAATTAATTCAATAAAACTTCTATTTAATTATGTTTATATTGCATAATAATGTGAAATAAATTATCATCGCAGGCTTCTAATTACCAGAGATTTCTCCTTAAATCATAATAATACATATTTGCTGATGATGCTAATAAATTTATTGTCCTAGATTTTAGAGCTTCAAAAGATATTAGAGATTATTTAATCAAAATTAATCTTCTTTAGGTTTTACAGGTAATACATTTTTATATTTCTCATTAACAATGAAAAGTAATACAATGATTAAATTGTTACTTTAATTGCAAACACCCACCTGCATGTTAAAAATAAATATTTTCACCTTGTGACAAACAAGAATTCTGAATTTTAAAAATTATCTAATTAAATTTTAATTGATTCTAAAATGATGCACCACTTAATAACTTTGTAGTTTTAAATTTTTGAGATGATAATATTATAATTTTTCAGTAGAACTTTCCTGACTTTCTGTAACATGTAGACATAACAAGATAGGAATATCCACTATTAAACTGCAAGCTAATGAACTTAAAGATTTATCATACCGGAAGGTAAACAGAAGTTCATGGGCTGAAGAGTGTGGGTCCTGATGTTGGGCTGCGCAAGTTTTAATCTTTAGATGTTAGAGTAAATTCCTGAGGGTTCTATAAACCTGAGGAATTTTCTTTAGTGTCTTCATTGACTCAGTTGCTTTAACAGTAATCTGGGTAATTAAAATAACTATTTTATAGGATTAAGTTAGTAATACCTGTAAGGAGCTTAAAACAGGCCATGTTCCTATTATGATTATTTATGTTCATATGAAATGTGTGGCAGAGTTTAATATATACATAGTGCTTATTTAAAAATATTGAATGGATAACTTCCTTAGTGATAATATGGCATTGTAATATGATGTTGAATCCCAGAAGGAGAAAATTGCTTTGCATTCATTAATCTTCAAATAGTATCCAGTGTTTGCTTATCTTACTGCAGGCGCCTCCTCACACATTATGAGTACACTACTCTGTTCGAGTTTGCTGAAACAAATTCATGCCATTTACTTTGAGATGGAGTTCTCTTTTACCAAAGTTAGTGAAAGTTACTATGAAAAATTATTTTCCATAAGTAAAAAATAACACAGATTTGAATAGAATTTCTTTTAAGTTAGCTGGATGTAATCAAGGGGGCAAATGGAAGAGTTAATGGTAATTCAAAATTTGCATTTACAACTCTTTTATTCCCATTAGAACATTCTTCTTTACTATTTATTAAAGAGATTAAAGCTCTTTTGCCTGTTTTTTTTATCTCTACTGGAGAAAAATGCACATGCTAAGGCATTACCTGAAATAATAGTTTTATTTGACAGAACTAATTAATCTAGATAAAACAGAGTAATTTTAGAATAAATATCCCCCTCCCCCATCCCAAGTATATTATGTGATGATATCGTAGACTTTGCAGTTCTAAGAGGATACTGAAACACTGTAACTGAATTCAAGAAAAGATTAAGTGATTGCTAAAAATAGCTCTAGTTTGCAAGTAAGCATGGTAAAGAGTAGATAATTAAATATGTGGCTTAGTGCATGAGATAACTACCTCTGGGGAATAAGAAAAAGTAAGCTACATTTTCCTTACTGCACAGTTTCCTACTTCATCATTAAAAAAAAAAAAATCAGCAGATACCTAATGTGACTTAAGAGGTTATTTACAGTATCAAGATGAAAAATAGTTTTTTCCAAATGTATATATATAAATAGCATGTCAGTGTATATGTAAATAGTGTGTATATATATAGTGTGTGTATATACATATAATAGTGTTCATGTGGGCAAGTGTGTGTGCATATTAGCATTGAACTTTCAAACATGTATTCCTAAAAGTAAATTTTCAAACGAAGCATTGTCAAAAAAAAGAAGAAGAAGAAAAGAGGCATTGTCTAATATTGATACTATATTTATCTGTCATTTCAGCATAGAAAATTTCTGTGAAAAATGTTTAGGTAACTGTGATATATTGATAATATATGACCACTATGAAGATAAGTTGAGTTCAAAAGTAAGTGCATGGGAAAGATACTCATGAGTCAAATGTCTTTTTTTTTTTTTTTTTTTTTGCAAGCTAGGTAAAATGTGGTAAACACTGCATAAAACATCTGGAATGGAGAGCTTCAGTTCTCCCCTAATTTTTCTGGTAACAATAGAAAGACATAATGATACTGCTTCAGGATTTGATTATGTCTACTTAGAGGAAAAGCTTTTTCCCTCCAGAGAAGAATTGTTTAGTGTAGAGTACAGGATCTCGTGAAAATAGAGTAAAGAATTTGATGTAATTATTTTGTGCTCTGTGTCCTTACTACTTAGATCATATTATCAACCTATGCTGGGAAGTAAATTATATGAAAGTATAGTTTAAAATTGGATACAAGTAACATTCTTATCCTACTAATTCACTTTATACCTCAAATTCATTCGTTTGGCAGAAGGAAAGCAATAAAAAATGAAAAAAGATTTTTCTACCAAGCACCAATATTCCTGATTTTCTAATGAAGAAGCTAATGAAATGGGGGGGGGGGGAGAAATGAAATAATGTTAATATTATTTTTATTGTAAAAACATATCCAAAATATTTGCTTCAGGCTACTTTTCCTGATTATCCATATACCTATGTATATCTAGTAGATATAGTGGAAGTGGAAGATTGATGTTCATTAAAATTTTTTGATTTTCAGTTGTTTATAGTAGGCAAAACTCAGTCATATCTTCTCCTTAAAACTACTCAACTTGAGGTAAGAAAATATTTTCAGATCAAATAATAAATATTTTCAGTTTTATAATGTACTAACCTAGCTTAGGACTCACAGCAATTGATTGTTTGAACCGGTAAGCATTTTCTACTAAAATCATGCTCTGCTATACATGTGATTTTACTGAATGCATGTCTAAAAATATACATTTATTTTATGTTGAGTAATTTAAACCACTTAAATAAAACACCTCTGCCCTCTCCCCTGAGTCTATGGGTGCAATCTCTTCTCAGTAGAATATGCTCTGTTAAGATTCTCATCCTTACGCTGCTCCTCAGAACTTCCACGAGCTCAAAATTTTGGTCCTCTGTATTTATGTCAGTCACTATGTTAAGCCAATTAAAAATCCAACAAAAAAGAATCCAGTGTGTAGTAAGTGGAGCATTGTCTCAAGCACATGGCCATGAACTTGTACTTTAACATTGAGTTTAGAAACACTTCTTATGAAAAAAATACACACACACACACACAAAATACAGGTTTAGTAATACACTTTTATAGGAAAATAAACCATGGATTTTAAGTTTTGTGGAACTTTTTTATCCTACCCCTTGTAGCAATGAAGTGAAAGGGAAATTAAATTTGATAATTAATGGTTAAAAATTGATTTTGTGGATTAAATAGTGTCTTTGATTTAAAACAGTCTCTGGATGTATGCTTAGGTAATTCAAACTTAAAGCCATGATAGAGATGTCTATCTTATATCATATAGAAGTTTCCTCTGTCTTCCTAGTTAAAGTAGCATCTGGCTGAGATGTCTTCACACTGTTTAATAACTATGGAGAAGTTGTGGGCGGGCAATTTTTTCCCTTCTCTTTTCTAGTAAGGGTTACTATTTTTAGCTGAGCTTTCTCCCCCGGCACAGTGCCTACCATTTCAAGAGGGTTTGTCCCAACCTCATTCAGGGGCTACTTAAGTATAAGTTCTGATAAATCTTTAACTTGAGTGATTTATCCCATACTTTTTGTTTCCATAGCTGCTGCATAGTAGTTTTGAGAATTTTCCTTTCAATCACTACATATTTTTCCAGAAAATAGAGAAGGAAGGGATACCTCAAAATTCATTCTATAAGACCAGTCTTACCTTGACACCAAAGCCAGATGAAGCTCCCCTAAGAAAAGCAAGAACAGATAAAAATCCCTTATTAATATTGATGCCAAAATCATTAACAAAGTATTAGCATAGTAAATCCAGCAACATATAACTAGGATTATAGATCATGAGCAAGTGGGATTTATCCTAGGAATTTAAATTTGTTTAACAATTGAAACTTAATTAATTAAATATAGCAAATTAATGGAACAAAGGACAAATATCACATGATATTTTAAATATAGAGAATGAAACGTTTGATAAAATCCAGTATACATTTATGATAAAACCTTACAAGAAACTTAGAACAGAAGGAAAGTGTCTAAGCCTGACAAAGGACTTTGAAAAGCCTACATCAAATTTACTTCATGGGGAAAGCTGGAGGTTCTAGCCAGTGTGTAATCAGCTTTTGAAAGGAAAAAAAAAATGCATTCCAATTGGGAACAAAGAAATAAAAAGTAAAATAAAATTGTCAGATGAATCACATTTGCATGATTTTGTTCATTATTTCAAATTATGAGAAAAAATATACCTAGTGCCTAAAATATGGTGGAATAAAACCCTGGTAAAGGAAAACAGTCCATATTTGCACTGCCCAAAATATGCTTAAGTAAACATTTTGGCATTGTCTTAGTCTGTTTGGGATACTATTAAAAAGTACCTCAACTTGGGTAGCTTACAAAGAACACAAATTTATTTTTCACAGTTCTGGAGTCTGGAAGTCCATATAGACATGAATGCCCACACAGTTGGGTGAGGACCTTCTTCTGGATCATTGACTTCTCCATGTGACCTCACATATAGGAAGGGCTGAGGGACCTTTGTAAGATCTCTCTTATTAGAACACTAATCCCATTTATGAAAGCTCCACCTCATGATCTAATCAAATCCCGAAGACTTCACCTCCTAACAGCACATTGGGCTTTAAGAATCCAACATATGAATTTTGGAAGGATCAAACATTGAGACCATAGAAGGCATATTTCATGTTTCTAAGAAAATTATTTTCTGCGTATTTGGTGTTGCATGATATATGGCAGTTTTCTGTACATAATAGCCAAAAATATATTTAAAAATCAAATTGTCAATTTAATGAATTCAGGTTATCTCCATTGTTGACCCTGTGGTTCCTAATGCTGCATCTATAAATCATATAATGATTAATCTATCTTATACATTTTTTCTCATTTTAGATAAATTCCTTGAGATTTCTGAAATGCCATTGGTACTAATAAACAAAAGCACTTACTACAGATTATCAGATGTTTTCCAGAATTGCTTTGATCAGCGTATTTGCTAACAGTATTTGTTAATACTGACAGCATCACACAATTTCCAGTATTATGTATAATTTAACTTTTAGTAAATTAAATACAAAGTTGATGCTTTACCAATTTAGTATTGTTACGATGACTAATAAAGTTGAAGTTTTAAAATGTATGCAGTAGACATTCATCTGTTTTAAACTTTTTGTTGTGAAATAACACATCAGCAGAGAAGTCCATGAAACAGTTGTAAAGTTTAAGAAATTATTATAAAGTGGAAGGCTCAGATAGCCACTACTCAGGTCAAGAAAGAGAAATCACCAGTCCTCCAGAAATTATCCGCCACAACTCGGTCCCTAACACCTAAGAGTAACAACTAATCTGACATGGCAAAAAAAGTCTGTCTCTTGTATGTGATTATCTGTTTTGTGTGTGTTGAGTTTGAGGATTCTTTATAGATCTTGGATATCAGCCCTTTGTCTGCAGCGTCATTTGCAAATATCTCCTCCCATTCCATGGGTTGCCTCTTTGTTTTGTTGACTGTTTCCTTTGCTGTGCAGAAGCTTTTGATCTTGATGAAGTCCCAAAAGTTCATTTTCACTTTTGTTTCCTTTGCCTTTGGAGACATATCTTGAAAGAAGTTGCTATGGCCAATGTCGAAGAAGTTACTGCCTATGTTCTTCTCTAGGATTTTGATAGATCCCTGCCTCACATTTGTTTGTTTTGTGGGTGTATGTGGCTCAACTGGGGACAGAAAAGTTAATTGAATTTTGTTTGTGAAAATTTTTCTGAAGCAATAAGGACACACTGAGGTAAGCTCAACTCTCTCGTTTGTGCTCCAGTCCCGTGGAAGAATAAACCACTCATTTCCGTTGACACTCCTGTTGTATAATCAATACAATCCATAATGGGCACAGACAGCAGTGTAAATATCACACTGCAACACATGTCAGGGAAAACAATTCTTAAAAAAACACCCGTTTTCTCTAATGTGTTTCTATAGGAACTGAAATTGGATGTCAGCCTGATGCCAGCAAATAGATTATTTTTGAATCTGAAGGTCTATGCTGGAAGAAGCCATTAGTGCTCAATCCTGAACAAATCACATTGGATCATGAAAAGTGGTCTGGTGATAAATTGATCTCGTTATTGTATTTTAGAGTCTAAAAACTATAGAGGCAACAGTTGTAATTAAACATCTTTTTAGTCAGGCACGTGGTGAAAAGGTCAATTTAGTTTTCAGTCGAGAATGTGGATCTGAATTCATTAATATCCATTCATCATCAAACATTCATCGAATGCTAAGTCTGCGTTTACTGCAGTCACTGTGTTGTCCCTTCCAGAAACACCTATATTGCCTTTAAGGACCTTTAGTTCACTATAAACAGATCCTCTCTACCAGAAAGATTGCACTCTCAATAATCTGCTTGCAACTCTGTGTGTGTGTGTGCACATACACACACGCATGCACACGTTTCCTAGTGAGGGCTTGTCTGTGTGTGTCTCAAGATAACCATAAAGATTGAATTAATAATTGATTTTAAGGCTCTGATGAACTTAAAAATTAGAAGTCAATGTAGGGCTTCATTTATTTTGAAAAAATAATTTTACAATATTTCCATTATACAAGATAAAGCACAAGCTACTTTCCAATTCTGAAAATGTATATGGAAGGACCATATTAAATATTTTAAAGCAATTAGACCAATTAAGTATTTAAAACTCATCAAGGCACGTGTTTCTAAGCAGGCAAACTTATTCTTTGATATTTTCATAACATAATTATCCTCTATTAAGTGACCTCTATATAATAAAATGTAAAATTTTTGTGAATTTGTGTGTGGTAGGACTCAATAGCAAAAAGTACAGAACGTTAGATGTAGATGTTCATTCTGATGACTGGATTTTTCCTTTCAACTATGAAATTTTCTTTTTGTCTAAAGATATTAACACATTTTGTTTTTTCGGATTTTGTTCTTACACTTCTCTTCAACTTGCATAATATGTATGGCACTTATTTATTTGATTTATTGCCAGCCTCCATGTACCCCCATTGGAATGTAAGCTTCACTGGAGCAGAAAATATTTTCTCTTAGTACACAGTTTTGTTCCTACCACTTATAAAAACGCCTGGTCCATTGTAAGAGCTCAGTAAGTATTTTTGAAAGAATACTTCTCAGTGAACATATTTGAATGACTGAGTTAAAAAAAAATCTAGGAATTATTTCCAGGGTAGCAAAAATTTTCTGATAGATTCTAATGTTTGCAAAGCAGTCACAATTTATTATTTTTTAAAAAATATGATCGAATAATTAACAAGTAAGAAGACTAATGTCATTCTTATTCTTGCTTGTGTTTTCCACTTCCCCCCACTACCAACCATCTAAGTTGCCCTCTTGTTTAACTACTGTGTAGCATCAAAAAAACCCTATTTCTTTATCCTTTCTGGATTGGATATAGATATCCTGCAGTCAAAGGGCTGTTTTTACCACATGTTATTACCCTAGCTCCCTTGTGTAGTAAGAAACATGGTATGGTATTAACTTTTGGAAAATTTTGCCAGTGTTCTAGAGGGGCATATATACTGTTACCATATTATCCACAAGGTCCATGAAACACATGTGGACCAGATAGAGAAGGGAGGAGGAATCTGGCCAAAGCTTCACTGAAGAAGCTAGCCAAAGACCTATTTTATTGGGTATCATTGTTTCTGACATATACCAGCAATATTTGGTACAAATGAAAGTGCTTATTCTAAACATGACCTGTCATTCTATGGATAAATCAAGTGACAATTTTTGAAAAAAGAGCAATAAGCCATCTGTTGCTCATGTCAATGAGAGTCTGTTCTAGATTGATGTGTCTTTCCAAATACCACTTTGGAGTAACTAAGGCAGTGTAAAACTGGCTCAGTCCTTGGTTACTGCGTTTCTCTGGCTCTTCTTTTTAAAAAAGCTGAGCAATTTCCTGCCTGATTTCTTCGGTAGTCCTACTAAAAATTACCTTTTCCTTGTTGCCCTAGAAGTCACTTCCACTTTAATCATTAAGCCTGTGATTGACAACATTTTATCACCAAAGAGTGTAATGTTTGGAACTAAAGAACTTAAATCTGTGAAGAGCATGAAGTAAACATGTGTCATAGCAGTCATGTTCCTAAATAACTGTGGATGGGATTTAAAAAGTGTGGCAAATTGTATACTTTTAGGAAATAGGTTTCATTGACTTTGTGCCTTACAGAAAATACACGAATCTTTGGGATTTTTCTTATATTGCTTTGTGAGCATTAATTTGGTTAAGTAATTAAAGTCACAACAAATGTTCTTGGATAAACATCTAAATGTTTTTAGATAAAACAAATGTTTTATCTAAACCACACAAGTCAAATCCGAAAGATGATTGGAACTCTACGGCTCCAATTCATATAATATTTACTAGAGTTTCTTATTCTGGTAAGAGGGGTAATTGGATCAGGTAGTCCTCTGTAGAATTTATTTTGTTTCACTTTATTTTGAGAGATATTGTCTGCACATAGTTTTAAAAAGTTAGAGTAGTCAAAGGCCCAAACAAAAAACATAATTCCCCTGCACTACCTGTGACACAGTCACTTTCCAAGCTCCAGAGGAAAACACTTTCAATGCTTTATCTGTTCCGATGTAAACATAGCAGTTACCAAATAATAGGCTTATAGTGTTATTTTTTTCCTTACATACATTACCTATCGTCTGCTACTACTGAAGAGAGAACTTCTCTTAAATTTATTGTTGAGAAAAGATCACTGGAGATCAGCTTTTGAGATCTTGCAAATCTGAAAACATGCTCATTTACCTTCATATTTGATTGCTAGATTGTCTGGACTTAGATTTTCTGTTGCAAACAAAGTTGCCTTAGGATTTTTAAGGCACTACTTACTGCTCTTCTAACTTCTTCTGCTGCTATTGAGAAGTCCAATGTCATTTTCATTCTGATCCTTCACAGGAGGATCTGAACTTTCTTCCCTCGCTTTGGAAGCTTTTAGCATACTCTTTTTATCTTTATTGGTTTGCAGTTTCACAAATGATATGCTTTTGTGTGTGTCTTTTATTGTGCTGAACATTTTACATACCTTTCAGTGTGAAAACTCATATTGTTTAGTTATGCAATTGTATTTTTGTGTAACTTTAAAATAATTGCTTCAGCTCCATTTTTCTTCTTTTTTTCCCCCTTTCTGTAACTCATATTGGTTAGATTAACTGTATTAAGTAACTTTTCTATCATTTCTCTGTTATTTTGTTTGATTTTTATTCTTCTATATATAATAATTTCTGAACTTTCTCGTCTGTCTAGTGGTTTTTGAGTCTGTAATTTTTTTAAATTTCCAAAAGCTTTTTGTCATTATCTAAATGTTCCTTTTCACATTTTTAATAATAAACTGGTCATATGTAAGGGACAAAATCTCTTTTTACCTCTTTGACTATATTAACTATAGATTTTTCTTACTGTTTTTTCTTTTGTTTTAGTTTCTTCTCAGGTTAAGAAGTTTTGTTTACTGAGGTGTCTTGGTTTTTAGAACAGCAGTTGGTCAACAAATATTTGTTGAATAAATAAATGAGTGGATGGATGAATATTTGGCAGTCTTTCTTACTTAAAAAGGGGACACTGAAAGTCTCATAAGAATTCTATGAGGGATGCCTGGAGAGCTCATTCGGTTAAGCATCTGGCTTCAGCTCGGGTCATGATCCCTGGGTCCTGGATCAGTCTCACATTGGGCTCCCTGCTCAGCAGGGAGTCTGCTTCTCCCTCTGTCTACTGCTTCCCCTGCTTGTGCTTGTGCGCTCTCTCTGGCAAGGAAAAAAAAATCCTATGAGCATTGGGTGATCTAGTAAGCATTTCAGTTTTATAGTGGAGATGTCACAGGGAGAGAGCTAGACCATTTGGTTTGATGACCTTCAAACACTATGGATCTTGGTCTTGTTCCTAAATTTTGCGTTTTCTAATCTCTGGCTTGATGGAGGTGAGGATAGGTAATTCTGCCTTCTAGAATCTTTAACCTGAGTGGAGAAAATACTGGAGGATCTCACCTTCTTCCTTATCTAGACTTTCACTTAATCCCAGTGTTTTCAGAATGGTGACTCACTTGATTTGCCTTAGAGAGCACCTATCGCTAAATCCAGTCTCTGGTTCAGTTTCTCTAGGGAGCTATGCTCCATTACCTGCTGGGCTGTAGGGGGCGTTTCTCTTCTGTGGGTGGGGTGAGAGATGAGTTCTAGAGATTACAGTGCTTCCTGTACCCAGCTTCAACTATTCATATACAGAAATAAATGCCACTTCTCACCATTCTCACAGCGGGTGGAAGATTTAGTGTACAAAATTAGAGGATGCTTAGTTACATTTGAATTTCAGAGAAACAGTGATTTTTTTTTTTTTTTTTTTTTTTTTTTTTTTTACAATAAGTATGTCCCATGAGATATTTTGGACATACCTGGGCCAAAAAAAAATGTTATTTAATTTTCAAATTTAACTGAGTGTCTTCTAATTTATGAGGCAATTCTACCAGAGTCACCCATTACTTTTAGTTCCTAATCTCTTCTGGAGTATTTTGCTATACACTGATTAGGATTTTATGAGCTGTCCCCTCTCCTGGCATCTAGGTTTCAGCTTGCTGTGTTCTAAAAGTCAGCATGCTTCCACACACTTTGCATCTGCCTAAAATATTGTTGATATATTTTATCTGAGTTCTTCTCTTTTCTGTTCCCTATGTGTTCTAGACTATATACCTTTTGTTCATTTATTTATCCATTTTTTTAAGATTTTTTATTTATTTGACAGAGACACAGCAAGAGAGGGAACACAAACAGGGGGAGTGGGAGAGGGAGAAGCAGGCTTCCTACTGAGCGGAGAGCCCGATGTGGGCTCGATCCCAGGATCCTGGGATCATGACCTGAACCAAAGGCAGACACTTAATGACTGAGCCACCCAGGTGCCCCACTTTTTTCATTTATTGCCTTTTTGTTCATTTATTGTTGGAGATTTTGGAATGAGTGGTGATTAACAAATGTATTTCATATGACAGGTTTACCTGGAAATCTTTGTGATTATTTTAAAACTTCGAGGTTTAGTTTCCAAAATATTCCTTCACATAATATTTTCCATTTTTTTCCAAAATAATTGTCAAGAAGTGAATGAATACGCAGAACTAATATTTTTATGATGTTGTGGTATTTCTCTTGGTCTTATATGCAGGTTGTAAAATAAAACCTATAGAAAACTTCTATTTTCACATCCAATGAACCTTTTTAAGCTTGGGATGCCTGGGTGGCTCAGTTGGTTAAGTGTCTGCCTTCAGCTCAGGTCATGATCTCAGGGTCCTGGGATCGAGCCCTGCATCAGGCTTCTCCCTCTTCCTGCTCTGCCTCCTTTTTCTGCTCTGCCTGCCACTCCCCCTGATCCCTTGATTATGCTCTCTTTCTGACATTAATAAATAAAATCTTTTAAAAAAAGAAACTATTTAAGCTCAGTAATTAAATGATTTGATGAAATTGTTTAAAATTTTTTAAAGATTTGTATATTTTAGAGAGAGAGTAAGCGAGTGAGGGGAGGGACAGAGGGAAAAGGAGAGAGAGAATCTTAGCAGGCTCCTGTTGCGCATGGAGCCTGGCTTGCAGGTCTCTCTCAGGATCCATGAGATCATGACCTGAGACACTTAACAGACTGAGCCACCCAAGTGCTCCTGTTTAATTAAATTTTATATGGGCCACTAAATTATATGATGTACATGTGTGGAAAATAGAAATAGTTTTCATAAGCATGCTTTTTGTGACACAGATAATAATGTAAACATAAACAATAAAGTCAGAATTGATTTCACACTGTCAAAAAGATCTTTAACAACAGAAGTAGATTTTCATATATTTGCACCTAGTAAACTCAAATATACATGAGCGTGTTTAGTAAATTAAATGGAAAGATTGTTTTATTTGCCTTAAGGAGACATTACAGTACATGTTCTAAAAGATAAATGAAGAGAGTTGAAATAGAGCATAAGATTGAGCATTTGTCAAATCAAAATTGAAGGCAGCAGACAGTAAATTGGATTTTCTTTTACAATAACATGTAGTTCACCTTCTATCATTGTAACAAATATTATAATATATACTTTATGACATCATATCTTTCATCTACTTTTGTTGCTGAAACTCTGAGAATAAAACAGTTCTTTACTATTGCTCTACTACAATTCACTGTTGAGCATGCAAAGTGTGTTTCCTTAAAGATGTGTTTTTCCACAGAGAAAATATTAGCCATCAATTGTCAACTCAGATGCAGAATAAATAGCACTATCAGTACCCAGTTCAGGTTCAAAGGAGTCTCTGGATTGTGGTGTTGAGCCTGCTACAAGTACTAATCATCTCTCAGGGCCCAGCTGTTCTCAACTGCAGGGAAAGAGGCAACTTGGGTATTTCATTGTATCTTCCCCCCCACCCCCATATGCTAAAGAATAAATGGCAGAACAGGAAAAGAATAACACTTCTTCGTTCATCAAATCACAGAAAGTATCTGCTAACTCAGGTGTTATGTAAGAATACATTACAACCAAGTAAAAAGAAAAAAAAGAAAACACTTTCCCCAGGAATTTTATAACATTTATATTGTGGTTTTTGAGTGTTTGTTAAAGAGATGCTAACCTATTTGTGATCAGCAGTGGAAAATATCTGATGATTCTCATCTTCCTTTCAAGAGATAGAAAATGTAGTTTTCCTGGGACTATATTTCTTAAGCTAATGTGAAATATTTGATACAACGAATTCTAAAAATTGAAATAGCACCCAGCACTGAAAGGTAAAAAGTGCATATTTTTGTGGAGTTATTTTTTCTTTTCAGAGAGAAGCCTAGTGTAACTGTTGAGTTTCTGCTATGCACAAAAGTATAATCTGCTGGTGTTGGACTAGTTCACTTTGTACCTCTCACAATCTCCCACATGTGGTGAGTATTTTTACTGTCATTTTAGAGACCTGAACAATGAGTTTTAGAGAGGTTATAAGCAAGCTTTCAATGTTTGGCAGCTAATAAGTGCTACAGAAGAGATTTGAGTCAAGATGACCTGATGTGACAGCCTTGCTTGTCCATTACAATAAGAGTCACATGTAGAACATGGTTCAATCAATCATCCATCTTTGAGAAGGACAAGTACTTGTAAGTATTTAAACATCCACCTGCCTGGTGACTGATAAAGATTTTGAATTTTTATTTATCTGAAAGCTTTGGGGGGATTATTTATGGTAATTGGAATATTGAAATTTTTTTTTTTTTTTAGATTTTATTTATTTATTTGACAGACAGAGATCACAAGTAGGCAGAGAAACAGGCAGAGAGAGAGAGGAAGGGAAGCAGGCTCCCTGCTGAGCAGAGAGCCCGATGCGGGGCTCGATCCCAGGACCCTGAGACCATGACCTGAGCCGAAGGCAGAGGCTTAACCCACTGAGCCACCCAGGCGCCCCGGAATATTGAAATGTTTTAAATGATCCTGAAGACTAAATTATCCATTCATTGAGGAGCTAAGTCATAACATTGGAAGAGAAGGTAGATCAATAATAAATAGATTAGATAGATAGGTAGATGATAGATAAATGATCGATGATAGAGAAACAGAGAGATGACATTTAGAGGACTGCTATGATGACTCAGGAGACAGATGTGTTCGTGAAAGGAAATTGCCCATATGGTGCCTCTTCCGGAGACTTTAGTAAAGATTTAAATTACTTTATAGCATTAATTACTTTTAACATTGCTTCTGAATACGACACCATTTTGTGACTAACCATAAGGAAGCACAGATTTTATTAGGGTAATATTGAGTACTTATTAGATGCCAGGCGTGATCCTAGATGTTAGGAATACAAAGATATAAAAACAAAATGAAACAAAACAAATCCATGATTTCTGCTTTCCTGAAGATTTCAGTTTAGTAAGGGAGGTGTATGAAGAATAATCATGCAAATGACAGTAGAGTCACAATTTTCATAAGTGTTCTGGGGGAAAAGATAACAGTATACTTCTGTTCCAGTGGAAAAGAATAGCCAATAAAATTGTGTGTGTATGTGTGTGTGTGTGTGTGTGTGTGTGTGTGTGTATGATATGGGATGTGAAGAAAAAGTACAGCTGAGGAATGGACTGAACTGAACTGGAGCCAAGGTGGCCAAATTACAGCCAGTGGGTCAAATGTTACTCGTGGCCTGGTTTTTTGTACAGCTGCAAGCTAAGAATGCAATGTTCTTTATATTTTAAAAGATGTACAGATTTACCACACAAATATGCAACAGAGACTGTATGTGGCCTGTGGTACTTAAAATATTTACTGTCTTGGGGTGCCTGGGTGGCTCATTCATTAAGTGTCTGTCTTCAGCTCAAGTCATGATCCCAGGGGCCTGGGATCGAGTCCCTCATCTGTCTCCTTACTCGGTGCGAAGCCTGCTTCTCCCCCTCCTACTCCACCTGCTTGTATTCCTGCTCTTGCTGTCTCTCTCTCTGTCAAATAAATAAATAAAATATAAGCAAGTAAGTAAGTAAGTAAATAAATAAATAAATAAGGAAATAAAATATTTACTGCCTTGCCCTTTCCAGAAAATGTTTACCAACATGACCCCTGGGTTAGAGAGAAGCAGGGCATTCTCTTTTTGATTATGTGGGGGGGGACATCTTCCCTGGTGTTTCAGTAGAGACCTCTCTGAGGCGAGAGAGTATTTGTTCTCCTAGCAGGCGATCTGCTTTAGACCAACAAGAGCAAAGATGCTGAGAGGGAGACTGGGTTGTCTGCCCAGAGAAACTAATAAGCCAGTGATATAGGAGCAGTGAAAGATGGATGAGTCCAGAGACGAAGGCAGGAATAGTATTAGGTTCATCTTTATCAAGAGTTTGTCTGTTATTCCAAGCATGTTAGAAAGCCTTTGAATGGTTGACAACAGAAAAGTTATATGATCCAGTGAAATTTTTAAGTGAATGGCCGTGTGGAAAAGATCCTCTAGGGGCCAGGGTGGAAGCAAAGAGATTGGCCATGGCTTGTTAGGATTGTGGAGAGGGGAGTGATGGTGCTCTGTTCAGGGTGCTAATACAGCAACAACTTAGGAAGTGAGCAGTATTTGGATTCATGGTATATATTTTAGCTAGAATTAGTAGAATTTTGTTATGAATTAAACATGAGATGAGAGCAAATATAGTAAGTATCAGAGGAGTTTTGCTGTAAAGAGAAGTAGAAAAAATGGCAGTGGCTGTTAGGGAATTTATTATTTCATCGTTCTATTTATTTTGTTCTACTCTATTTTATTTTATTTTGAGGAAAGCTATTAAGTATGTTTGGCAGCTGGTGAGAATGATTCTGTAGAGAAGAAAAAATTAATTTGAAGGAGACAGGGGAGATAATTCTGAGTTGAATTCTTTAGTAGGTAGGAAGAGATAGAACCTATTAAAAATCAGTTGTTTATCTTAAATAATGGCATAGGTATTTCATCTGTTTTAATTGAAGAGAAGGCAGAATGCATGTATGCATGTGATTATTGATAGTGGGCAGATGGAAAAGGTAACATATCGATTATTTTATATCTGTGAATTTCGAAATAAGGTCATTAGCTAAATGAGGGGGTGATGACAGTGTTAATGGTAAAAAGCAAGAAAAAATGTGAAATGCATAGTTTGGAAAGAGGGAGTGTGAATCGGCTAGCAGCATAGGATAGTACTACTTTAAGTATATCAGGAAAACAGGATATAAGACTATTTTTCTGAGCCAACATAACGAAACACTGGTTTCCCTGGTGAATTTAAGTTTGTGTCCCTAACACTTGAAAACTACCTTACCTGTGAAGTAGTTGCTGGCTACATGTAGCTACTGAACATGTGAAATATGACTAGCATGTGTTATTTGTGAGCATGTGTATGTGTGCACATGTTTGCACACATGTGTGTACATTTTATGTGTTACGGGCAGAGAGGATTTCAGACATATTACATGTATGCTGGGTTGTATTTTCAATTGCATATGTGAGACTATTATGCAACAGAGTAGAACTGTAGAGACTGTGATGGAGCTCATGTACACAGCTTTACAGAAAGAGAGATAAATTGATAATAATGTATTTATTGAGTGCTTGTAAAGTGTCAGGTGCTTTATGAGTGGCATGGTTCATTTAATCCTGGCAAAACGCCTACAATAGGCATTGTTATTCCCTCTTTAAAAAGCTCAAGAAAACTGTAGGTAAGGAGAATGGAACTAGAAAAGTGGCAGATGTGAGATTCGAAACCTGGTCTGTTTTCCTCCAAAGACTGTATGCTTTTCAACTACTTCACACTGCATTGTTATTTTCCATGAAGACAAAAAGTTAAGTGTTTCTAGAAGCAGAGTCCCTTCTATATCCCAGAGTTTCCCATAAATCAGGTACATCAGTCCCTTTTGGGGTGGCAAAGTCTTGCCTGCATTATTCAATTTCACATTTTTCCTATTACCTCTCTAAAGGGGTCTAAAGGCACGACCGATTTTGTCTCTAAAGGCAAGACCTGCTTTCAGAACTATCTTTGGATACACGTGCAAAACAAATGAATAGCAGAGGGGAAAAGTCTTGTCAGAACCACTCTAATCCTTTGGGCTTGGGCTTCCTTGGGTGGTGACTGGGTCATGAACTAGGCCAAGCCTCCACACCGAGTTCAAAACAGCCATTCTTTGAAGTTGTGTATTTTCAGGAACATTTCTTTATTCCTTTATAGGCTTAAGGGGATGAAAATCTGTTAGATGACATGCAACCTGCCCTTTCAAAGCTCCTCAAGGACCCTGGGGATTTTGCAGCCATCTGGAATTTGCTGTCATGCTGTGATTTTTGCAGGTTTGTTTAACTTTTAATCTCTCTAGTCACATCTTTTATTATTCACTCTATGCATAATTTTTGCATTATATGGTCTTTTTTAAATAGTGGGCTGAAATTGCTCAATTTAATCACAAATGTGACTCTGAAAGGACTCAATGTCTTAAAAGTTATTTCCCTCTTTCCTCACATTAAAAAACAAACAAACAACAAAAAAACAACCCACGTGTTTTGGCTCCAACCGATTTGTTGCTCAGAAATTAAATCCCATGCTCCTAAGGAATACAGTATAGAGTAGGTTTGAGTGAAGGCTACATGCTTTCTGGATTCATTATTAGCAACCAAGATAACTTTAATTTATCTATATATTTGTTATCTGTATTTTCTTAGGTGTTAGTGCCCTTGGATTTTAGCTGTTTATCATGTTTCTAAACCGTGGCATGTTAAGACCAGAGAGAGGATTGCTGATCATATAATTACGGACAGGATAGCTACCCTAAAAATGAGTTTGTGAAAGATTAACTAATTACTAGGTAACTGTTTGCCTAAAACTCATTCTTTTTAGAAAAAGGCACCTTTTAACTCTTTTCTTCATAACCATTTTCATTTTAATAATTTTCATTGTAAGGGCAACTTTCATGTTCTTCATAGAATTTGCGGGGGTCCCTTGACACCCCACCAACTTTGAGGGGCTTCTACTTCATGTTGCGCTCAGTATCTCTTGGGTGTGACTTTGCTGAATGTGCCTCTGTGTAACACTAAGTCTTGTCTACAACCAGTGCTGTGTTGGCTCGATTTCTATACCCAAGTATCTCCCAATTTTATTTTTTGCTCTCTGGTTCTCTCAGAATACTGCTCGAGTCACCATGGTATTATTTCCAGGCATGGATTCTGACCTCTAACCCAAGCCATGAGTAGAATCCTGCTCTGAGTTGAATAGAGTATCCTAAGTCACCACTCTGCTGTCCATTTGACTTATAGCATTTCTCCTGTCTAAGAATTGTGTTCTTTCCTCACCGGCAAGACACTGCCAGCTTTGATTCAACTGAATGTCCCTCTCCTTTCCCAGTTACTTTAATTTATATATCTATCACCCAGGCCAGAGAACACCCTGATCTTGGCAGATGGTAGGGTCTTTGGCTTTAGGGTCTGTGACTTTGGCTTTTAGGTCTGTGATTGAACTAAAGGAGAATTTGTCCACCCCAATACACAGCAAGCCACTAAAAATACCGATGCTGACTTTTACCGTGAAGAAAGATAGGCTTTTGTTGGTGTGGTAACACCTAGGAGAATGGGGATCTAATGCTCATAAGTCCTGAACTCCCCAGTGACTTGCCACTGAGGGTTTTTAAGGGCAAAAATAAAGGGAAAGGGGTAAGGGGTTTAGAGTATGGGTACTTCTGATTGGTCAGGGTTTGGGTAAGCTTCAAGATTGACTAACTGATGCAGGTCCATCTGATTTCACCAAGATTGTGGTCAGGTGGTCATTCCCTTCTCTGGCCCAGGTCTGCCAAACATCTCAGCAATGTATGCCATGAGATCAAGCCCTGTGTCAGGCTCCACGCTCAGTGTGGGGTCTGCTTAAGATTAAGATTCTCTCCCTTCTTCTCTACTCCTCTCCCCTGCTCTCATTCTCTCTCAAAAAAAAAAAAAAAAAAAAAAAAAAAAAAAAAA
>NW_019154086.1:42852848-42936842 GCF_002288905.1 Enhydra lutris kenyoni
AAAAACCCTAAACCCACTATCAAACTAGTTAAAGGACAGGGAATGAGTAGATGTAGAAATATTCAAAATACATAGAAATATTTACATTGAATTATATAACTAGGTTTTTTTTTTTTTTAAGATTTTTATTTATTTGACAGAGAAAGATCACAAGTGGGCAGAGAGAGAGATAGGAGGAAGCAGGCCCCCGGTGGAGCAGAGAGCCTGATGTGGGACTCGATCCCAGGACCCTGAGATCATGACCTGAGCTGAAGGCAGAGGCTTAACCCACTGAGCCACCCAGGTGCCCCTATATGACTAGTTTTAAAAAGCAAAAAGGGAAATCTACAAGTAAATAATAAAAAGATCATCAATCAATCATTCCTTATGAGTAAGGAATCTATAAACAGTTGATCTAAAAAAGACAGTATACAAAAGCTTGAAAAAATGCCTTTGTAACGGGAAGAAACTTAACATGTGTGACACCATATTGCTTCTGTTTGCCTTGCTGCTGTGACCTACAGCTTAGAAACTTCTGTTTAGCCCTGCAGGTAGGCATGTTAATCATCAAAGGAATTTTGCTTACAGCTGAGATTTGCAAAAACTGCTTTTAACTGTAAACTCACCTCACCCAAGGACACAAGGAAGTATGTACAGAAATGACCGTATTATGTATAAGAATTATAGAAATGACACAACCAGGTTCCTGTATGCAAAGATTAACTGATCAAGAGCAAAAAAGTTCCATGACGTTCCTCAGATGTTTACAGACCTCTGTCACCTTTTGACTTTAATCTCCTCCCACTGCCCCCATTTGCTAACCTAAAAGAAGCTCCAGTATGTGTGTGGTGGGGGAGGGGGTTCCTTAGGATAAGAGTCCACCGTCTCCTCAGTCTGTTGGCCTTCCAGATAAAGTTGGTTTTCTTACCCCAACATCTTGCTTCTTGACTTACTGGTGGTGAGTGTAACAAACTGGGACTCCATTACACTTTTACTTATTCATTCATCACATATTTATTAGTTGTCTATGATGTGTGAGGGACTGTGGAAACACTTCAGATATGCTAGTGAAAAACCAATGAAAACTCATGCTCTTGTAAGGCAGCAAAAAAGAAATTATCAAAAATAAAAACAAAAAATGAACTGGGAGAGAACACTGTGGGGAAGTTTTCTTTAAAGAAGAGCTAATGCAAATAAGATAAGCTCAATCCTATTATCTTGAGAAATGCAAATTAAAGCAATAAGAGTCATTCTTTTCCAGTCACATTGGAATAGAAGAACGATACAAAATTTGGGGAGTGTTTTGGGTTAAATTGTACCCCAGAATATATGTTGAAATTTTAATCCTCAATACTTTAGAATATGACCTTATTTGGATACAGGACCTTTACAGAGGTAAATCCAATATAACTTGGGTCCTCATAAAAAGGAAAAAAGTTGACCTAGAAACAGACTTGCACAGAGGAAGGACTCTGTGAAAACACACAGTGAGAAGAAGGCCATACAACTGGAATGATGCATTTCCAAGCCAAGAAATGCCAAAGATGGCTGGCAAACACCAGAAGCTAGAGAGGCAAAGGATTCTCTTCTAAAACTTTCATAGAGAGAAAAGCACTACTGATACCTTGATTTTGGACATGTAGCCAAAACTAATTTGTTGTTTTGAGACAATAAATTTCTGTTGTTTTAAGCCACCTAGTTTGGGGTACTTTGTTGAAACAGCCATAGGAAACTAGTACAGTGAGTTTGGGGTTATTAGCAGAATCCTAAAATTAAAAGACTATTCAAAGAAAAGAAGGAGTTACAATATAATCCAAAGAGTGCTAGAATAAAGGGAAATAACTCCCTGTGGCAGTTATGTGAAGAGCACCTGGTCCATATAGGTTGGACAGAAAGCTTCTCTCAGGAGATGTTGTCTACTCAGCTACTCAAAGGCTGACCTGAAAGTAGGTAATGTATAAAGAGGTTGGACGTTTCTAGAGCTAGAGGGCAGCAGTGGGAAAGGGATGGAGACAAGAGGACAGGGGAGGGGGTGGTCCTCTGGGACTATAATTATGCCGCCTTGGTAGAATTGTCACAAGGTTAGGGTGAGGTAGGCAGAGGTTTGTCCATGCAAGGCTCTGTTTGACAGGGTATGTAGTTGGCAATCACTCTGAGCAATCAAGAATCACCAGAAGAATTCAAGGCAAGAATAACATCTTAGTCTTCTTGATGACCAAATCCATTTAAGAGATTAAACCTTAATGCAGGGGATGACAATGGGGAACTGAAATCCATCCTGTGTCTAACTCTCAAGCCACACACCTGATGAATGGAACAAGTGACAATTCTTTGTCATTTATCTATCCGAAAGGACAATGTTCTATAGGATGCCTTCCCATTATTCCAAGCATCCACTTATGTCATTACCAGGCTTTCCTAGAAAATCAGAATAAGTGTTTTTTAGCCAGCCACGATGTGCTTTCTTCTGCAGCACTCATAAACTCTACTGATGACAGTGCCTTTCCCTTCCATTCTCAGGAATCAAATTATCAGGACAACCACGCCCTCTGTGATCTGATCTCAACTATTAGAAAAACAACTTAATCCTTGGGAAAAAGTTCCTCTCCTTTATTTCAATCTTTAATTCAATAAGTATAGTTATTTAATTCTGTGTGCTAGAAACTGTACTATCTATGGGATTCAAAACACTTACTTATCTCTGTGGTCTAGATGTTTAAGGTCTGTGGGAGAGAGAGAGTCATGTAAAAATGAACCAGATGTAGTCTGTAAGGCTGATGTAATTTTTGGAGTTTGAGTCTGGAGCCAATGGCCAAGAAAGAATTCTTGAGACATCTTCGGTGCAAAAAGGTGATTTTATTAAAGGATAGGGACAGGACCTGTGGGCAGGACCCAGCTGCCCCAGGATTGTAAGGAATAACTGATTATATGCTATGGAGTTGGGAGAAGTAAAGATAAAGGAAGTTCCAAAAGAATTTTCATATGTTAAAATACTCACAGGATACCTTGAGGCCTTGCTGTGGTCAAGCTAAGGTTGTTTTTCCCTCTAGCAAAGCATTAACATTAAAACAGTCAGGAGGTTTCTGGAGGAATATTATACTCTGCCTGCCTCAAGTATTTATCAATGGGCTGCAGGTTATAAGGACACTTAATTTGATCTGTATTTCCATTTGCCTTTGTTTCCCATATCATGGGGAATGGAAGCAGGTGTGGAAAAGCCTACCACTACTATAGGTGGAAGAAGACCATAATAAAACTCTAAAATATATTCAGTCCTTGATCTGAATGTTAATACTATGAGTAGGGTTTTTCTGCTAGCCTACAAAGAAAGTAAAATATTTCTGGCAAAAGAATCAAGCTGAGATAAGGAGATGAAACATGGAGCTATGTGGTTTATCCTGGTTTATCCTGAGAAGTTGAAGTCATTTCCAAGACTAGTCACGACTCCCTCCCCCGCTCCCCCAACAAGGCAGGGGTGTGGCAGGTAAGAAAAGCAGAAAATAAGTCTGGAGAGTTAAGGAGACACAGGTAAAACAATTGTATATTCTATCTTTATTGGTTTCAAGGAGGTGGAAATAAAACTATTTTTCCCCCTTATTTCAGATCCAATTGATAAATAATGTACCGTAATCATACAGGTGTAGATAAATTCCAGCTTTAATACTGATAAACCTGATGTGGAGAATGTGGGATTGCATCATCATCCTTGTTCCCTTTTCATGCGTAGGCCTGGAGACTGTGATAAAACACTGAGACTGTAGAGAGAGTTTAATACCCAGCATTGTTCTCGGCTGTCTTAGGGTGAAAGAGAGTGACACCCTCTGTTTTAGCAGCTTCCCAAAATTACAGATGATGCTTTCTTGAACATTCTTGCACGTTTTAGAAGTGGAATAAATTCAACATAGGATAGACCCATATTCAACCTTATCAAATATTGACAATTGCTTTCTAAAAGGGTTGTACTGTGGGGGCTGCCTGGGTGGCTCAGTGGGTTAAGCCTCGGCCTTCGGCTCAGGTCCTGATCTCAGGGTTCTGGGATCAAGTCCCACATCGGGCTCTCTGCTGGGCGGGGAGCCTGCCTCCTCCTCTCTCTCTCTCTTTCTCTACTTGTGATCTCTCTCTCTGTCAAATAAATAAAATCTTTTTTTTTTAAGATTTTATTTATTTATTTGACAGAGAGAGACCACAAGCCGACGGAGAGGCAAGCAGAGAGAGAGAGAGGGAAGCAGGCTCCCTGCTGAGCAGAGAGCCCGATGTGGGACTTGATCCCAGGACCCTGAGATCATGACCTGAGCCGAAGGCAACGGCTTAACCCGCTGAGCCACCCAGGCGCCCTCAAATAAATAAAATCTTAAAATAAATAAATAAATAAAAGGGTTGTACTGTGGAAGTAATGTGTTTTATGTTTTAAACAAAATTATATTTTGTGGCCCCACTTCTTAGTGCAAGACACATTATATATACAGAATAGTGCAAATATATATGTACAGTTTAAAGATATTTATGAATGCTGTGTGACTGCAACCCCCAGCGAGCAAAAGAACATTACTAACACCCCCGATGCTACCCCCGTGCTCCCTCAACATCACAGACCCTTCCCTCCCCATGCCTCAGCTAGCTACTATATGATTTTTGTGATTATAAATCTTTAACTCATATTTTGCTACCTATGAATAGATACCCAAATAGTATTTTTTATTTCATCTGTTACGGAAATCTGTACACATGAGATCATAATGAATGTATCCTTTGGTATCTGGCTTCTTTGTCTCAACAGTCTGTTTTGAGACACCACCATGTTGTTGCAGGGAGCTGTTGCTAACTTTTGTTGTTGTATTTTGTATGTTGTTGTATCCTGTTATGTAAATACATCATAAAATATATACCCCTCTGCTTTGGATGAATATTGGGGCTATTTTCTAGTTTATACTATCATGAAAGGTGGTGTCATGACCTATTGTATATATCCTGGTACATATACGAAAAGTTTCTCTAGGGTGTATTCCTTCTGGTGGACTTAGGGTATGTATATCTTCCACTTATCAAATAAAGCCTGTTTTTCCAGATGAGGGTAACAGTTACACTCTGGTACATGTGCATCAGGTTTAGTAGTCCCATCATTAATGCAAAATTTTCTCCTGTGTCTCATCATCCGTGGTACTCAGAACTGTCAAACCTTAAGCACTTTAGCCAATGAATGTGTCTCTAGAGGTGTCTCATTGTCATTTCAGTTTGCATCTCTATGATTACTAATGAGGTTGAGTACAATTTTCTATATTTATTAGCTATTTGGATAGTCCTGTTTGGGATCTGCTTTTTTGAGATTTTGCCAGTGTTTTAAGGTTATTCTATCTTCTTCTTTTTTTTTTTTCTTATCAAGGTGGCATCGAAAACTAAAGATGAAAAGTAACACTATTATATTTTTAGAAGAAAATGTAGAAGCACATCCTCCTTATCTAAAGGCCCAGAAGGACTTCCTAAACAATACACAAAATATTCAATGTAAAGGAACAGACTGATAGATTCAACTTAATATTTGAAACTTCACCAAAGGCCCTTTAAGGATTGTAAAAAGGTAAGATAAGTGAGAGATGATATTTGTAGCTGACATAACCAAAATAAATTGAGAATTCCTACTTTTACTAGTTTAATGGGTTAGCTCCAACCAGGTTAAAAAAAAAAAAAAAAAAAAAAAGGTCCATTTCTAGGAAATGTTAGATTTCTTGGGATGGGAGACAGGGAGAGAGGGGAAGGAGGGTCAGGGATGTGACTCTACCTGATGGCTTTCATGGGAATCAGACCAGCAGAATAGAAGTTGTTTTCTAAGGCTCTCTGGGTTCCCTTTGTTCCTTTTCCTACTAGTCAATTGAGTTTGACCCTTATTTCTCTAGCTACCCAGGAAAGTCACTGCCACTTTGGGGGAAGGAGATTAGCAATCTATTCAGAAAGCCCTATTCCTATTTCGTAAATCTGGCCCACAAAAATCTCTTTTCTCCTTTTTTTTTTTTTAAATCAAGTTTACCAGTCTTTTCCTTCAGTTTGTCAGTATTTTGAGTCACAGAATGATTTGCCTATAATCTGTATTTTTCTGTAATACTTGTATGATTTATATTTTACACATAGATTTTTGTGGTAGATACTATGGACTGAATGCTTTTGTACTCCCCTAATTTGTATGTTGAAGCTCTGATCCCAAGTGTTACATTATTTGTGTTGCAGGATTCTTGTCCTGCAGAGTTGAAGAATGAATCTTGTGGACAGAGAAGGGTGAAGTGATAGTTTATTAAGTGAAGTTGAGAATAGAAAGTAAGCTTTCTAGAGTGAGAGGGGTCCCAAATGGGTTGCCAAATGATGTAGTTTTGGAATGTTGGTGAGGTCAGGAGCCAGTGGACCAGGAATAATTCTTGAGATGTCTTTGGTGTAAAAAGGTGATTTTATTAAAGCACAGGGACAGGACCTGTGGGCAGAAAGAGATGCACTGGGGTCATGAGAAGGGGCCCATTATATACTTTCAAGCTGGGAGGGAGTTACGGATAGAGTCATGAGGAGGGGCCCATTATATACTTTCAGCTGGGAGGGAGATAGGGATAGGGATAGTGTGTAAGTCTCTAAGGAGTTTTGGAAGCAAGGTTTCCAGGACCTTGAGAGGGCTAGCTATTGTTGGGAGAAGGTCATTTATTACCATCTAATAAAACCTGAGCCATGAGACCCTTCAGATGGTTATTGGTGGATCATACGCTTGGGAGATGATTGCCAACATGTATCTTGGGGTTAGGGATAAAGAAAATTTCCAGAGAAATTCTTATATATTAAAGTAGATTTATAGGATCCTGGGGGTCAGGTTAAGATTGCCTTTTGCCCTTAGCAAAGTGTCAATATCCAGGCAGTTGAGTCCCTAGAGGAATATCACTCTGCCTGTTTCAATGGCCTGAAAGTAGTAAAGAAATTTAATCATTTTTCTTCTGCCTTTGTTCTCCACGTCACTTGGAGGTGGGGCCTTTGGGAGGTAATTGGGTCATGGGGTGGAGCCCTCTGGACAGTATTAATGTCTTTATAAGTAGGACACCAGAGAAATGATCTCTTTATGTCATGGAAGGATACAGCAAGAAGAAATCTTTCTGTAAACCAGGAAGAGGGCCCTCACTAAGAAACCAACTATGCTGACACCCTGACTTGATGTCCCACCTCCAGAAATGTGAGAAGTAAATGTTTGTTCTTTAACAGTCTAGGGTATTTTGTTAGAGCTGCCAGAACTTACTGAGAGCAGGCAAAATAATGGCCCACCAAAGATGTCCATGTCCTAACCCCCAGAATTTGTTAGTATGTTATAATATATGGCAAAGGGCAATTAAAGTTACAGATACTATTAAAGTTGCTAACCAGCTGACCTAACAGTAGGGAAATATGGCAAATTTTCTGAGTGTGCCCAGTGTAATCACAATGGTCCCTGAAGATGGATGAGAGAAGCAGAAGAGCAGGTTGGATTGTTTGATGTGGGAAGGACTCGACTCACTGTTGATGGATTTGAAGCTGTGTGAAGGGGTTATGAGCCAAGAAATTCAGGCAGTTTCAAGAAATTTGGAAAAGGCAAGGAAATGGATTTTCTCCTAGAACATTCAGAAAGTAAGATAACATTCCTGATGCCTTGATTTTAGGCTAGGAAGCTTATGGTAAGCTTTTAACATACAGAAAATAAGGAAACTAATTTATGTTGTTTTAAACAATTAAGTTTTGGTAATTTGTTGCAACAGCAATAGAAAACTAATACAGATAGTGCTTATTTTTGTACTGGAAGTCTTTTCCTTTTCTCTCCTTTTATAGTCCATATATCATTGCCATGTTTTAGGAAAAGGTGGATTCTTGAAATGAGAAGTTACTCAACCATCTTAAGTGTGCTAATCTTTCTCCACTATACCTTCTGCAGTTGTGAGATACGCAATGGGGTATAATTTTCCTTTGATGCACTCCTTTTAAGAAGGCATACTTCCGCATTTTTAATGCGTAACCTGATTGTTAAGTTGGTCTTTTGGCTTCTGTGTGTCTAGTGTTGGGTGCCAGTACTCCCTTCCTTCCTTTCACTTTGCTTTTGTTTTCAGGTTCAAGCATTTCAGGTTCAAACATTTTCTGACGTAGCTTCTTGAATTTTTTCTTTGAGTTCACTCTGAGTAAGATATATAAATACAGTCAATTCCAAGTGAGTAAAATTTATCTTTTTTTTTTTTTTTTAATATGATCTACCTTTACCTCTCTGAATGGAAAATAGCACACAGCCGGTGTTTTCTAATTAGGCTGACAATTAATCTGAGAAACAATTCAACCTGTCATGGTCCTGCCAAGAGGCTTTTCAGTATATGTTATATTCTATAGTCAGAATAGATCACAGGCAATACCTGTGTCTCCAACCACAGTGATTTTGCCTTGTGAACCTCTCCTAATAATACTTTAAAACTTTGACTGACTTTCCTGTTTTTGCTTCCTAAATCTGTTCATCTTTTTTTATAACAACTTTGCAAAGCTATCTCAGTCTTCAAGGGCTTGTTCACCAATTGCTCTCATTATAGACTCTGCATTAACAATATGATTCCAGCACCATACTGGATTTGGGATCCCTCTGGATGAATCACTCCACCCTGACTCTCCTCGTTTTCCGTTTGGGTAATAATTATTCTCCTGGCTCTAATAACACCTAAAACATGTTTCTTTTGAAATCTTCTCTTCAAAAGCAACTAGGCTCAAGTTCATTTCTTTTTCATACCTGTCTATTCTGTTCTCTAAGATTTCAAACATTCTCCTAAGGAAGTCTCTCTCTTCTTTCAGTTTAACAAGCTTGTTTTCCTTTATAATTCTTCTATACCCACACTGCTTCCCACCTCTCCTGTTTCGAAGATAAAACTAAAGAAGCATAGCTTTAAAGAAAATTCAATTATTCTTTGATTTTGTATGAAAATCTGATTTATGGAAAGACAGTCTACCAGGCACACATGTTTCAAATTCCCTTCATCATGTTTGGTTTGCGATAATGTCAAGATATTTTTTTCTTTGTGGCACTCAAGAAGGTGGCATGTTCCCTTCATAATTAGGACCCCTGTTCTTTTCTCACCTTTTCACTTTGAAACTCTAGCATCATAGGTGATGGCCAAAGTCTCGATCTCTGAAATCTAAACCCATGGGCACAGCTTATGTGATTAACACATTCGGGGCCAACTGAGATCCATGGGGCAGACTGCAAATACTTAGCCATGAGTCAGCCACGTGAATCCCACAGTGTAGTTCCCTCACGTGGCCATGAATGAAGTCAAAACAGCAGCAAGGGGAGTATAATTTAGACAGTAAACCTATTACCTCTTACTAATCATAGCACCTTTTTTTGAGAGGCATTGATGTTATTAATTCATAGCACTTTTTATTTCATTAATTAATTAATTAATTCATAGCACTTTTTATTTCAAGGCATAAATCAATGCCTAACTTAGGTTGTTTTCTGTCCTAGCCTCCTACTTACCTGGCTGGTATATGTAGTAAAAACAACAAAAAAAAATTGCTCTTCTCTCTAATGCCCTAAAAGCCTGAGGCTGGAGAAAAAAGAAGTTAACTTAGAGTTGGAAAAGGCCTGTACAGCAGTGTGTCCAGCATAGAAATGGCACGTGCAGAGTTGCCACGTGTGAAGAAGCATAATTTGTCCTAAATGATGCTACATGGCTGAGCTGTAGATTTCATGCGAGGAAATGGGGTGAGAGCAGGGAGAGAAGACAGCAGAGGAAATATTCCTTAGAAATATAGATCATATAATGTCCCTTACAAACATACATTATGTAAATATGGTATTTTATAAACTCTATGAAAAAATTTGGCTTAAAAGAAAGAATTTTGTTTTTACTCCCGTATCAGTGTGATGGCCACAAAATATTTTAAACAAGGAAGGTATATAAAATGCTCATTTTAGAAAGATCACTCAGGCTTCACCATGAGAAATGGACTGAACACATAAAGTCCATGCCTCAGAAATGGTCACTAAGGAAATGTCAGAGTCATCCAGGCAAGAGATCACTGTGGACAATTCTTAAAAACATGTAGTAAAATAGAAAATAGGTAGATGCATCTGGGAGATACTAAGTAGATAAAACTCAGAGGATCTGAGAAAGTGCTGGCCTGTCATAGCACTGAATCATCCTGTCAGGTAATTGTTTCCTACTGTGCGCCTCACTAGACTCTGAAAGCTGTGGGATAGAAAAGGAGCACATATCGTAGATGATTTTATCTAAATGAAATTAAAAAGTGGAAATAATAGAAGTAAAGTCAGTGAGAGGGAGAGGAAGGAGCTTGTAGTCAGAGCTTGCGATGTTTTTAGATTTCAGGGGTGGGATCTTTTTTGGTCATAAATTCTAGATTATGACCCTGATTATGAATTATTGATATACCTTGTAGCTGATGATTGTTGGAGGAGAGAGTCTAAATAATTTTTAAGTTGTTTGCTGGATAAGGCATACATATTGACATGGGTATGTTCATGTGTGCATGAGTACACACATGGAGAAATCTGAATTTCTTCTATGTTTATAGTAGAAATTAGAATGAGTGGAAAATTTTTAAGTTCATCATGCACTTCCTTAGTGAGTGAGCAGTGAGACAAAGATGAGAAGTCAGTAGTCATGAAGAGCAGTATGTGTAGTATTAGAAGTAAAGATCAGCAAAGATGTAGAAATTTTAATACCAAAATTAATGGCATGAAAATAACACTAAACATTAAAGCATCAGACTATGATCTATAATCTCGGGAGACCAAACAATCAGGAGGTCAGAGAATTTCAGAGGAAAGGTTTCCTTCCAACAAGAACTAGGTATGAGGTAGAGCCTGATGCCTTCTCAGAGAAGGCTCAGAAAACTCCGATGTTGCTGCAGATGAATGAAAGACCACCAAAAAACCAACAGGGACCAACTGGATTAGCAAAAATAGTTACAGACAATAAACAGGCCTAAAAGTGTGAAGAGAAGGACATATAATGCTGGGCTGTGAAAGAATGTTATTACAAATAGTTCGTATCCCCAGAGAACACTTTCTGCTAGAAAATATTTCAAGTAGAAACTCTGAATTGCAGCATTTCTAAGAGTAATAAAATACATATGGATATTTGTCTTAGAGAATTGTATATGTGAAACAATAAACTAAAAGAACCCAAGTTTGTCTGTCCCCACGTAAATACAAACCTCCAGACAGACAAGGGTACATATAAGCACAGATGAAACCAAATGATACACACAAGCCTCAGAATGAGGAAAGCGGTCTTCTTTTTATTCAAGTTCTTTGAATAATTACTTTAAGAATATTGAACAAAATAAGAAATATGTGTTTAGTTTCTTTTAAAAAAATATGTATTTACCTGACAGAGATAGAGTCTCAGGACCTGAACGGAAGAAGGCAGATGCTTAACCGACTGAGCCACTCAGGCTGTCCATGTGTTTAGTTTCAACGTTTTCCTCAGGTATTTAGTTCATATGGTGTTATTGTGGGTGTTTGAATGTAGTTTATCTATGCCTATAAAGAAGATAGTACTTCTATCAACAGTCTAGGGGTACACTTATTCATTTTTATTTTTGTATCATTTCTGATGACAGCTGATGTCAAGCTTGCTTTAGTTTAGAAAGGACCCAAGAAAGAGTCTATTTCAGCAAGCTAATGAACTGGCTTCATTGATATGTGTCAAACTATGCTTATTCCAAATGATTTTTAAAAACTGGTTCGTTAACTTGTTTTTGGAGATTATGTGCTGAATGGTGTGATATCAGTGACTTAGAACTGCTCACTTGACTCAACTTATCATCCGGGACTGCTGAATTGCCTTACAGGAAATGGATTTTTGTTCAGCTACCCTCAGGGCTCAGTATGTGACGGTGAGTGTTAGTGTGTAAGTGTGTGTGTGAGCGTGTGTGTGCATGAAAGTGTGTGCCCATACATTCATTTGAATTCTCCTAATATCCGAAGTCAGTAGTATTGCCTTTCTGATTTATAATTTTTGATGCAATATTTTTGGTTGGCTATAGTGATTCTGAAGGGCAGGGTAAATAAAAATAGCAGTAGCATGTAAAATGGGAGGAAGATGATGGGGCAGAGTAGGGAGAAAGTGATTTCTTTAATACCATACTCATGAGCAGGATCAACAAGCTAATGCCAGAATTATGTTTTGATACTATTTTAGGTTTTATTCATAATGGATAAGACAACTGCTGTGGTCTGAATGTTTAATCTTCCAAATGTCCCCGAGCCTTCAAAAATTCATATGTTGTATTCTTAATCCCGAAGGTGGTATTATTAGGAGGCGAGGCCTTTAGGCAGTGATTGGCCACCCTCAGGTTTGGGATCAATGTTGTTATAAAAGAGGCTCCAGAGAGCTCCCTAACCCTTCTGCCATGTGAATTCACGGTGAGAAGATGGCTGTCGGTGAAGAAGCAGGCATTCACCAGACACAGGATCTAGTGCCTTGATGTTGGACTCCCCAGTCTTCAAAACTGTATGGGGATTGGCTTACACGATTACAGAGACCAAGGAGTCCCAGGATCTGCCATCTGCAAGCTGGAGTGGAGACCCCAAAAGCCAGTAGTATAAGTCTAGTCTGATTCTGAAGGCTTGGGGACCAGGGGTACACCAGCTAATGGTATAAGACCCTGGACACGAGAACCCTGAAGTCCCTGCTCAGGTAGGCAGACAGGAAGGGGACACATTCTTTTTTATTCAGCCCAGGGCCTTAATGAATTGGATGATGCCCACACATGTTGTGGAGGGCAAGCTTCTTTACTGAGTCTACTGATTCAAATACTAATATCAGCCAGCATCACCCTTTTATAGACACACCCAGGAATAAAGTCTCATCTGGGCAACCCCTGGCCCACCCAAATTGACACATAAAATTAATCATCACAGACAGTTTCTATATTATTTGCTAAATAGATATATTTAACTGCTGTGTCTTCATTTTAGATTATGGCTTTTAATATTAAAAAGTAATTCTTCTTTGGTCTCATTTAATTTAATGCTTCTTGGCTTGAAGTCTATTTTGGTATCAGATTTGCAAGCTCTGGTAAATCTTTATGCATTTTGTTATTTTCAGCCTGTTTGAATCACTGCATTTTAAGGGTGTCTCTTGTGTACAGCATATAGTTAGATTTTATTTTATAAGCAAGTTTTAAAATATTTTTTAAATTTAAACAGGCAAGTTAAGCCCATTCTTATTTGTCAGTATAATTCTTTTGTTTGGTCTCAATTGTCATTTCATCTTGCATTCTTTTTAATATTTACTTATTTTTAACTTTTTTCTTGGAGTATTGTTTACACATAATGTTACATTAGTCTCAGGTATACAGCATAGTGATTCAACTTCTCTTGAGAGTATGCTATGCTCACCACAAGCCTAGCTACCTTCTGTCACCATACAGTGTGATTACAGTACCATTGACTACAGTCTCTATGTTGCAACTATGTTGCAACTGTTATTCCCTTGACTTACTTATAACTAGAATCCTATGTCTCCCACTCCCTTTCACCGATTTCGCCCATCCCCTAACCCCCTTCCTCGGGCAAACATTGTCCTTCTGTTCTCTGTATTTCTAGGTCTGATTCTGCTTTTGTTTGTTCATTTGTGTGTTTAGAGTCCACATATGAGCAAAATCCTATGGTATTTGTGTTTCTCAGTCTGACTTGTAACATCATCTAATATTCTAAGTACTGTGTTTCTTTATCTATTTGGTTTTCCAGTTGTTGTTGTTGGTTTTTTTGTTTTTATTTTGTTTTTTGTTTGTTTGTTTTGTCCCCCTCTAATTCTTTGGGCTTTTAAGAAGGTTTGCCCTTTTATTTTGGTAGTTACTTTTGTACTAATACTACTTGCATATTCTTAAACCCCTTTTTCTTATCTAACTTTTGCTTTGTGAAAGCTTAAAATGGTACCCTTTGAATCCCATCCATTCTCCTTTACAAGTCAATTTATATTAGTCTACCTTCCCTTTTCTTCTCCTCTCATTCTATTAGTTGTATTATTTCCTCTGTCAAAATAAATTTTTAAAATGCTGTTAAAATTGACAGATTGTTATTTAATCCATGAATCCTCCCTTGTTTTAGCTGGAGTTCTGTAATTAAATACATGAAATGCTTACCTCACAGTTCTTTTACATTTTTGTCTCAGTTACCTTTTAGTTTGCTGAAGCTCTTGCTTTAGTAGACTTTTTTGGGAATATTTGTAAAGTGTTCCCTGAGTTCTGCCACACTCAAACCTCTTTTTCTATGCCCTAGAAACTTGAAGGAGAGCTTGCTCTGCATTCCTTTAAGTTTTTTGGTTTTTACTTTATTTCCTAAAGTTTCTGGAAGACTCTATATTGCTTTTTATTCCATGTTTCTTTAAAGAGAAATTTGATCTCATTCTGATTCTTCTGCATTTGTGATCTATTTTATCTTTTTGCCTGAGGCCCTCTGGATTCTTTCTTTACCTTTAGAATCTTGTAATTTCATTAGAATAGATGTTAGAGTTGTTTGCTGTTGCTCAGTTTCCTCAGTAGGCTCTTCCAAGTGAAGAGTCCCATTTTTTGTTTGTTGGTGCCTGGAAATTTTTTCTTGTATTACTTTTTGAAGTTTTATTTCTATTCCATTGTTTTTGCTTTCTTCTTCATGGTCACCATTTTTTATGCACTCAGAGTCATCTACCCATTTTCTTTTCCATTCTTTTTTTTCTTTGGGCTGTTTTGTTTCTGCTTCTTTTTTTTAAAATCTCATTTTCATTTCCTTGGTTGATTCTAGTTCTTCTTCCAAGTTTTTTTTTTTTTATTATTAGTTTTTCATTTGAATCTACTCCCCATTGGGAATCTTATAATTTTGCCTTCAATTCTGACATGATTTTGCCTATTTTTTATACTACTTTCCTAGGTTCATTTGACTCTTATGTCAATTGTTCCTGGGTTTTACCTGTTTCTTAATTTTTATATTTCTAACTTAAAGTTCTTTTTTTTTTTTTCATAGTCTCACATTCTTGAATATTCTTAGGTGTTCTCAAATCTTATTGAGATGTCATTTCATTTTGGAATGTGGTGTTAACAGTTATCTTCAGCTTCGTTGCTGGCATTTTGCCTAGATTTTTCATCAACAGAAAAACTTTTATTCATATTTTCTGCCTTTTTGCAGTGTTGTCTATTAATGGATGTGGTTTCCTCCCCCCCCCCTTCTTCTGTTGCTATTCATTTGGAGATCAGCATTTCTGGGATAAGAGTGCCCATTTCCATCAGCTTGAGGCTCTTCTGTACAGATTCTTGATGGAGAGTGTTATTGTTAGTGGAGGTTGGGGATAATAAAAGGTTGGTATATTTGGTTTCTCTTTCATTTTTATAGGACCTTTAATTTCCCCCTCTTATTTGCTTCCTTCCCTTCATTGCTCATTAAAAAGCATGGCATTTTCTGTATTCATCTACTCTCTACATCCCATTCTTTCCCAGAAGCATGACCTTGAGGCTGCCACTTCAGCACTGCATACTTTCACACTCCTTTTCTTTAGCCTGTTCTGTGAACCACAAGTGTTCATCTGCATTCAGTAGTTTGCCATCTCATATTGTGCTAGTTTTGTTTATACCTTCTATAAATTCTTCTTTTCTGTTTCACTGAGTTCTGGAAAAACTCCTTTCCCTTGCTGTCTGCATTCACAGTTTTACAATGAAAGGCAGGCAGAGGGGTATAGGATATGTTAGAATTTATTTTGTTCTATCTTTACAAGTATTTAAAGATTGTGATGTTCTCTTCTGATAATGCTGAAGTTGTTGGCTATAACGTTACTTTTTCTTCTTAATTTTTCATTTCTGGAGGGAGTATAAGGTAGATATTAAGAATAGGATTTCTAAATAGGATTTTCTTCAAACACACAAGTCCTTGTATAAAAAATTTTTAAGCATTACAAAGAAAGCAGAGTCTCATTTGTCTCTGCACTGCTAATTCTCTTCCCTAGTACTCCCTAGGCAGACATAACTACTGTTATTAGGTTGGTGTATTTTAGTACAGAGCTATGTTTTAAAATGTAAAAAAAAAACTGTAATATTTTTAAATATGTAAAAGATAATGTATACTTATACCATTAGCTTTTTTCACTTAACCATATTGACTTAAGCATATCTCTTGAAGAACTTTCTTGTTCTTCTATATCATTCTTTCAAAATGTTTCATGGTACTCCATTGCATATCATAATCTAGATGTGTCCCTTTAGGTGGGCATTTAGTTTGTTTAAAATTTGTACTACTGTAAAAATTCAGACAAGATTATCCTTTTAAATGCTTATGAGCATAATCATATAAATGATCCAGATATATGAGTGTGTTCCTAGAGTATGCTGGGGTATAGGAAATGTCTATTTCTAAACTTAACAGATGCATCAAATTGCAGGTATTTCTTTTCCTAAAAACTTCAAAAAAGTGGATTACAAATGTGAGAAAATAAAAAAGTTCATAGTGACTTTTCAAGGAGAATTATCAGAGTTTAAGAAAAAAGAGTAAGAATTTTAAAAATGAATAAAATGGAATCTTTAAAAATACAAAGGGTGGACCTGGAGATTTCTTGAAATGGTGTCTCCTTAGGACCTAAAATATGATGGTTCAAAATATGACAGGAAATGCCATTTTACAATCAGGAGTGACCCTGACAGAAGAGCATTTACAGGAATAAACCTCCAAAGAAGGATTACAGAAAACATCTTAGTTTGCAATGTGTTTTTTTATCCATGAGATCAAGGTCTTCACTTGCCAAAGCCAAATATGAGACTTTATGAAATAACAAACCTGTGACTCTGCATAGTAAAAGGACTTTTCTTAATGAAAATAACAGCTGATCATTCATCAAACAATTCAGAAGAGAGAATTTTTCTGTAATTGTCATCTGTATAACAAATGCTTCTCTCAAAGATCTGACCTTTAAGCTTATGAAAATATCTACAAAGAAAAGAAAACCCATCAATCTGAGAAGTGTGGTAATAGCTTCATCTAGATTTTAGGTCTTCATATTTAGTGGAAAGAACCACACCGAAGAAAAATCTTTATACAAGTGGGTACAAACTTAAGAAACACATCACAGCTAGTAGATGCAAAAGAATCCCTGCAGGAGAGAAGCTTTGTAGATAATAGTCCTGTAGCCTTTATATGGAACATATATGTTCAAGTTCATTTGAGAGTTTGAAAGGTGAATAAGCCTACTTATTAATGATTATAATAATATTGCCCTCTATAATCTAACCTTTGGCACCACCAGGATCCACCCAATAAAATAACTGTCAAAATATGAAGATGATAAGGTGTTTCATGAGAGATCAACCTTTATGACTGTGAGAGTATCTATATAATTTATATGAAAAAATAGTCATAAAAGCAAAAACCTCAAATATAGAAAAGGTTAGGAAAGGAAGATTCTATCAAACCTTGGTGCGTTAAGAAATACTTACCACCATCTCTAGTTTTTTGTTAACAGAGAGAGCGCAAGTAGGGGGGAGTAGCAGGCAGAGAGAGAGGGACAAGCAGGCTGCTCACTGAGTGGGGAGCCTGATATGGGGCTCGATCCCAGGACCCTAAGATCATGACCTGAGCCAAAGACAGATGATTAAATGACTGAGCTGCCCAGGCGCCCCCCACCATCTCTTCTAAAGAATATAATTTTATGTCATTAAGCTACTCTGCCTTCCTCTCACAGAATAGGAAGTCCTTTTAAATATAAGTCAACAGCTAAATGCCAGATTTTATTCATGGAAGTATGTATTTCTTGTTATACACCTCCCATGTCTTTCTAATTGAAAATGTCACTTACAGAATCTGAGGTTCTAAATCTTCTTTTATAGAAACACTTACTGTATAGTTATCTATAAAAGACAGTACAAGCTACTATGCAATTAGTAGACTGATTAGTACTAAAGATGGGTTTCATTAATAATTCTGCTGATGTCTATGGATACTAATTCACTTGCATTTTTGCCCTTTATCCAAGCATAGGAGCCTATAGATTCCAAAATAGGCAATTCACATTTTGAAATTACTCCTGCATTCATTTCAACTCCTACTGAGTTTTCCATTTAACCTACAAGTATTTCTGAGATCAATCTGCTTATGTGCTCTTGAAATTCTACCCTAGTTGGCATTGAAAGTCCTTTATGTCTATGAGTCATATAAAAATCTGATATCCAAAAGATAAGCCTTGGATCTTAAGAAGATTTTAAGAACAAAATTTTAAGCCACAAGCATGGTGGCTAAATGTGCATAATAGCACATTTAGGTAGCACATAATAGCACATTTAGGAAAATAAGCAAATCTTAACATTTTCTCGATACGATATTGCTTACTATATTAGCACTCAAAAGATTGAAATGGATCATAATATTTGGTCATTAGCAGACCAAGATTTCATTGATAAATTCATCAGCAGAACTGAATTTTAATGTAAGTCTCCCTTCTAAAAAGATGGTTTATTTTACATGTGATTTAACATGCAAACTATTTTGATTACCCTTGATAAAATTGCAAAGGATAGAAGTGAATATTAATTTTAAAAGCCCAACTGACAAGATTGTCTTAACACTTTTTATATCATTTTTCTGGAGCACTACAGAAAGATTTTCTACATTTTAGTTAGTAGAAAAGAAGTTGAAATATAATTATTAGACTGATTGATTCAATAAAGATGGGTTTCCTTGACAGTTCTGTTAATTATCAGATCACCAACCCCTTAACATCTCTGAGCCTCAGTTTTCTACTTACAAAACTGTCATCACAATTACTTTCCCATATTCTTTCCAGTTCTATCATTCAGCTTTCTTTAGGAAAAAAAAGATCATCATTTTATCATATTCTTTTGGAAGAATAATTCTAATACTAATATGACTATACTAATATTGTCATGAGTGAATGGTATGTGATGTTCTTAGAAAAATTCCACACAGTGTGCATGCTCAGGAATGCAGATGAAATTTCTTTTTTCCCAGGAAATAAAATTACTGTTATTTAGTGCTTGATGATTGCTGGGAAGAGGAGTAAAGGAAGATAAATGGTGAAGGCCAGGGAACTTATGGAGAGATAACTATCTAAAACTTCAATATGTTCTCCATTTTATTTAAAATTATGTGGTCATATTGCTTTAACTTGATAGGCCATGTGAGCATCATGTAAGAGTAGGAAATAGCAATTAAAACCCAGGACAGGGATGCCTGGGTGGCTCGGTTGGTTAAGCGGCTGCCTTCAGCTCAGGTCATGATCGCACTGTCCTGGGATCGAGTCCCACATCAGGCTCCTTGCTCAGCAGGGAGCTTGCTTCTCCCTCTGCCTCTGCTGCCACTCTGCCTGCCTGTGCGCTCGCGCTCGCTCTCTCTCTCTCTCTTTCTGACAAATAAATAAATAAAATCTTTAAAACAAACAAAAAACAAAAAACCCAGGACAAAATCTGCATGGATGTAGGAGACAAAGGCTGAGTTTGATGCCTAATTCAGAGTATGAATGTTTCTATGAAGTGTCAGGCTTTCTCCCTGAGAAAGTGACTGTGCAAATTAACTCAAAGAAATTCTATAAGTGAAATAATACTTCACTTAAATATTCACATATGCAATGCTTAAATGTCTAAAGGTGTGCATTATCTTGTGGTGCTATGCAATAATGCCTGGAATATCGAGTGATAGCCATCTTTGTTTTAAATATATACGTACATATATATTTAAATTTATTGGTTCCAACAAAAGGAATTTGAAACTTTTCTGGTAATGATAAAAGCATGTCTTCTTTTGAAAAGGTCAATATGCTTTGACAGTTTTCCAATAGATTAAATTATAATGTGATCTATTTTGACACAATGAGAAACAAAGTTGATAATCCAGAGCCCTTGTTTATTTAATATCTAAAATAACCTGTACTGGAGGTGTGTATAAAAAATCCTAATGTGTTTAAGACTACCTAACATATAGTAAATGCTATAAGTCTTTCTTCACTTATTACTGTGAGATGCTGCATTTTTGGGCAGACATGTTGATGGTTGAATATATCTAAATTAGGAAAAATTCTACTGGCAATAATACACTGGTAAAATTTGATATTCATATTGTAGTATATATTGTCTGCCATTTGTTAAAAATAATGGCACAACTTTTTTCAATTTATGATTATAAGTTCTTTATGATGTAATTCACTTGTGATTGATTGATATTCATTTATCACTTATAATTCACCTGGTAAATATTACCATGTATGCGTAACGGACTGCTAATTATAGCAAGAGTTCTGTTGTTGCCTTAGAAACCTAAGCAGTACAAAATTACTAATTACCATTAATATGAAGTGATTTTTAAAATACATTTTACTGAAAGTGTAACATAGCCTACCATAAAATAATAAATTATTATATCCCTATTCTCTGGATAGTATCCAATTTTAATTTTCTTCAAGGTGATCTAGGTGAGTCAGATTGATTAAGTAAGGATAGAGTATAGGAATATATGGAAAAGAAAGAAAATCTGAAAATAAAAAGTAAGGACATTTTCCGAGTACATTCTACAGCTAAATAGTAGCATAAAGAAGGAATAAGTAAGGATGGTGAATCACTCTGAGAATCTAGGACTCTACTGTTACTGATTTCTCTTGCTTTCTTTTCAACACTTTCTCTGTTTCATTTACTGATTTGGTTACTTCCTCTCATACTCTACAGATAAGAATTTCCAGAATTCATTTCTGTGAGCTTTGCTTTTCTCTGTCTGAATTCTTTTCTCTAGATTATGATAGCTTTCATCACTTTGATTTCTCACATACTGTGCCCATACGTGTACCTTTGATCCCATTATCACCCTGATTAAACCTCTCATTTGTATCATTTTACCTCATTTTTATCTTTTATCTTCCTCATTTTACCTTCCTCATTTTATCTTCCTTTTAAGTAGGACTTAACTACCTAGGTGTTTTCATGTATTCTAAACCAAACCTTTTAACAATTTACTATTCTCCAACAAGTTTGATAATTTTACTCTTAAGTTTTCACCTATGTTAAATGCTTTGGATTTTTATTTCTTCTCTTTTTGCTTTCTCATAATTCACTGATTATTAAATCTTATGAAAACCATTCTATAAAAGAAAAGAACTCAAGGTACAAATATGTTCAAGCTACAAAGTTCTGAGAAATAATATGAAATCTTACTATTATGGTCCTGATTATGCAATTTTGACATCATTTTCTTTTCCTTTTTTTTTTTTTTTTTAAGATTTTATTTATTTGACAGAGAGAGAGAGATCACAAGTAGGCAGAGAGGCAGGCAGAGAGAGGAGGAAGCAGGCTCAGTGCTGAGCAGAGAGCCCGATGCGGGGCTCGATCCCAGGACCCTGAGATCATGACCTGAGCCAAAGGCAGAGGCTTAACCCACTGAGCCACCCAGGCGCCCCTTGACATCATTTTCTTACTTGACTCCTACTTCTTTGTTCTTAAAGGCAGTGCTTTATCAAGTAGCTTTCCCGTATTCCAAACTCCTGTGCATTTCCAGATCCAAAAGACTCATTCTTCTTTAAGTCTCATATTCTGAGGCCTGAAACTTAAGATCTTATTTGTCTCAAGTAAATAAGGAAAATTCCAGGAAACCTCTAGATTTGCCTAATCACCTTTCTAAAAAAGGTTTTGTTTATTTATTTTAGAATTGGTGGGGGTACAGAGGGAGAGGGAGAGAGAGTCTTAAGCAGATTCCTTACTGAGCCCAGACGCCAGCATGGGGCTAAGATCACAACCTGAACCAAAACCAAGAGTCAGATGCTTAACTGCCTGCACCACGCAGACGCCCCTGCCTAATCAATTTCAGTGGACTTCCTGCCAATTTCTTTGGGAAAATAGTTTCATTTAGCATCATTTGACAATGTAGTGTCAATGGAATACACACTCATTTTAAAATTGTGCCTTTTGGCATGAAATTTGCTTACAAAAAAAAAAAAAAATCACCCATTTGAAGAGTACAATTTGATGAATTTTGACAAGTACATCCAGTTTGGGGACTACCATCTTAACCAAGACACAGAGTATCAGTATCACTGCAAAATTCTCCACAGCAATTTATATCAGTTCTTTCTTCTTCTCCATCCCCCTCTGTCCCTACAACCAGAACTCTGCTTTGCTTTGTTTGGGATAGAATAAAACATAGTCTTTTCTGATTAGCTTCCTTCACTGAGAATAATATATTTAAAGTTCATCTGTGTATCTGCATACATCAATCATTTTTCCTTTTTATTACTAAATAGTACTCAATTTTATGAGTATACTATACTTTGCATATCCATCCACCTTGGTAATTTGGATTGTTTCAAGGGTTTGACTATAAAGAGTAAAGTTGCAATAAATATTATTGTACTTGTCATTCACCTGGCTGAGGTGGGATCTGCTGAGTTTCTTTTTTGCAGTTTTACTCTTTTTCCCTTTGTAATTGAAAAATATCTTAAAGAGGATACTTTGTTACTATGCTTATATTCTATTCTCCCCAAATTTTTACCTGCTGATTCTTTTTTTTTTTTTTTTTTTTTTGCAAACTGCAAAATTTACTACTGTTTGGCTAATGGCACTTGGCCATTTCCTTAATTTCTCCCACATTTATTAATAAGAATTCTTCTATGAGAAAATCTATCATTTGTCCATTTGTTTATTTATTCAATGATACAGTCATATCAGAATGGGCTCATGATACTAGTTTATTTTTTTTGCCATATCCAATATTACAGTTATTATTATTTTTTTGCTCTAATTATTTCAGTTTTGGATACTGTGTCCTTTTGCCATTTCCCCCATCATTTTTTCCCAAGAGCTTTGTAATTATCTGACACTACCGTACATTCCAGGCTTATCTTAAATTTTCTCTGCCCAAATACTAGGAATTAACTCATTCTCCAAGGAATATTTCTCCTTTTATTGGAGAATGGAATTTAGAAACAAAAAATTGGGACTAACTGTGTTCATTGCTACTGGGATGTCATTGTTTTTAAGTCTTCTCAACAGACTATATATATATGTGTGTGTGTGTGTGTGTGTGTGTGTTCTGACTCATGAATGCTCACACAATTATGTTTCTTTCTTTCTTTCTCTCTCTCTCTCTCTCTCTCTCTCTCTATATATATATATATATATATCTTAAAAACCACAAGTTTATACTGATTTGTCAAATCTAATAAAATTACAAGTTCATATTAGCCTTCCCCCTGTTCTTATTGTAAGGCTTTCTTTGGTGGCAAGAAACTTCACTCTTTATCCATAATCCATTTATGTATTTAAATAATCTTTAAAACCTGTAGTAACAGAATTTCTTACCCATACCCCTTTGGGAAATTGATTTACTAACTAATGTACACTTCCTATCTTTAGTTTTAGAGAAGATACAGTTTTCCAAAGTTACATAGGCTAGTTCTTTTGTTAACCATCTCTGAAGAATGCTGACTACTACATTATGTGTATTCCATTTTGATTTCCTTCCTACATCTGTAATTTGTATTTTTGGTTATGTGAAACTATTCTGTAGTTCCTGGGATAAAGGCTGTTATACTTAGAGAAACATATTTTTCCCCCTTACCACCGTATTTCCTCATTCCAACCTCATCCACCTATTCCCTGGTTGGTAAATAATCTCTTTAGTTTGTAGATTACTTCTTCTGTAAGTCTTTAGCACCAATGAGCAGATACATTTCTGTTTTCTTTATGCCCTATATTTTTACATGGAGTACAGCATACTATAGATTTTGTCTGCATCATAGTTGTTTCATTTAACACTATAGTCTGGAAATCACTACACTCAATGTATAAAGATCTTTCTGATTATTTTTATGGCTAAATAGTACTCTCATTACTTTCATCAGTATTCTCCTATGTAAGGAGTATTTAGGCTATAACTAATATTTTCTAACTATAAACAATGTTAAATAACATGGTCATATGTATTTTTGTATTCTTAGAGGTGCCTTAGGGTAGAGCCTTAGAAGTGGAATTGCTGAGTGAAAAGATAAGCATATATGTAAATTTCTGGGTTATTGACGAATTCCCCTTCTGAATAGTTGTACTAATTTATGTTCCTACCTGCATTGTATGGGAGTGATTGTCAACAGGATTTATTGTCATACTTTTTAATTTTCCCAATATGATAGATGAGAAATGATATATCAGTGTTATTTTAATTTGGATCTCCTTAACTATGAATGTGGTCAAATCTTTTTTCATCTGCTTTATATATGTATATATACACATATCTGTACACTTATGCACATACATACACATAAATGATTGTTCACATCTTTTTACCATTCTCCTATTGGAAATGGTAGAAATTTGGAGAAAGAAGATGAAATTAGATTTATGCACCATAGAGACTAGTGAACATACTAAGAAACATACTAATAAATTCCAGAATGATTGGAGACCTAAATGTAAAAAAACGAGACCATGCAAGTGTTTAGAGGAAAACATGGATAAATTCTTTCTTAATCTAGGTGTAGAGGAAGGCTTTCTAACTGTGATTCAAAATTCAGAAAGAATTGAAGACAATAATTGATAAATTTTATTTCATAAAGGTTAAAACACTTTTGCATAGCAAATAGCACCAGAGAGTCAAAGGACAGCTGATAAATAAGAGATATATTTGCAAGATAGATCAGATAATGTTGTGGGTTTTTTTGTTTGTTTTGATGGTGGGGAAAGCTCATGAATTCTAATTTATGGTTCTCTTTTACCTTGTAGGACCCTGAGATTTCCCCCTTCTTTTTACCTTCACCACCCAATTTACCAAACACTTTTCCCCTCTTTATGTCCATTTTTCTCCACCAGAAGCTACACATTTCAAAAACTGCTCCTTTATATGTGCCTGTTCCTTACCATGGCCGCCTTTATACTGTGTCTGCTTCTTTAAGTGGCACCTGTTCCTTTAAACCACACACACTTCAAAATCCCTTCCTCGTGGTCGATGCTCTGATCTGTCTAAAAGCTTTTCCGCCAATTACAGATGGGGATGGATTTAATATTTCTGGTGATCATGCCAAATCGCCCTTAGGCTCCTTTGCTAGTTTCCATCTCCTATCTTCCCCACACTTTTTCTCATTATGGCTTTGCTCTCTGCATAGCCCTGTAGCTGGTTAAGGCTGAGGCACTAGCAGGAAAGATTTCATGCTGGGATTGGTGATTATTCTCTTTTGGCTCAGTTTGTACTTTCTGCGTTCTCTTCCTTTCATTTATGCTGAGGGCATGATTTTGTATAGAACTTACTTATCCCTCTTATTTTCTCATTTTATAGGAGAAGACATTTAGGGATGTAGATAGTTATGCTGCTGCCTTCGTCCTTAGGTACACCTATGCCTGATAACTTTTTATTGGCTTTTAATTAAAGAAAACCAGAGCAGGGTGAAGTTGAAGCAGAACTGAACTCAGTTCTCAATACAATAAGGAAAGGTGGGTGTCAGTAGATGGAAAATTACTAAGGAAAATTCAGCGGTGAGGGGGATTCTGGCAAAACTGACTTGACAGGATTCTTGCTGAAGGCAGGCCCGAGTGATTGGATACCAAGGGTGTGGGATGCAGAAGTTGATCAGATATTAAGGGAGGGTTGGAGATTCTGGCTGGATGGACTTAACATGATTCTTGCTAGAACTGGACTGTACAAAGAAGGACACAGAAGCCCTGGATTTGAAAGGGAGCTCAGATGAGCCTGTTTAAAGTTTGGTTGTGAAGAGAATTTTGTCGGTTTCCAAATATTATGAATTTTGTCAGTTTCCAAATATTATTAATTTTATATTACTAAGTGTGAACTTTTGTTGTATTCCTTTAAATAATGTGCAACTTTGTTCTTTCACACAGGTAAGCTATCTGGGATCAGTTTGAAACGTTAAAAGCTTGCTTGCTTAGTCTATGGTTATTTTGTGATCATTCTGAGGCCTCTGCCTAATGCACTGTGTAGAACTAGATCTTAACTCTGTCAACTCACATCCCTGTCACCTTAGCTGTTAGATTATGTTTCTGTTACCCTTCCTCCACCACAGCTTGAGATTTACCTCCAGGATGTAAAATGGGAACACTCACCTTGTTTGTTCCCTTCTCTCAGGATCAAAGTCCTATGCTGGTTGTTGTTCCATTTCTGAAAAACCATTGTTTCATATGTTTTGCTTGGTTGTCTAGTTATTCACAGTGAGAGGGCAATTCCTGTAGCAGTTAATCCTTCAATAACATATGAAAGAGCATCTTGAGTCTACCATAATATTTATTTCATACCATGCACATCTGTTTGAAGTTTATGACAATGGTGAATATGGCTGGGTAAAATGTAAAAGGAATTCATGTATCTTTAACCCATAATTTTCTTTGGTACTCTCTTAAAATAGGGCAACTACTTCATACCCAGCTATCCCCAAATTTTTCAAGGTAATCCAAGTGTAACGTAAGAAAATGACCTAATCTATCCTCTATATTAGGAAGAAAAACAATTTATCTTCCTTTGCCTTAATTTGAAAATAAATGAATATATTTTCAAAAAACGTTGATCACAAGTTGATCATTTCTTTCTTTTTTTTTAAACTTCCCAAGTGCTAAATTTTAAAAGGATCTTAGAAAAGCTGAAGCAAATTTTCTTTTGCTAAAAATTAAAGTAAGAATTACTCCCTTGAAAGTGTAGGTTTTAGAATATATAAAATATAGAGATATAAATACAAAAATATATATGAAACATGTAAATTTTACAATATACAAAATAAAGCCTGCCTCATATCTTCCCCAAAAAACAGATTATAATTTTTGACTAATGACATGTATTTAAAATATGTTAACTGAATCTTCAAGTTTGGTGAAACATGTGAAATAACATGATCATGAAGAGATATGGTGCTTCCAATCAAACAGATGGAATTAGTATACATCATTAAAAACATATGAGGTATAAAGTATAATAACATTTTGTCAAAAGGATTTGGTGAGCCTCAAAAATGAATATTTTTTAAAAGATCCCACAGATTTCAAGTTCTCTTACTTATTACTATATTAGTCTTATTTATTACTATAGTTTGAAATTTTACAAGAACCAATTTAATATCATTTATTTTTATGCCTTATGATCCTAGCCTTTCATTAACTTAAAAACAAGAACAAAAATAGAACTGGCAAAATGACGATGAAAGTATTTAGTCAGTATATGAAAATTTGACTTCTGTTTGATTCTAGCTCTAAATTCTTACTTTTTGCTACCAACTGCAGTTACATCCATTTCTAAAGTACCCATTGGAAATATTTTTGTGAATTAAATAATTTGAAAAAAAGTTAGGTAGAAAGTTAATCAGCTAGTTACTAGTTAATCTCATTGCCCAGCTGTGATATACTAACACGTATAGAGAGTTGACTGTTTTTATTGTTCACTGTCATGCCTAAATCTTGGGCTTGTCATATAGATGCTTCCAAATGTGGCAAAATTCTATCTTACTAGCAATTTGCCCTCTACAATTCAATCCAACTCTTACATGCACAGCACCACATTATTATTCACTAGAACACAAATTTTCTTGCCATGACCTCAAAATATTAGGCAATTTTATTGATTTTAGGCTTTGAGCTTTTGAACTAGCTTTTTGTTAAACTAAGAATGTTTTTCATCTTACTTTTCTCCCTTTTCAAACTTGGAAATTTTTTTTACTAATTAAAGTATTTATATTGAGTTTTAATAAAATCTAAGCTATGGTTTATGAGGTTTTTTTGCAACTACTTCATAAGTGATATATTAACATCCACCTTATATAGATAAAAGTGTCCACTCCTGATTGAACACTTCCCTATAACCTGAAATCCTACCCGTGATTTTTTCCCCCTTTCTTTTTGCCCCGGTGGAATTTAAATGAACATTTATTGTGATGGATAACAGAAAGGTATCTGAAAAATCTCCAAATATTAGGACACTAAGTAACATATTTCTAAATTAGGGGTCAAAATATATGGACAAAAGAAAATTATAAAGTTTTTTGAACAGAATAAAAATAAAAATACAGTGTGTGAAAACTGGGGGATTCCCAGAGCAGTACATACAGAGAAATTATAAAATTAAGTGTCTACACTAGAAATGAAGAAAGATACCAAATAAATGACATTAGTGTCTGCATTTGGACATTAGAAAAAGAACAACAAATGTAAGCAGGTGAAAGAAAATATTACATGGCAGAGCAGAAAAACAATGAAATAGAAACTGAAAAAAATACAGTGAAGAAAATCCATGAGTCTCAAAGATGTTTCCTTGATATGATAGATGAATTCAATAAAACTCTAACAAAATTGATCAGAAAAAAAAAAGAGAGTTGATAGTTTCCCAAACCAGTAGTAATATGAGATAGATGATATATGAATGATAAGATAATGAGAGAGAAGACATCATTCCTAACTTTACAGAGATTACTAGGATAATGGGTGAATATTATTAATAATTTTTGCCATAAGAGTGGCAATTTAAGTGAAATAGATAAATGACTTAATACCACAATCTCCACAAGATCATTCAAAAAGAAAATAGATAATTGTAATAGCCCTATATCTTTTAAGAAGATTAAATTTGTAGTTAAAAACTTCCTACGAGGAAAGCTCCAGATTCTATCATGGGGGATGTCTAGGGTATATATAAGAAGGAAATACTGTCAGTTCTTATGTTTCATTTCCTTATCTCTTCATTTATTCCTAACTCCCTCTATATTTTTGTGATATTTCCCCCAGTACTTCTGAACTTGAAACAGAAGAGATAATTTTATACATCAGGCTTTAAAGATCACAGTATTCTAGTATCAAGCTGAGATCACAAGGTAAATGAAATAGTTAATATAAACAATAGAAGTATAATTTTACACAACTCCAAGTGTCAGTTTACAGAAAATGACCTAATATTTATCCTTTCTTTTGCAATTTATCGTATATATAGTTTGCTACCATGTGTTCAATAAAGCATTTTCTAAAGAAGTGTACTGCTCTACTGTATTAATTCCAGTAACACCTAAAATGATTCTTTTCATTCTCTCTCATCTTTGTAATTTTGGAAAGATGTATAAATTCAAGTCATTGAAAAATATGGATGATTTATACCCTGTATATTCTTAGTTTTTCAGCTCATTAACAAATTTTTTTCAGCACTATTTTCGCCAATAGTTTGTGTGTTCACCAATGAATTCTCCTTGGGTTTGTAGCTCAGAAAACCAAACCTAAGGACGTGAAAGGCCAACAGCTAAGGATAATAAGGAGAAAATCCTAAAATCAGTCATTGAAAAAAACACACACACACACATAAAGGATACCAATCATAATAATGACAGTGCTGACTTCACATCAACAATAAATACAAAACAGGGGTGCCTGTGTGGCTCAGTGGGTTAAGCCTCTGCTTTCAGCTCAGATCATGATCCCAGGGTCCTGGGATCGAGCCCCGCATCAGGGGGGGGGTCTCTGCTCAGCAGGGAGCCTGCTTCCCCCACCCCTCCAACACCCCGTCTATCTCTCTGCCTACGTGTGATCTCTCTCTCTGTCAAATAAATAAATAAAATCTTTTAAAAAAAAATAACAAATACAAAACAGATGATAGTACGATTACATTTTTATAGGATACACAAAAGTAATACCAAAATTCTACATCCAGTTAAAATAACCCAGATTATATTTTCTGATAATTTAAGAGTTTGTTACCAGCAGGTTAATTAGTGCTGTAAGAATTGCCAAATGAAATTGATTAGCATGATACCAGTTGAATGTTTCCATTTACAGAAAAGATTGAAATGATAAATAAGTGATGAGAAACAGAAAGAAAGGATTACAGTGTATTCTTCAGAGCAACAACTAAAAGGGAAATACAGAGTATGTCAAGAAATACAGTTAAATACTATGTAATGAGTTTTTAGTCCCAGAGAAGGCAGGAAGGCTGAATCAAAAGAACAAAAAAGAAGGACAGTACTTATAAAATGGCAAGATGATATTCTTAAACACAATTATATGCATAATGACATTAAAAATAAATGGATTTAAACACATCAAATAAAGGGCAAACATTGCTACAATTAATTAGAAAAAGCAGGACCTGGGGCTGCGTGGGGGCTCAGCCTGTTAACTGACTCTGGATTTCAGCTCAGGTTGTGATCTCAGGTCCTGGGATCAAACGTGGCCTCTGCTCTGTGCTTAGCAGGGAGTCTGCTCTAGATTCTCTTTCTCTTTTCTCCCTCTGCCCCTCTCCCTGCTCTCTCTCATGCGCTCTCTAAAACAGATAGATAATATCTTTAAAAAAAAAAAAAGGGGAAAACAGGACCTGGCCATATTCTATTTATGAGAGTAACTTTATGCATAAATGCAAATAGTAAAGTATAAGAAAGTTGGAGTGACAGCATTAATATCACACAAAGCTGACATAAGTTAAGGAGTACTACTAACGGTATATATTTTATTTTATAATGATAAAATGTCAATTCATCATTGAGGAAATTTTTAATAGTAGAAGTTCAAAGCATGTGAAGTAAGACTGATCAAAATACAGGGAAAATATGCAAATCAGTACTGACAATTAGAGACTTTAAGACTGTCTTATAACTTAGTAAAATAACTGGATTTAATAGACATTTTTAAAACACTCAATCCAACAACTGCAGAAAACATTCTTTTTGAGTGTACATGGGTAGATAATATGCTGGAATTAGAAGAAAAATCTCTACATTTCAAAGACTAAATTATATAGAATATGTTTCTGGCAAAGTTAAATTAATAATCTGCAACAAGAAATTATCTAGATAACCCCCAAGTAGTTGAAAATTAAACAAAGATATTTTAAAACTTATTAGTCAAAAGAAAAATAACAAGAAGAATAAAAATATTTTAAAACTAACATTTATGAAAACTCAATATATCACACTGTGGTAAGCAGTTGAACCTATGCTTAGAGACTCATGGTTTTAAAGGCTTATATTAGAAAATTGGAAATTTTTAATTTTTTTTAAGATTTTGTTTTTAAATCTCTAAACCCAACATGGGGCTAGAACTCACAACCCTGAGAACAAGAATCAGGTGCTCTACTGACTGAGCCAGCCAGGCACCCTGGAATTTTTAAAATTCATTGATCTGAGCTTTTATCTCAAGAGTATAGAAAAATAAAAGCAAAATAAACCCAAATAAGTCAGAGGAAAGAAATAATGAAGATAACATCAGAAATCACACAAACAATAAGAGAAAAAATAATAAATAGAAAAGTGTTTTGTTTTTTTTTTAAATTAAGATAGTTGATACAATTCTAGGCAAACCTGATAAGGAAAAATAGGTAAATCACAAGTTATTAATATCAGGAATGAAAGGAACTAGTACAAAGATCTTACAGATATTAAAAGTTGTCATGAACACTTTAAGCCGACAACATTGACAGTATAGGGGAAATGGATAAGTTCTTTCAAAAAGGCAACTTGCTTAGACTGACCCAAGAAGAAAGATAAGCTGAATAGTCCTATATCTGTTAAAGAAATAAATTCCAAAGAGTAGTCTTTCTACAAAGAAAACTCTTGGCCTGGATGGTTTTACTGGTAATTGCTATCAAATATCTAAGAAAGACATACTGACCTCAAACAAATAATAAAAAACCAAAATAAACTCTTTCAGAAAATAGAACAGGAAAACTGTTTTTCTGGGGCCAAAACCTGGCAAGAACTTACTTTGAAATTTATTGCAAACATTTACTTTATCACACAAAACAAAGTTTTAGATAAGCAAATTCCACAATATAGAAGGTTGACGATAAAGTTACACTAAGGGGGAGCCTGCGTGCTCAGTCAGTTACGTGACTGCCTACAGCTCAGGCTTGATCCCAGAGTCCTAGGACTGAGTCCCACATTAGGCTCTGTGCTCAGCGGGGAGCCTGCTTCTTCCTCTCTCGGCCTGCTGCCTGCTGATACTCCTGCTTGTGTTCTCCCTCTCTCTGTCAAATAAATGAACAATATCTTTTAAAAAAAGTTATGGTAAATAAGATAGCAAAGAGATTATTGGAAGAAAATAGAAAATTCAGAAGTAGAATCGTATATTTATGACCAATTGCCCAAAAAAGTGTCACAGAAATACTTGCACAAACATGTCATAGCAACTTTATTCATAATAGCAAAATCTTGAATCGACCCAAATGTCCATCAATAGGAAAAGGGATAAACGATTTGCAACAAAAAGGGACAAAATTTATATACTCAAAGAGGATCTTCCACAGTAGTATGTCCATCAAAAACAGAAGAGTATACACTGTCTGATTCCATTTATTTGACATTTACAGATAGGAAAAGCTAATTTTTGATGACTGAAATTAGAATACCATTTTCTTGTGGGAGTAAGGAGGAACCAAAAAGAGACACAAGGGAATTTTGGTGATAACAATGCTCTTTATGAATGGAGAATGTCGATTAGACAGGCATGTACATGTTAAAACTCATTGTACTAAATCGTAAGATCTGTTCATTTTACTATATGCCATTATATCACACTGAAAATGGATACTGCTTCAGATATAAGATATATATGAAAAATCATAGCATGGAACTCCTCTGAAATCACCGATGAAACAGTTAATAAAGGAATACATTAGAAGCAGAAAGTAGACCTATAAGTGCTCACCTCTGAGGCAGAAATGAATGAGATTTGATGAACAAGAAGCCAACTATCCTTCTTTCCTCTTGGCTTGTGGTAGTGCCAGATGAACCACCTCAGGTTAGTTTAACTTTGCCAATGTGCACCCAAGCATGTCTTCAGGCTTTGGCTTATTTTAGGTGATGCATGGCTGCGTGTGTCCGTGTGATTCCCAGGTGGGCGGTTAATGATAATAACTTTAAAACATTTACAATTATTGGGACCAAAGATTTATCCCCAATTGCTGTAGAGTTAATATTTATTTTTCTTTGTATAATTTGAAATTTAAATATGTAGATCAAGACAAGGACTGCTCACTTCACTCCCATATTCAACACTCCACAAAAAAATAGTTTCTTTGTAATTGGTCTCATTTTAGTCTGATGACAGAAAGAGCAAAACTCAGCAAATTTAACATTGAAAAATAAACATGGCTCTACTGTTTAAAATAAATAGCCTCATTGTATATTATTCTAACAACTTAAAATTCACATTCTGTATCATGGTTGCTTCGCTCCCTTTCTCTTTGCTTCTGTGCAGGTGAATCATCACTTTCTTCCTTCCATGCTGGTAGCTGGGTCAGAGAAAAGTTAATATCATTACTACTACCTTTATCCCAACACACAGGTACACACAAATCAATACACTGGTTTATAATCTAAAATTAATATATTTTTGCCAAATGAAACTACCAAAACAGTATGCCATGCAGACTGAAATTGTCAACATTGACATACCTTGAATAAGGTGAACCTGCCCAGTAATTAAGTTAGTTAATAATCAGAGTAGCATAGGCTAGATGCACTATATACAATATATAAGATTTAATAATAATAATAACAAGATTTAATATCTTTGTATAAATAGGTTGGAAGGGAACACAGCACTATAATTATTTCAAACTGTTGTTTTCATCAATAATAGAGTATATAAATAAATTTGTTGTATGTAACAATACATTTTTAATCCAAGAGACAAAAAGATAAACATTTTAACACCACATAGATACATTTAATTTTATAAAATAATTTGGTGCTTCTGGTAACTCAGCTTTTTAAAAGAATAATTGCTATGAAATAACTTCACTGTTGGATTTCTTATCAATTAATTAAACAGCTTTCAAAAAAGAAATGAAATTTTTTATTCTCTGTACCTTGTGACTCCCATGATTCCAAATTAAAATGATTCTTATGTATTTAAGTACGTTGCTCATCATTACATATGAATAAAATTCCCTCTTTTTTTAAGATTTTATTTATTTATTTGACATAGAGTGACACAGAGAGAAAGGGAACACAAGCAGGGGAGTGGGAGAGGGAGAAGCAAGCTTCCTGTGGAGCAGGGAGCCTGATGTGGGACTCAATCCCAGGACCTTGGGATCATGTCCTGAGCCAAAGGCAGACGCTTAATGGCTGAGCCAACCAGGCACCCCTAAAATCCTCTCTTTAATACCTGTCTACCTATCTATCTATCTGTCATCTATCTATATTATCTATCCATCCATCCATCCATCCATCCATCCACACATACACAAACACATCCATGAACGTATATCCATACATATATTCTTTTTCCTAGGTTTTGAAAATTCTGATTATTTTAAGCAGTTCAGAGTTCTAAGGGACAACTATTTGTTGTATTGTTTGAGAATATTTGAATCAAGCAAGGAAAGAATGGATGAAGCTCAGGAGCTGCTTTAAGTATACAGCAGTTAGTTAGTAGAGAACGAATGAGTAAACTGTAGAGAGGACAGAAGGACTAGGAGCACTGATTATTCATGAGCTATTAAATGTGCATGAGGTACCAGAAGCACTAAATAACAGTATGCATTAAATATACATGGAACATATGAAGCACACATTGTTCAGAACATCTTCATTCAGCCACCCATTGGTGACATCCATTTTGGCCCTGACAATTCTATGCCCAAGAAACTCACGTAAAACCCATGACTGTTCTGTTCAGCAAGCTATTAGGTGGCATCCTTGTCCTGTGTCTTTCTGATAAAGCAAGAGTGTGTCATTTGCCCTGGGCATCTTCTCCCAGCTGGGCTTTCTTGTTCGAACTTCAGCTTTCACTCTGGAACCCATGTCATTAGAGGAAAGGCAAAGAGATAAGGCAATTGAATATTGTGTAGCATGGATGTGGGTAATAACAGTCCTTCCAAGACACTTGCATACCATCCTAAATGTGGTGACTTACTCCATTTCTTTCCCCTTATTGTACGTTATATGTTTCAAACATAATTAATAAGCCTCATGATTTGGGTATTTTAATTTGGTCTGTGAATCTTTCTGTTCCATGACTACTGGAAAAGTGTTCTTTTTAGTATACTTAGTGTTTACTATCTTATCAAGGTAATTCTGCACACAACAAGGGTACCAAGCGCTAAAAGTCTAACCAGTACTGTCTTTCTAGTTATTTTGTTGGCAGAGAATGGAAACAATATTACTTTCAGGTGAATATATGCCGCAGTTTTTTTCATCTTCACAGAAAATCGACAATTCAAATACAAATTTTGTTGACCTAGGTAGACATAGATACCTATTTATCTGTAAAATGTAGGTAAAAATAACTCATACTCAAGGATTAAGTGTACACTCAAACGCACACACACACACAGAAAACAGTAACTGAAGCAACTGGTAATTGTAGAAAATGAGTAAATTTGTGTGTGGAGGAGATGATCATAGGTAGGTAGGACTCATTTGTTGATGTGAATTAATTATGATTCCCTTTTTTCAATGATCCTTTGATACTAAGTAAAATTGCAAAAGTTAGCTTGGTTAGCTTTGGAACAGAAAGATGTTATGCATTCTGTCACGACAACATTCTAGACTTTCTCACTATGTTTGTGGTAAGTGCTTGTTGAGACATTAGCACCTTCACTGAGATCCACTTGTGAGAGGCGGGTGGACTCCTCACCAGTAGATCAAATGTTTTTAGTTTAACCAGTCAGTGTTGATGTCAGATCTGTGATCTTGATCCACTGAGCAAGATGACATCATTGGTTATTACAACTGTCTTTGAAAAGTCTCTATTAAATTAAGAAAATGTGATGTTATTGAAATAACCAAAAAGCCCATTAAAATGTGGCGTGCCTTCTGTTTGCTTTTTTGGAATGCTAGTTTGTAGATGTGTTTTTCACTCCTCCTTTGCATAGCAAGTGTTTCGTAACTCCTTTGTGGTGGTGTCTGAGCATGCCAAATGCTGAGGCAAGATTATCTATTTCCATATCTTTTTCTTCAGAATCTTCTTTGAAATGTAAACATTTCCCACAAGTAACAAAACCTAAAAATAAATGCGAATCGAACATAAGAAAATATCTACAGTTGATTAACAACTCTTATTCAGTATTGATTTTGGAAATACAGTAATATATTTCTTACATTAACAATTTAGACTAAACTTAGTCCATAAACAACAGGAAAACATATTTTTCCACCACATTTCACCTTTTTAATTTTTAGAATCTATTTTTTTGAGTTCTGTTTTAACTTTTTCCAAATTTATTTCCATGCATATGTATATTTATGAATTACATATTTACACATATGTATAGTAATGCATATTACCTTGTTATATATATATTTATAATGTTAAATACAAATATAAAATAAAATGTAAGTTATATAGTACTATATGTTTACATGAATTTATATTAAGAATAAGGTACTTTACCTTATAATATATAAATATTTACCTATATTGATGCATTGATACAGGTTACTTTGCTTAAAGTGATAGATTGTCTCTGCAATGTATCAAAACAGCTGTAATTTTTTTCTCAAGTATTGCGTTTTTCTGTAATCATTTACTTTAAAGGTAAAAGAAATTGTAAGTTCTGTAATATCAACTGACCTGATTTGTCAGTAATGAACGATTTTATTAAATGTGTTAAGGGATTTAGGTTTAGGTTTGTATTTATAAAAAAAAAAGTTCAGTAGCAGAGAAACAACTCTCATTATATTTTTAAAGATCGTATTTTAAATATCTACTCTGTTCCAGGAATTGTGTTATATTCTGAATATACACAGACTTATACTGAATATGTCTTGCTGTCAAGGAGCTCAGACTCCTATGGCAATATGTACTTTGACTTGTTGGAAACATTTTGGAACTAGTTAGAGGTGGTGGTTTCACCAAAGTGTGCAGCTACTAAATGTCACCAAATCATTTCCTTTGAATTGTTTTTGTTTTGTGAATTTCATCTCGCATTATTAAAAACAATAGCTGGTACAGAGAGAGAAAAATGGAGAAAAAGTGCATCACAAGTACCAATTGCTCTGGATTGACCCTTTGATTTCATTTGAATAAATTTTCATTTAGGCCAAACCACAAAGAAGGTGGGTTTCACAATGATTAGAAATAAAAATGAACCACTGCATCACAGGGTGACAGTAGGCTGCTTTCAGCAACAAAGAGTAGAAAAGCTCAAGTCAAATGGCTTAAGCATAGGAAATTTATTATCTTACATAATGTAAAATTTATTGGTACAGTTTTGTTAGTTTTTTTTTTTTTATTTAATCAAAAACCCCAGTGTTTTCCTTTTTCTACTTTGCCAAATTCAGTGTGCAGGGAACTCCTCTTCCTGCCCTCTTAAGTCATCAACAGTTCTGTGCATCTCCTTCAGACACAGCAACATCAGATAAAAGAAGGACTATTCTCCCTCATGGTTCCTTTTTAAATAATGGACATTTTTTGCCTTAAAATCCCTGAAGACACTTTTTTCACATCTTACTAACCTGAATTGAGTCACATTCCCATGAACTATTCACTGTAAAGAAGAATGCAATTGCCACAATTGACCTACTTCAGACGAACTCAGATATACTCCCTGATATGGGAATAAAGTTATCTTCCCATAAGGGGGGAATAACTTGGGGTCTGTAAGCAAAAGGGAAGCTAAAGTTATTTTAGAAAACAGTCACCAGAGGCTGCTACAAATGATAATATGAAAATGGATAACTATTATATGTAATATATGAAAATGAAGACTAGTTTTCTTGATGTGGTAGGGTTTTGTAACTGATATATACATATATATATATAACATAGAGTTTGGGCATTATTACTTAAAAATAAGTGCAAATTCCTCTGGAAAACAGTATAGAGGCTCCTTAATATGTTGAAAATAAAGCTACCCTATGACCCAGCAATTGCACTGCTAGGTATTAATCCAAAGGATACAAACATAGTGATTTGAAGGGGCATCTGCAACCCAGTGTTTATAGCAGCAATGTCCACAATAGCCAAACTGTGGAAGGAACCCAGATGTCCATCAATAGATGAGTGGATAAAAAAGATGTGGTATATAAATGCAATGGAATATTATTCAGTCATCAAAAAGAAGAAAATCTTGTTATTTTGGAACAATGTGGATAGAACTAGAGGGTATTATGCTAAGGGAAATAAGTCAGTCAGAAAAAGACAAATACCGTATCATTTCACTCATATGTGGAATTTAAGAATCAAAGCAGAGGAACAAAGGGGAAGAAAAGGAAAAATAAAATAAGACAAAAACAGAGAGGGAGTCAAACCATAGGAGACTGTCAACTATAAGAAACAAAATATGGGTTACTGGAGGGGTGGTTGGAGGGGGGCCAGTGAATGGGCATTAAGGAGGACACTTGAAGTAATGAGCACTGGGTATTGTATGCAACTGAGCAATCACTAAATTCTACTTCTGAAACTAATAATAAAGTATATGATAATTAAATTGAATTTAAATTAAAAAATTAAAGCAAATTCTTGCATAAGCCATGTAAGAAAAATCTCTCTTATTGTATTCTAATCCTAATGTGTCAACTACTTTTAAAGTCTAGTTCAGTTCAAATTTAGAAGCTGGAGGTATAATAAAAAGACTATAATATCTGTTGCTATAAAAACTTAGGTTCAATTTCTTTTCCACAGTTTTTTTAAATGAATAACTGTGGGCAAATGCTTTAATGCTTTAAGCCTCATCTTCCTAATTTATAGAATGAAGATGGTGAGATTGTACTCTTGGAATTATTTTGAAAGATAATAAAATATCTGTGCCTGGCATATAGTATGTTATCTATTTTTATTTTTATTTTTGCAAATAAAACAAAAAAATATATGACAAGCCAACCTCTTCATTAGACTTTCCCTTTTCGTAGTTTTGTTTTAGTAATTGGCATCAAGTATAGAGGCTAAACCAAATGAATATATTATTAATTATAATGTAGGATGTGAATATCAGTATTTCTTTTTTAGTTTTGAAATGAAGACATTATTAAAAATGCTGCAATCAGGATACATTCAATGACAACAATTATTGAGATGTCTTTCCACATACAGTAATGTATTTTGTTTCATTAGTCAACTAGTAAAATGGCCAGTTTAAATGATGGAGCAATTTATATACATGAGTCAAACTCTACAAACAAAGACAATGCAATGAATAATTAATAATGGTTATTCCTCCCATAATACAGATTTTAGTAATTAATACCCACCCGGAACTTCAAGTCTTCTATAATTTTCTTTAGTCATCTGTTTTTTCTCTTCCTTTTTTAGCAAGGTGTAACTATAGGTGATCCACACAGAAAAATGGCCTTCTTTTTTCTCCATTAATCTTCATGCCTTTGTAGACTTAGAAGCAAATTTATTTTGTATGTTACTTGTAAGATTTTCATCAAAACAACCTTCCTTTGTGAAAGGCGCCCTTAAGAGAAGATATAACATGTGATTAGACACAGGGAACAGCACTCTCAAGGGAAAAGGATACTTTTGGAATTTTGAAAGTTCAACTTTGTAAATATCACCCAAAGGTGGTTAGTTGTTTTTCATTCTCAAAGGAAATTATCCACTGCAGTGACTTAAGATACTGTTTCTAAAATATTTGTGAACACTTTAGTCATTTTCATTAAATATAGGGAGGTTGAAACAGTGTTCCCATAGGGCTGTAAAGAGTATTTTCACCCTTGGTTGAGGGAAAAAAAAAAAAAATTAAAGGGCTTTTTGTGAAGGGAAATCAGCTAAAATTTTTGCAAAGGATGTACTTTGATGCAGGAAGGTCAGGCCTTTCCACCCATTCTCAAACCTGTTTTTCATTAAAATTCTTTATGTCTAAGGCTCATGTGAAACAAGTAAATTAACTCTTCTAGAATCAAAAATTAATTAAGCTTGAGAAGAAGAACTAACTCAATGGAAAACTGCCTCTTTCCAAATAGTCCTATAAATGATCAGACCAGTAGAGTACAGCTGTACATTTCTCTATTGACTTATAGAAATTCAATTATATAATTTAATTATATTATATATATAGTTTGTCTCAGTGATTAAATTGCAAGGGTCTATCAGTTTATCTTTTTATCTATCCATCTATCTATTTTTATCCCACCTACTTATTTATTTCAAACACAATACTGATCATAGCCTGGACCTTACTGCTGACTGATGAATAAAATACAATATTTCAAAGACAATCTCTTTTTATTAAACCATATTATATAGAAATAACTGTAAAAATTATCAAAAGCTATCAGAGGGATGAAATTTAGTGAATAATAAAAACAAAAGCATGTATCTCCTTAAAATATCATATTTTAATTATTATCCATCATAATCTTATTTTTCTTTCTTTTACTTAAAAATATACCTCATTATATTCAGGGAAAGTGAGAAAATGAACATTTGTGAGAATTAAGTTTGATTTCAAAAGCTCATAAAGTTTCTATGTATTTTTGAAAATTTTGAATTCTACCCTTTTCTCTTGATTCTGGATACATCTGTATATTTAAATTTGATTTTTGTTACTCTTATTTTCCCTAATTATGTATGACTCTTTTGAGTCATTTATTTCTCAGATGACGTTTATCTGTGAAGAATTTACACTTTTCTCTTCATCCCCAAATTCTCATGCTGAGCGAGCAAGAGATAGAGCCCATCTTTTGTTATCATATCTTGTGTTCAATGTTATAAGTAGTAATTTTTTTCTTAATTTTTTTTAAGTTTTTTTTTTTAATTTTTTTCTTAATTTTTAAAGAATAATCACAATATTGTCAAATGACATATCGGTTAGATATGAAAAGTTAATGTTACAGCTTCTAAATGTACCAAATTTTGTGAACTTAATAAAGCAAAGATCCTGAGAACATAAGATCTAAACTTGCTGGATACTGAATTAAATTACCATTGTCATTCTAGTAAGACAAACATCTTTCTAATCTGAATAGGATTCCATATTAAGGTTCCATTGTGTTGGTCCTTATATGTAATAATAAAATAGTTTTTATCATGTTAGATCATAAAATTGTATTTTTTTTTATAAATTTAAAAATAGGGGCACCTAGGTGGCTCAGTGGGTTAAAGGCTCTGCCTTCAGCTCAAGTCAGATCCCAGGGTCCTGGGATAGAGCCCAGCATTGCATCGGGCTTTCTGCTCAGAAGGGAGCCTGCTTCCCCCTCTCTCTCTCTGCCTGCTTCTCTGCCTACTTGTGATCTCTGTCTGTCAAATAAATAAATAAAATCTTTAAAAAAATAATTAAAAAAATATAGCTGTTGAGAAAAAGAACAAAGAACAAAGGCACAAATATAAAATAATAAGATAGCAGTTTACACATAACCTTATCTATATTTAAATTAAATGTAAATGATCTAGAACAATCTTATTAACAGGGCTTATTTTATGGTTATGCAAATTTTTAATTTAAATTGTCTTTATTTGCAAATATACTAGTAGGAGCTAGAAAATTAAATTGGCATTTAAAACATAAATGAAATGGGTTTTGCCTGAGAAAAAAGTAGCTAAATGTAATTCTAAAATTAAATATTACTAAAGAGGATGATCTGAAATGACTTAGTCCTCTGAAATTAGAAATTACATTACAGCATTTACCAATTATGCTTTACTATATTTGCATCTTAGCTGTTTTAGAAATCATTAGTTATAATGTTCCTTCACTCACATTCATTTTTCCACTTACTTAACAAACATTTTTAAGCACATTTATGTGCCAAACATTATATAAATGCTATTGAAAACAATGAAATCACACACAGGTGAACACACACATAGCATATATGTATATATGGTGTATATATGTGATATATTACCATATATATATAAATCTATATATAGATATATAGATATCGTGTGTATACATACACATGCACACACACACACATATAGACATACACAGGAGTATAAGGGAGATCAGGAGTGGGTGGAAGAGAAGCAGTGACCATGTTGCAATTTGGACAAAGTTGGCCTCAAGTGTGATGGTGCCATTTGAGCAGACTTGGAAAGATATGCAAATTGCCAAGGCAAATAGATGAGTGAAGAGCATTCCAGTCTGTAAAAATTTCCTAAGCTCGGTATGTACCTGGCCTGATGAAGAAGCAGCAAGGAGACCCTTGTGGATTGAGCAGAATGAGAAACACAGGGGGTTTTGGCTTTTATTCTTAGTGAAATGAGGAACTACTGCAGAGTTTCAAACAGAGGAGGCACATGATTTGATACACATGTTTAAGATTATAGTTGAGCAAGGATGGAAACAGAGCAGTTAAGAGAGTATAGCAGTAGTCCAATACAGAGATGATGGTGACTCAGATCAGGATCATGGTAGTGGTAATGGGCGAAATTGGTTGGTTACTGGATATATTCTGAGTGTACATCCAACAGGATTTCTTGGTGAACTGTTCGTGGGGAGAAGATCAAAAATGTCTCTGAAGTTTTTCATCTGAGTAAATAAAAGAATGAGTTTCCCACTAAATGTTATGGGAAAGGCTATGTTTACTGCAGTTTGGGAGGTGGGGAGATCAGGAGGTCAGCTTTGGACAAGTTGAGTTTTGATATTTGTTAGGGATTTGAGTAGAATATCAAGTAAAGTTGGATATTCAGGTCTACAGTTTGAGAGAGAAACTTCTTTGATGGAAATATAAATTCTCTATCATCAAGGTTATAGTTGACATCTAAAGCCAGGAACACAGATGGGAACACGCTGTGAGTGAGTATAGACAGAGAAGATGATTAGGGATGTCAGCCTGGGATATACCCACTTTGAGAACAAATACAAATGTTAACTATCAGAATTTGGATTTATTGTCCAAATCCCAGTTATTCTTATTTTTTCATTGTGCTTAAAAATTATAGGTGAAGTTTCATCATACGTTTTCTTGATGTCCAGATAAAGTTTAGTGATGGCTTTCAGAAGAAATAAATAAAATTAAAAACATGATTCTCCATTCTACTTCCTGTTCCTTTGTTTTTTACTTTTTAATTTTCTTTTTGAGTACATTTGTCTGGCAGTTCTTTAGTAACATTTTTAAAACAAGGTGAAACTATCAAATGACATTTGCAAAAAGTCCAAAGTCTATGTTTTGATTGATAGGAAAGTGAAAATATTAAATCAAAGATACATTATGTTTAGTAAGAAAACAGAGTAAATGCATTTGAGTCAAATCAACTCTGTATTGACTGGTGCACTGAGTATTCATGTTACTTGTCTTTGCTGAAATTTTCTTGTCAGTTTCTAAAATTTTGGTTGGCTCAAACATAAAAGGATAAAGGGATTCGTCAACATCATTAGATACACAATCTACTTGCTATTGTTTCTTCCTAGATAATATATGTGGCATTTTCCATTATATTATACATGCTTCTTAAATCCTAGTTGGAAACTTCTGTTTTTTTTTTTTTAAAGATTTTATTTATTTATTTGACAGACAGAGATCAAAGGTAGGCAGAGAGGCAGCCAGAGAGAGAGGAAGGGAAGCAGGCTCCCTGCTGAGCAGAGAGCCTGACATGGGGCTCGATCCCAGGACCCTGAGATCATGACCTGAGCCAAAGGCAGAGGCTTTAACCCACTGAGCCACCCAGGCACCCCTGGAAACTTCTGTTTTTAATTTTAATTTTTATTATTATTTTTATTATATTTTTATTTTTAATTTTATTTCATTTTTATAATTTTATTATACTTTATTATTTTATAATAGATTATTATATTATTATTTTAATTTATCTTACATAATATATATGAATATATTATAAATTATTTATATTTAAAGTATTTTTAAAATTTTAATTTTTAATTTTTCCTTATAGAATAACATTATGATTATTTATGTGTGATTATAATTTAACCTTTGAGAACTCTAATCTCACCTAAATTTCCTTAAAAAATGATTCATGTCCTATTAAATTAAGACTTCCTTTGTAACACTTTGGCTCTATGTGTTCAATTGATGAATTGTGGTGAATGAATTATGAAGTTGATATAAGGCAATATTTATTAAGCATTTCCAATATTCTCTATAGCACATGATTGCAATCACTTTTCTTATTTATAAATGCCAAAGAGTGCACATTCAAATGTATAAATGTGTAATTTTTCATGGTCACATACCCACCCTCCAAAAAGAGGTAGCTATTCTGACTTGCTTGGCCTTGGTTTTGGGTTTTCTTTTTTTACACAAATGATTGTTTTGTCAGTGTATTTATCCTTGTTTTAAAATTCGTACCAATGCTGTGTAAATGGAAAACAAGATGTGCTCATATTCTAGGCATCTGTTAATCCTATTCTGTTCTTTGTTTTCCATACAATCTTTGTTAGGTTTCTCAGTATTTTTTTTTCTTCCTGTGCTAATTAATAAAATCCAAGCATTCCACCTTGAAAAATTGCAGATTCTGCTAACAGTTCACTAAAAATGTCATTGCAATGTAGAGAGAAATATCTCCTTCTCCTCTTCAGCTACAAAAACATACGTTAATATTTGGCATCATAAATCTGCCTATATAATGCTGATATAAAGCAGTTTTACAAACTAAGACCTATAAAAGGAATCCATAATTTTTAAGGACTTTCTATTCGAACCAGTCTTATTTAAAAAAAAAAAAAAATCATAATATCATCAGGGTCCAATTAGAAAATCCAGCAAGGTTTAAAAAAAATTCATCAAGGATATAAAGCACTCAGGCCAACATCTAGAAGTGGGGAAAGGGAGATAGAAACTAGGGAGGTGGCTGTAGCTATAAGTGGGACAGAAAGTATGAATGACCTTTGATAGTAGAGCTTCCATCACTATGAACCTGTGTCTTGACAGAAAGTTAGCCATGGGATTAAATATACTAGTTTCACTGTCCTCGCATCCTCCTATTCTGGGCCAGTGCTTCTAAATTTTTGAACTTAATACAAGCCAGGGAGTAATGTTGGCTATTAATTGTTGTCCATACTGTTTAGCCTCCCTGAGAGGAGAAGGGTAGAAGGTATACCTAGATGGCAAAGGGAGACTATCTGAGAAAATTGGTAAATATTATTTATTCAAAGATATAAATATTTGCAAATTTTCTGTATTAAATTCTAGCAATTATTTAGCCAAATGCTTAGGTTTTGTGTACATTTCTATATTCCCACTTACCACAGGCAACAGTTCTAACAGTTTTTCCACCACTGTATAATACAGGTTGCCATTTCCAGCCTGATATTTGGCATTTTTCCTGCCACTTATTCCAACTTCCACAATTTCCTTTCTGCTTTTCCAGTCTTCACCAACCCCAGACCCCAAACCAATGCAACATGTTTTAGCTTTTTGTTATAGCATTACCCTGCTACATAGATATTAGTTGATCTATTAGTTAGATTTTGCTATAGAGCAAAGAAATCTTAAACTTAAAAACTTGAAAAAATGTGTTTGGCATAATAAACTCACTGACTTTAAAAGACAACTATTTCATTTAACTCATGGTCCTGTTAGTGGGTAGGTAATTCTTTTGGTCTGAGGGAGTTTACGTGATTTCTGTTGGGCTCTATCATATACCTGTAGATAGCTAGCTGGTTGGCTAAAAGATCTAAAATAGTCTCCCTGATATGTCTGGAAGTAAATTGTGACATAGGATGTTTACATTGTTTCCATGTGTCCCCTCATCTTCTAGAACACTAGTATGGGCTCTTTTAAGGTTTCAAGTGTACCAAGCAAGAGCAGACTCCAATGTCCTAGTGATTTCAAGGCTCTGTTTGTATCACATTTCCTGTCATCCCATTGGTAAAGTCAGGTCACAGGCCAAGACCAAATTCAAAGCGTGGAGGAAAAGATCCCACTTCCTTGTTGGAGCAGAACCTCTACTAGCTTACTTCAGACATGCCATCAGAATTAGAAATAGGTATGCTATTTTAAGCCCTTGAAATTTTGATGTTGTTACTATAGCGTTACCTATCCTATCCTGACTATGACTCATTGGAAGTGAGGTTACCATAACAGATGCCTAAATTAGCTGGCATTATTTTAAGGGCCAGGTGATGACCAATTAAGAAATTAATTCCTGAGAATGGAAAGAGAGTACTCTATGTTGTGCAATAATAAAGCATTTGGTAAAACACTTCAGACCTAACTTGGAAACTAGATGATAGGCTTGATGTTTTTTGCTTTGTTCTGTTCTGTTTTGTTTTTAGGCTTGGTAAACTTTTAGCTCTTGGGGAAGATTAGGGGGAATTAAATTACAGTATTATTTATTGATTGTTATTGACTGGATTTGGCTAGGTATTTCATAAAAATGAAAAACCTCAGAAAATAATTAGAATGTTTTCAAACCAAAATAAAAATAATGAAGAAATCTGAACATTTCTGGGTGTACAAATATTGAAGCAGTGAATTGCTTTTTAACCTTTACAGTAGGGGACAAAATCAAGAAAATATGCGAGCAACAAAGGCCTTTGAAATTCAGCCTTGAAGCAAAAATTAGATTAAGGGTAGAGCCTTTTTTCCTTACTGCTGAACTTCTTACCTGATTAAGATGATTCAGGAAAATATATCAGTATAATATGGTATGACATCAGTCATAATGGTATGACAACTAGTAGTACCTGTCAGTGCATAAAATGATTCAGGATACAAATCAGAGTCAGGGTAAAACTTTGCCAGAGAAGTCTGAGAGCATAATTTGTGAAAAAAACATTTGGCAAAAAAGTAAAGAAAGATAGTGGAACTAAAAACTATTTTTCAAAAATAACTGGCACATGGAATTGACTGGATTCAAATAGATATGAATAGAGACTGAAGTGCTAAACAAGCTAGGAGTCTAGAGTTGAAAATTGCTGTGACCCTGTGAAGGTAAAAAGATTTTGCCCCCCTCTACCACCTGTTGTGAGTCCAGAGGGGACTTGAAGTCTGGCTGTATTCCTCTACCGCCACCGAGGATGTGGCCATTGATAATGAGAGCAAGGAAAATGTCCCTCTATTAGTCAGCTCAGCTGCCATTAACAAACTACTATAGACTGGGTGACTTAAAGAGCAGAAAAAAATCCTTTTCTTATAGTCCTGGAGTTAGAAGTACACAATCAAATTTCGGGCTGAGTTAGTTTCCGGGTTCCGATAAAGGCTCATTTCCTAGCTTGCAAACTTACCTTCTTGATTTAACCTCACACGGCCTTTGTGCAGAGAGAGAGAGAAGGAGATAGAGAGAGAAAAAATTAAGAAAGGAGTCTCTGTGAACAGCTAAAACAATGCCTAATTAAGAAACCTTTATTACCCCGAGGAAAAGCACTCTCACAGTATCAACACTCACAAGTTCAGAAATGTTATAAACTGCTTTGTCTTTCCACCAGGAGGAATTCATTGCATTTGGGCTCTCCCAGTTCTGTCATTGTACAAAAGTGTGAGGAGATAGAAACATGATTTATCAGGTCCTCTGGACCAAGAAGAGACATTTTCAAAAACATGCAGGGACCATCACTTATCACCCAGAGACCACACACAGGGTGGCTTTGATTTGGTTTCATTTAAGGAAAGAAAGGAGCAAAGGAATGTTTGGGAACTAGAAGGAAACCCAAGTAAAGGAATATATCCTCCAAATATTCCATGTGTTCATTCCCAGTTTCCAGCTCCCTTATGGAGATATGGCTTCGTGGCCAGTTGTAGCAGATGATCTGTGTGGCAAAGAAATGAATGCCAGGTCAAGCACTGAAGCTTTCTTGTCCCCTGTTCTGAGAATATTGCATGTTACCTGTGGTACAGCTATATGTCTTGGAGTCTCCCAAAGCCTGAGTATTGAGTGACTGTATGGAATTGAGCCCTCACATCCATGTGGAACAAGGAGAGGGAGAAAGAACATTTATATAATAGGTCCCCGAGGCTCTGGGATTGTATAATACAGGATAGCAAACCTGCTAGGCCTATCTAATATAAATAATTTTTCTGAAAATTTTCAAAGTATATTTTCAAAATAAAAAATCAGTCAATCTCATTTTTCTTATTGCAGTGAAATGACATTGGTAATTAGGAATAAAAAGCAAAAATTGTAAGTAACGGAATTTTAGAGATTCTACCCTAGAATTATAAAAGAAGTCAAAGTATATCTGCAAATTAAATTTAAAGGAGTAGAAAGAATACTTGATAATTAAATCAGAAGCAAAATAGCCCTCAGAAAAAGTATAAGGATTTAAATAAATTTATTGAAAAACAATGTAAGAAAAAAATCTGTTAACAATAAGCTGACATATAATCTAACAACTTATAGAATATACATACTTATGTAAACAGTGACCCTTTGCTGGGCACCTGCGTGGCTCAGATGGTTAAGTGTCTGCCTTCAGTTTAGGTCATGATCCCCATGTACTGGGATTGAGCCCCGGGTCAGGCTCCCAGCTCAGCAGGGAGTCTGCTTCTCCCTCTCCTTCTGTCTCTTCCCCAGCTTGTGCTCTCTATGTCTCTCTGTCTCTCTCAAATGAATAAATAAAAAATCTTTAAAAAAAATAAAAAATAAACAGAGAAATTTGAAATATAATGTTTGATCTCAGCTATAATACAGGAAATGTTAACTGACAAAGCAATGTGATATTTCCAATATATTTTACTAGCACAAATTATAAAGATTTTCAGTGATGGTAGGAACATGAGAATATCGACTCAATAAACATTCACTGAGCCTACTATATGCCTGGCACTTGGGATATAGCAGTAAGGAACACACACACCTAAATCCCTACCTCATCACATTAATGAAATTATAACTACATTTTGTACTTTATTAGAAGGTAGAAAGTGTTATGAAGAAAAGTAATATAAGAAAGTGGGAGAAGAAATAACCAATGGCAAAATGACAAATTGTGTTTTGATATATCCAGGGGTGATGTTGATAATAATTAACTGTTTTGGCCATTCAGAAAAGTTGCTGACTGCCCAGGGCACTGGAGCAAGATCTGCTAGGCTGGGTGTTAACTTAATAGTTGCTGGGTCCTGGGGCTCTTTTGGGAGAGGTAATTTAGCTCCGGGAAGTTGGAGGGCTTGCGGTAAATGCTACTAACTACACAAGTATGGAATTCTTTCTACATTTTAGGAACAGCTGTGATCATATCAGAACATACTGACTTAACATCAGCTCAGTATTAAACTTTAAAAAGATCAAACAAGATCTTCATATTTGAGAAATAATAAAATGTACACAAAAATAAACACCTTACAACTTTATAGCCTGAATATTACATACCTAACAAATGCAAACATATTTATACTTACAGTATATACCTATATAAACTTTATATAGAGGCATATTATCAGATATTATTGCTTGTAAACATACACAAAAAAACCTGAAACCAGTAACTGATTCTGGGAGATAAAGGAGAATACAAAAGACTATTTTAATTTGTAACTCATTTATCATTACCAGTGTCCCATTTTTTTTTTAAGGAGAATGCAATCACTTTTGTATTATTTCTTTGCTGAAAATAAAAAAAAAATGTCTCTTACATTTAATATTCTGTCTCCCATCTTGAGAGGAAAATGAGGTAAACAAACCCATAATAAAATGAGGCAAAATGAATAACTATTTTCTTGATATTTTGTTACTAGAACCTCACAGACTACTTGAGAAAGGTACAAATGATTGAACACAAATGTGCTGTGAAGTTACTGCTTTTGCCACATGTCAATGTCAATGTCACTTCTTTCCTGGTTGTTTTGTTTTTAGTGCAGGCAATGGTTTTGTAGCTCATCAAACACAGTGAACATCTGTTCTTTCAAGTGTAGAGAATCCTACAGAGATTGAAGTGCATTTGCTGACAAATATTTTATGCAATACATTTTAGATACTGTCTGGACTATGACATGACAAATTTTTCAGTTCTCTTCCACATTTATCTTATTTCTTTTTCATTCTATAACCATTAACCTCTAAGAGCCCAGTACGAGATATGCAAATGGAGATTTGAAAAAGAAAATAGATCATTTGGCCTTGTGAGGACAGATTCTTTTTTGTGGTTGCAATCATGCTTACTATTTCCTTGCTTTTTTTTGGAGGATTCACCATATACATAAAATATATATAACCTTAGATATATAAATGATATACTAGATTTCAAATTTATTACTAACATGTCCTGTGATTCTTTGTCACTTAACTTTTCTGTGCATTAAATTTTTTACTTTCTTGTCTGTAATATGGCAGCAAATGTCAAGCCAGCAGGGAAAGTCTCTTTAAAACCATCTAGGATGGGGCACCTGGGTTGCTCAGTGGTTAAGCCTCTGCCTTCAGCCTCAGGTCATGATCTCAGGGTCCTGGGATCAAGTCCTGCATCGGGCTCTTTGCTCAGCAGGGAGCCTGCTTCCCCCTCTCTCTCTGCCTGCCTCTCTGCCTACTTGTGATCTCTGTCTGTCAAATAAATAAATAAAATCTTTAAAAAAAAAAACCATCTAGGATTTTATGAATAAGGAAATGAAGATCTTAAGTTGACTTTGTGCTTGAGGAAATGGGAGATCTTAGATAGGGTGATTTGCCCCAGTTACACGAGGAATCTTTGGCAATGGGAGAAAAAAGTAGATCCAAACCTGTGTGTGCTAAATTTATCAATACCTCTCTTTTTCAGGAATAAATTTAATCCTTATGTATCAAAAATGATGCTGTGATAAAACAAAAGGTAATAATTCTATGAAATATGTCAGTCACAAACACTATTCAGCAAAAGAATTGGGCCATTTCTCCTTCAAACACAGGATTTCAATTCATTGCTCCTAAAGCTAGCTGTGGTTAGGTGAATGAAACATGGGCGAAAACACTCACTTTGTAAACTGCCAGCTAAAAATGTTGAGCTTGGGCCCATTTACTATGTGTACTCCTTATTACCTTAGGAAATATGGTAGCCCCCACATGGAGCCTATTTAGCATGGGCCCTTGGGGAAAACAAAGTAGAGTCGAGTCCCCACGATGGACATTTACCATGTGAGATATTAATGTTGGTTTTCTCAGCCACAGCAGTTGTGGCCTTGTTTTAGCATATCAGAGCATGTCCTGATTGATACATGTAGGTTTGTTTACTTCATATATCTGCCCTGGAAAGTAAATGATCAAATATAAGATTTTAGGCATAGATCTCATCAATTATCCAGGGAAGGTACAGAGTCATGAGTCATTTCTAGTCACTTCACCAGAAGTTCTCATATGTTCTTCTGACACAATTTGGACCTGTAAACTATTGGGCCTTCTGCCCCTATTTAATGACACATTGGTCTATGGCACTTGTGGGTTAGATTTAGATCCTCTCTTCTTCATTTATATTTTTTAATGCACCTCCTCAATTTCATTTTATTTTCGTAACTGATTCTTAGTTGGTTTTGTTAGTAAACATCAAGCAGAAATGGCCCATTTGAAACCATGTAGGATTGATTAGGAAAGTGAAAGCTCTTAGAAACTTATTTTATTGTTGAGAAAATTTGAATTTTTTTAGAAAGACCATCAGGGAGACAAGTATTTTTTGGTTATGGTGTATGTGAAAATACTTTTATATTGCCCTTACATTTGACTGTTTTTGTTATAAATAATTCTAGGATCAGTAATAGTTAAAACTTTCAAGACAAAGGACTTGCTATTTTGCCAGTCAGTTGGCATCAGGCACAACTAATGCAATAACTCATGCCAGTCTTCTTGTTAAGTTAAAAGTAAAGTTGATGTTATTATTATTAAAAAAAATTTTAGCTCTTTTCTTAATCTTCATGAAAAATCTTAAGTACATGTCTAGATATATGTATATTTAAAATTATTTTCTGCTTGTCCTTGGTGGACTCTCTAAGTGTGAAGATTAATTCAAGTCAGACATGTTTTCAGTATCATTTCTTGCTGTAAATTCTATCTGTTCTCTCCTGTTGACACTCCTATTTTTATGGATGTTTGAACTTTGGCTTTGTATTCTATCTATAACTTTAAACATTTAGATTACATTTTATATCTCTTTTACTTATTTTTCAATCTTCTGGGAGATTTTCTAATTTTAAATTGCAGGTCACTTATATATACATTCTCTTATTTAGACATTTTACTGAAGTTTCAACTTTAGGAATTACATTATTATTTATAATTTATAATTATTTCTTGTTTTCTGATTAGAAGTTCTGAGAAGTTCGTGCATTTTTCAGAATATAACATGCTTCTGATTCTATGATTACATAGTATTTTGTTTTTGTCTTCATACATCCAGGTTTTGACTAGACCTATCGTTCTCACTATTCACAGCAAACTTTTCTTTAATATTGTTTATATTTCTCAAATATTTATTTGTCCTTTGTTGTACTTTTATATGTGACAGTTGCACTATGAGAAGTAGTATGTTTTCCTTGTAGTTGCACTAGTCTCTGTTCTTCTGAATTAGCTACCTTTGGGTATCCTCTGAGCATGTGTCTGTCCTAAGGAGACTAAAATAAGGATTGCCCTGTGTTAGAATGCCTTAGAGTAATGTTACATTGTTGAATGGAGGGACATTTAGATTTTGTCCTTTTCATCTGTGTCCCCTGTAGTGGTCTGTTACTGAACTTGGCTATGTTCTGCTTTTCAACCATATGAGCTCCCCATGCAAGTATTTTGCTGTGTTTGGAAAGTAATTCTCACAGCTTGAACCTGGAAGCAAATGCTGCTTACTATACTGGAGGGGAGGGGAGGTTCCAGACCCAGTCTTGGTAGGTGGTCCATTATTTATTTACATATGCTAACAATTCTCAAACTTTCTGTTTTAGGACTCATTCTCCACAGTTTTATTTATTTGAGTTATCTCCTCTAATGTTTACCATATTAATAATTAACCACCCAAGACATCTGAAACCCAAGACTATACAGACACGCATTCCATTAGCCTTCAGAGGGATGATGCCACTGCAGAATGCAGGTTCTGGGAAGTTTCCCAATCTACATAGTGAGAGAATGAGCTTGGAAAAGACAACAATAACATTAAAAACTTATATTATTACAAAAATAGCCCCTATTTAACAGTTTGAAAACCAATGGACTCTTATTCAGTGGTTTAGCTAGAGTAAACAATGCTCGGAAGGAACATAGCATGTCTCTTGCACATTTTCTTTCCTCGCAGCCTTTAGTAGAATTCGATGTGGAGCTCTGCAAGTTACTACTGAGTGGTAACTGGAGACATACGTCATCTCTATCCTGTTTGCTTTATCCCTGACCCGACAGGTGATAGACATATTGCTCATTTCTGCACCTTGTATTTGCTCACTCTGACTTTGATTCTGTTGGGAAAGTGATGGCTAACTCTGCGGCAACCTTCTTTGGGTTTGATTTTTTGCTTCTCTATATGTTCCAAGAGTTTCAAGCCATCTGCCTCCTGTGTTCTTTTGTAGTTGGTCTCCTCTTCTCATTCCCATCTCCTGGCAACCACAGGTTTGCCATCACTATGCTTTGCCTCTCTTAGAACTTAAAAAAATGCAGTTATCCAACATGAAGTTGTTTGTGGTGGACTTCTTTCACTTAGCATAATGCCTTTGGTATTCATATGTATTATATATTGGCAATTTGTTGTTTGTTTTTGCATAGTAGTTGGATCTGTTTTATTGATCATTCATAGACATTTTTGTTGTTTATCGATTTTTGTTATTCTAAATAAAGCTGTAATGAACATTTTGTACAAGTTTTAATGTGGACAGGCTTTCATTTAACTAAGTTGTTTTTAAATATACTACTTCATTATTATTTTGATTTTGAAGTGATTTGCCATCTGCTGCAAACATGTCATTTTCATGTTAACAAAGAGACAGAAGATGAAATAGAGATATTGAATGTATTGATTTGAAACAGAAAGCTTCTTTTTAAAGTTTATTAACTTATTTTTAGTAATCTTTATACCCAAATGGGGCTTGAACTCAAAACCCCCGAGATTAGGAGTTGCATGCTTTTCCAACTGAGCCACGAGGTTCTCAGAGACAGATACTTTTGGTAGAAGGTCAGTTACAATGGAGGAATTATACTTCAGGGCATTTTGAAAAATGCCAATGGTATTGAGAATATTTTGTTATCTTAAGGGGTCATAACACAAAACAGAACTTTTAAATAAACTGATTTGTTATAAGTACTTATGACCTACAATTGATGCTAGACTAGAATAATCAAACTTTATGACTTTTAAAAATGTCATAGGTCTTAGGGAATATTTTGAAAGTTTACTGTCTAGCATAGGAATACTAGCAAGTGTTTTGGGAAATATTAGTCTTTATTAAGACTAGTGAATTTTTTTGTCTTTTAAACTCATACTTGTTATTTTCATGGTCTCTCTCATTTTCTGAAGTATTTTACTCATTAAATAAACATTTGTTGGGCATCACTATGTGTTAAGTACTATCAGAGAGAAGAGATAAAAATACGCACAGAGGGCGCCTGGGTGGCTCAGTGGGTTAAAGCCTCTGCCTTCCGCTCAGGTCATGATCTCAGGTCCTGGGATCGAGCCCCACATCAGGCTCTCTGCTCAGCGGGGAGCCTGCTTCTCCCCCGCCCCCCGCCTGTCTCTCTGCCTGCTTATGATCTCTGTCTGTCAAATAAATAAATAAAGTCTTTAAAAAAAATATGCACAGAACATTTCATAGGTTAAGACACAGCTTCAACTGTGTCCTGTAACATGGACATAATTACACAGAAGAGAGGCAGATTTTTGAGTGTCCATCCTTATTTCAGCCAGTTTTGGGCATTCTCTATTTTCCATTTGCAACTTGCACCCCAGGTGGAATTCTGCTTGAGTAACTATTCTCTAAGTGAAGTATTTTATTTTTCCTTGTGGTTGGTTAACAAAAATCTCTATTACTACTGAGTCCTCTGAACTCTCATTGGAATTCTTGAGTCATAACCTATTCTTTTCAAGTAAAAATGTGTGTTTAACAACTACTCATCTGCTAGAGACAACCTATCTACAAATACCGGTCAAACTTCTTAAAATCAGGAAAGTTCCTTTATTTTTGTACCAGTACACAAACCTGTGAATCTCCAAAAAATAGGAAACAATGAGTAAATGTGGAATGAGTTAATGATTAATGAAATTTGAATAAATGAATAATAAAAAACTGTTCTCTCTATGTAGGGGCAAAATTGCTCTTTCCATTAAATCCTATAGGTTCCCATTTCCCCATTAAAATATTTTAATTATATAAACTTGAGCAACTTGAAACAAAATATGAACAAATAGGAGAAAAATTTATAAAACAATTTTAATAATAGACTAAATAGAATATCATTAGAATGATAGAATGTTGTGGGACACCTGAGAAAGTTGATATTACTGTCTGAGGGAACAAGGAAATCTTTATTTGCTTAATGCAATTATTCAAGTAAATAAAATTTAATCTTTCACTAAAAAATCTGAACACTATTATATTTGTATCAATTTATTCTACAGATATTTAGAAGTTTTAGTGAATCTTGAAACTGAGGTTAATGTCCAATTCTACTCAACAATGTATTATTACAATACTAAGATCTGTTCTGATTCTAAATATAGTCTATGAAAGACTGTTATAATTGCCATATCATATATCAAATATTTATTGAAAGTACTAACTAGGAATCTATATGATGCCTTCAAACTCTAGAAAAAGACTAAAGCCCTCATTTTTCCCCAATACATATACAGTATTATAAAAGCCACATTTATTTATTTTTTAAATTTATTTGTCAGAGAGAGAGAGAGAGAGAGAGAGTGCACAATCTGGGCAAATGGAAGGCAGAGGGAGAAGGAGGCTCCCCACTAGGCAAGGAGCCTGATGTGGAACTTGATCCCAGGACCCTGGGATCATGACCTGAGCTAGAATCAAGAGTCAGACACTCAAACTGAGCCACCCAGGCACCCCTAAAAGACACATTTAAATTGCCACGCTATACTCTCCGTTCTTTCTGGAATAAATTCTGTCCCATTGGAAATCATTGGACATCATTTTGTCAGAGATGTTATCAATACTTTTTATCAAAATATCTCATTGAAAATAAAATGAATGAACTAACCAAACAATAAAAAAACATCTCCTTACCTTGGTGCCTATTTTTTCATCATCCTTTCCAAATTCATCTTTTAACCACATCAAGAAAAGAAAAAAGTATGTCACTATTTTCAATTTGAAATAACTTGATAAAAGGTGACATGGTAGTTTTTTCCTTGTTGGTTTGAATCAGAACCCAAAGATTTCATATACACATGCACTTATGCATGAATTTTCGTAAACCTAATCTCTAAGCCTGTAGCCTTTGATTGCAAAGCTACAGTTTTGTATCAATAATGCCACAAACCCTTTGTGATTTGTCAGAAAATAAGTCATTTGTATAGAAGATTATGTAAGATAAATCCAGATAGTTAGGAAGCACTTTTGTGGTTTGGGGAGTGAAAGGATCTGTCCTCTGATCAGAGATCCCTTTCTCAGTCATGTTCAGTCTACTAATAAGCTCATCAAAGGCCTTCTTCATTTTTATTACAGTGTTTTTGATCTTTAGCACTTTGTTTCTTTCTTAAGATTTCCATTTCTCTCCTTAAAATGCCCATCTGTTCTTGCATGGTGTCTATTTTATTCATTAGAGCCCTTAGCATGTTAATCCTGGTTGTTTTAAATTCCCAGTCTGATAATTCTAACATGCTACCATGTCTGATTCTGATGCTATGCTTTGTCTCTTCAAATTGTGTGTTTTGTCTTCTAATTTTTTTCTTGATAGCCAGATTTAGTATACTGGGTAAAAAGAGTTGCTATAAATAGGTCTTTATTAATGTGGTGGTGAAGTGTGGAGGAAACCTGTAGAAACTTAGGGTTAGAGTTCAGTCTTTTAATGAACCTATGCTTGTGGAAGGTGAATATCACAGTTGTTTTTTAGGTGTTTTTTCTCCCCAATTAGGTGGGAAAATATGGCTAGAGTATGTCTATTTGTGGCTAGAAATGTGTATTTCTCTTCTCGTAGGTGGAAGGCTAAAGCTGGCTAGAATTAGGTCCTCCCCTTTCACAAGTCAGTTAAGTTTGGCTAATACCACAGCAGGTTAGGCTCTGGTTATCTAGTTTTCCCTGAGGGCAGGCCTTATTAAGAACAGAGTGCTCGGACATTTCAAAATGGTTCTTTTTCCCCTTCCTCTACCTGAAGCCAGAGGGGGATTTTTCTCCTCTATTTACTGTGGAGATCTAGTTGAGCTCCTGGAGATAAATCTCACAGCACTGTGGGTGCCCACCTATGACAAAAGCCCCTGAAGTGTTTAACACCCAGACTTGTCCACACCAAGCCACCAGCAAGTTGTCAAGTATGCTTTGGGTTTTGCTACCCCAACACTGGTATTCACAGTGTATTCCACTTGTGAATCTCTGCTCTGGTAAGCCATATGTCCTACTTTCTGGTCTGTCTTTCCACTCTTGGGGGCTGTAGGCTGCCCTGTGTCCTCCACTCTCTTATAGATCCAAGAAGAGTTGTTTTTCAGTCTGTTTAAGTTTGTTTGTTTGTTTCTTTCTTTCTTTTAAGAGAGATAGCCCATGTGTGAGCTGGGAGGGAGTGGGAGGGAAGAGTTGGGGTAGAGAGATAGGGAGAGAGAGAATCCCAGGCAGGCTCCAAGCCTAGTCTGGACTCTGAAGCGGGGCTCAGTCTTGACCCTAACTAAGATAATGACCTGAGCCAAAATCAAGAATCCCAACTTAACTTACTGAGCCACTCAGGTGCCCCTAAGTTTCTTCATGTTTTAGGACTGAGTTGTGATTGCCAAGCTCTTTATATGCAGACCTGGATATTGGAACACCCACTCATATTTAAAAATTATTTGAAAATAAGAAAAATAGGTAAACAAATAAAAAGATAACAGATGAAATCAAGAAATGATTGATTAGGGGCACCTGGGTGGCTCAGTGGGTTAAAGCCCCTGTCTTCAGCTCAGGTCATGATCTCAGGGTCCTGGGATCGAGCCCTGCATCAGGTTCTCTGCTCAGCAGGGAGCCTGCTTCCTCCTCTCTCTCTGCCTGCCTCTCTGTCTACTTGTGATCTCTGTCTGTCAAATAAATAAATAAAATCTTTAAAAAAAATTAAAAAAAAGAAATGATTAATAAGATATGTTGAAAGTGTATTACTAAGTTCAATAGCTCTTTCCTTAAAAAGATTTTAAATGAGTAAATTTCAATAGCTATTTGCATTCATCACAGAAATATAAGGTTGTCTGCTGTCATATTTATTAGTCTAACCCATTTTATCAATAAGAAAAGGCAACAAAGAAATGTATTATAACAACAGAATCTGAAAACATTATTTCATGACCCAGTTATTACTATTTCTAATAGAAATTCTAGATGATAAATTAGACATTCTAAGTATAATAAAAACTACTGATTAGAAATCACTGTAAATATCCTGATGAAATATTAAAACCATTTTAATTAAAAGCAGGAACTAGACAGGATACTTGTACCAAGATTATTGTTTCATATTACATTATAACTTCTGGCAAATTTAATAGCATACACACGGAATACAACAAAAAAATAATAGCTCTAATGTATACTATATTTTTCTTCTAATTTTTCTGAAACAGCAAAGTTTGGCTCCTTCATCACTCCTTGCATATATCTTTTTCTAATTGAACTACAATAATCTATTTTTATATAATTTTTAATTCTACAAGTATATAAAATTAGGAGCCAAATTACTATAGTCAAGAATCCTTCTCAGCTACCCAGTATTTCAAGCTTCTGGATGTTATAAGATGTTTAAGGCAAAATTACTCTCCTTTAATGTTATTTTGCTTTTTTCTTATCACTTTTAGAAAGAAATTATTCCTCCAAAATTTTGGAGGAATTGTGATTGACTAGATCAATAATTATCAAATTATCAAACTGGAACATAGGATAAGGAAACAATACCAGTCCTTTCAATTTAGCTTGGCTCCTATTTTGCAGCCTATAAAATGGAAAGCTCCTAAATATATTTCAAACATACTTCTACTCTGTGGAAACTGGGTATATGTTATGTGCAGGTAATGCTAGAAACATTTTATGCTCTGAACTAATAAAAAAATTTAAATATTGCAGTTGCTTCAGGCTTGCCCAAGTGTAACAAATATTTTATTATGTCTATGAATTTCCGATTAGTTTTCCCTTAGACATCTAAATAAAACTGTACTTTTGAACAGAATAATTTAAGGAAAAGTTTTAATTAGTTTCTCAATGGTTCTGAAACAAAGTTTGATACCATGTAGCTCATTTTAGGATTTAGAGAAATTCCTATCTATATTATAAATCTCACTTAAAAGAGTGCATTTGTAAATTGGGGTTTATACATTTGTTCTTTTTGTTAGGGTCCGTGATCAAAGGAACGAGACTGATATAAAGAGAAAATCAAACAGAGCTTTATTTCACACCAAGTATCAAAAATCAAACTGACTGGTCAGGGCTATCTCTTACGAAAAGACGACGACGATGATTCCGACAAGGTCACTCCTAAGGCGGCCGCTCCAGACGAGGCTGCTCCGCAGATGAGGCCACTCCCCGGTCAGAGCCACTCCCAAGATGATGTCACTCCCATGAAGGCCGCTGCTACTGAGGTTGCTCCCTGGACAGGGCTGCTCCCCGGACAGGGCTGCTCCCCGGACAGGGCTGCTCTGGAGAGGCCGCTCTGGAGGAAGCTTCTTCCCTGATGATGCTGCTCCCGCAGGGCCACTCACCAAGGAGGCCTCATCCCGGACGAAGCCGCTCCCCCGGAATGACACAGCTCCAGCGAGGCAGCGGCTGAGGGTTCGCAGCGAGGCTGCTGGCATTTAGGCCGTTCCACGCAGCGCCGCTGCCAAGGGTCGCGGTGTGTGGGCGGGGCCGCTGGCATCGGGACCGCTGGTGTCTCGGTGTCGCAGGTGTCTCAGGGTCATAGGCGTCAGGGCCACTGGCCGCCCGGGACCGCTGGTGGCGGAACGGCTGATGGCTCAGGGCCGCCGGTGGCTCGGGACTGCTGGCAGCAGGACCACTGGCGTCTGGAACCACTGGCGCCTTGGGGCTGCAGGTGTCTGGGGGGCCGCTGGCGGTGGGACCGCTGGCAGCAGAACCACTGGCGGCTCGGGGCCGCTGGCGTCAGGATTGCTGGCGGCTCGGGGCTGCAGGCGTCGGGACCGCTGGGGGCTGCAGCGAGTGGCTGAGCTGCTCCACGACATGGCCGGGGTCCCGCAGGGGATCGCCCATTGTGTCCTTGCCTGTGGCTGCTGGGCCTTGTGCCTTGCCGCCCGCCAGCCCCTCGCAGCACACCAGCGTCTCCTCCTGCTGCACGACGGTCTCTGCAGCATCGTGGCCCGCATCTCCTCCTCGGGGTTCAGCACCCTGTCCTGCATGGGCATCACGGGCAACGGGCAGCCGGCACGCGCCGCCTGCGGGGGCAGCGCCGTGCACACGAAGCGGCTGCCAGGCAGCAGGCTGTCTTGGGTGCCAGAGACCACGATGAGTGCCAAGCCGGCGGCCAGCAGCGCTAGCATCCCGTTGCCGCAGCACTCACTCCAGCATCAGCTGGCGGGCGGGCACAGTCAGGGACCGCCGTGGAGACGCCTCCGCTGCGGGCTTAGGCCCCGCACGCTGCTCGAGGGCAGCTTGAGCGAGGGAGCCAACGGAACCACCTGCCTCCCACAGCTCGCTGTCTCCGCTCGGCCTACAGCTCTGATAAGAGCTGTTACAGCTCTTACAAGAGCTCCTACAGCTCCAACAGCTCTTACAAGAGCTCTCACAGCTCTTAGAGCTCTGCTCCCGCCGGCTCTCCTTCTTCTTCCTCCGACAACGACGGCTCTCCTTCTTTTTCTTCCTCCGACAACGACGGCTCTCCTTCTTTTTCTTCCTCCGACAACGATGGCTCTCCTTCTTTTTCTTCCTCCGACAACGACGGCTCTCCTTCTTTTTCTTCCTCCGACAACGACGGCTCTCCTTCTTTTTCTTCCTCCGACAACGACGGCTCTCCTTCTTTTTCTTCCTCTGAGGGTTCTCCTTCTTCTTCCTCCTCCGATGGCTCTCCTTCTTCCTCCGACAGCATCGCAGACCAACCTTTATGGAGGTGGTTGAGCCCCGCCCCTACACAGGCGGCCAATTGAATTTCAATTCACCCTAGTGGATATACGTGTGCCCCACTGATTGGACGTCTCCACCTGGCCTGCCCTGCCCCTACATCCGTGGTCCACCAGCTAGTTCCTCTGGGAGGGGCAGACCCTTACATTTTGATTGTGGGTTGGTTTATCTTAGTTTTCTAACTGGCAAATTGTGACTAGGTCAGATCAGTTATATGACAAACATTTGAAGATCTGTAGTCTCTCTTTTAATTATGTATATATGAACATGCAGTTCTTTACTATCGCTGCATGGAATTTAATGTGAAAACTTGAACTCAGGAGGACACACAAGGGGGTTAGCATATATTCAGTTCTGGTCTCCCATGACAATAATTCATTACCCCAAAGCGGTGCCTATGTTTACAAAACTGTTCAGTGTCAAGAGTACTAGATACACCATTTCATTTAGTTATCTCTCAAAAATGCTGGAATATAATTTTTATTATTCTTATTTTAAAGACTGGATTGGTTTAAATATGTTGACCAAGATAAAGGTACCACCACATAATATGCGATGGAATTGAGATTCAAAACAAGTGTGCTGGCTACAAATCCTCATCTCCTTTATGTTCACTCTCTTCTAGTCATGGGCAGAGTTTCTAGACTCAGGAGTCATTGTTGCTCTTCTTCTCCTCACGCGGAAAGCAGAAAATATGCTCAGAAAATACTTCCCTATGTGTAAACTTGGTGTTTTTGAGGAAAAAATAAATGCTGGATGGGATGATTTCCTTCCTTTCTCTTCCCCTCCCTTTCATCCTTCCTTTTCTTTTTTGTCTTTCTTTCCTGGGCTTAAGCCATCCTGTCTGATTCAGCTTGATCGTTGTTTATAATTAAGTACTTACTATACATACAAAATGTACTTCCTATTTCCACTTTGGACATAGGGCCTACCTTTGCCCAGAGAGTTTAGCCATGACAATAAGAAAGTGTTCATGCACAAATAGAGGAAAGTATTCTAGTAAATATTGTTTTAGATTATACATGCTTTGCTAAAAAATTCTGCACCAATTAATTCTTAAAACTCATGTCTTCTGATTTGGAAAAAGAAATCAGTTTTATTTTTTTTCAATGTCTCGAATCATTTAGAAGGAAATATAAACTGTTTACAGTTTATATACAGGGTGGAGACATCCATCTGGAGGCTCAGCAGAATCTGCGTAGAATGTAGAATGAGAAGGAACAGAGTGTGTGTGTGTGTGTGTGTGTGTGTGGTGGGTATACTTACATATATTTATATCTAATTACAAGAAAACATACTGCTCCCCCTGTCGAGTATCTGTATAACTTTTTGTTTTCCTTAGACCTACAGGCTCGGTCTTTAGCAAGTAGATAGGAATGAGGGTGAAACACAGCAGGCCTTTTTCCCCCCTCATTCTCTCTTTTGAGTATTAAACAAAGGACAAGAAACTGATGGCTAATTTATCTACATCTTTGTGCTGTGTGTGGTGTGTAATCAACGTGAGATAAATAGTTTCAAACAAATGTTACAAAAATATAATATTACCGTTTGCAAATTGACTTGTTTGGTAGTAATATTTTAAGACATCACCTAAATAGGTTTTTTTCCCTATATGCTCCATTTTAGCAACTAGAAGCTAGTATACTGTTACATGAAGTTTAATGTTCTGCAAATAAAGCACAATGACTGTTCTTCATGTTGGTGATAGCCAAGTCAAAAATAAAACCAATGAAAACACGATAGCCTTTCCTATTTCCTCCTATATAACATGTTCAAAATGTTCTTCTTAATTTATTATATTAATACAATAAATATAATGGAAAATTCTACTGTTGTTTTTCCCCCAAACTAAAACTATTGTTAATTTATGCTGAACTAATAAATACCTCAAATCAGCACTTCTATAAAATTATTACATCATTAGTCCCCTTAGATAATCATTTTTCCTTTCATTTTCTTATGGATAATTCAATAATTAACCTGAATTTTTGAAGTAAAAAGTTTAAAAAATTCATACTAGAGTTAAGCTAGTTAAATTTTGTCATTATTACTTAGGAGCATGACTTTTCATCAATCATATAAGAAATAACTCTGCTTGAAAAGGAAGCATTATTCAGGGAAGAATTAGTCATTTGGGAAGTTGGAGAGCAGACACATGTTATACAAAGCAAAGGCTTCTAATATTCATAGCATGTAGTACATAAGTATTCCCAACATACAGTAGCTTAAAGGAACAATGAAATGGCCAAACCAAAGATATAAAATCCTGATGCTAGTCTTAGAATTTGCTCTCAATAGCAAATAAAATATACAATAGATGAAAGAATGTTTTATTTATGAGAGTAAAATGAATAGCACCATAGGAAATAAGTTATTTGCTGTAGTAAACATCAAAAGGGCAAGAATTACAATTTGATATATCTCCCAAGGAGTGTGAAGTGGAGATAAAAGATGTGAGTCTGAAATTGGAGAAGTGCATACTTAATATTAATGGAAGTCTCCACTCTGTATCCAGACCTCGAAGTGATATATATCTTCCATACTATGCCTTAGGATGACTATTTCATTTATTAGAAACTGCCATGCCTATCTTTATAAAGCTTGGTTTGCTTATAGCAGAAGTACAAAATGCATTATGATTCTGTGAAACAAAAAGAAAAGTGGAAGCGAAAGCCATTTTCAGAAATAGTCAATGAGAAAAGATAATTACAGTTCTATTCAGTATAATATCCTAAGAAACAACCCTGAAATAGTAGAATTCAGTCAAATGTGTTGTATGTATTTTCAAACTTAAAACATGACCCTTGCACAAAAATGACTTTTGGTAGAGGTAGGGTACTAACTGTGTGTGAAGTACCTTTCTAATCACTTTTGTATATTACTTAATTTAAACCTAACATCTCTCAATCATGTAATTACTATTTTTATTCCATCTTGCAAATTAATGAATATATAAAGATGAGCAACTTGCCTACAGTCACAGAGTAGGTAAGGGGCAAATCCAAGGGTCGTGTCCTAAGTCAGCACTTTTAAATAAAAAGCAATTCAGGCTTCAAGTAAAATTTAAAACCCAAAAGTTTACAGTTTGCATTAATTATTTATTGCTGCCATAGTAATTGCCTTAAAATAATAAGGCAAATTTTTATTTCTTGTAGTTTGGGTGGATGAGAAATTTGGCATCCTCTTAGCTGAGCAATTTGACCTCAGAGTCTCTCATGAGGTTTCAGCCAGGTGCTCAGGCATCTGTAGGCTCGACTAGAGCTGAGAGAACCAGGTCCACTGTGGCCCATTCCCATGGCCAGCTGTGGACAGGAAGCCTCAGTCTGCCACCCAATTCCTTCTAGTTCTTTCCACATGACTGCTTAAGTCTATGAAGTGGCAGTTGGCTTCCCCCTTATTGAGAGATCCAAGTGACAAAAGCAGATGTCAGGATGCCTTTTATGATCCAGCCCCGGAAATTACAAACTGTCACCTCCATAATGTCATAGTGATCCTAGAAGTCTGCCTTATTCGGTGTGAGAAGGGATCGCACATGGTCATAAGTACTAGAAGGTGAGGATCATTAGGGAGGCACCTTGCAGGTCGACTTCCACGAGTAGCAGTCACTGGTCCATACAAATTCTGAAATCTCTCAGGGCAAATATATTGAGGTCTCGTAATCTGGAGGCAGAGGAAGGGTACAAGAATACCCTTCTAAGTATAAAAACGCACTTTTGGTCCTCTGGTGGGAGGTTGGTTCCACTTGATTTTTCTATACTGTTTTAGACAGAATTCTGTTTCATTACCAACGGGTTGTTGGGTGTAGCGTTTTCTTTGAATAGGTATAGGGGATGGGAAGATTGGAAGCCTTCTCCCTAGTAAAGGTTTGTAGAGTATCTTCCTGATTTTACTGAAACATGTTTTGAATAAATGTTGAAACACACACACATCCTAAAAGCAACCAATTATGCAAAATTATAGGCTGTGTTGGCATGTAGTGTAACTTCCAAGGTATTTCAGGTGACAGCTTTACTGATGGCGTAACATACATCATTAGCCTTCTAGCCTGTTCTGCATTTATCCTTTCTGCCTACAATATGACTGATAGAAAGATGGGCAATTTTTATGACAGCACCATGCTTTCTTATACCACTTTTCTACAATAGCTGGGATATAGGCTAGGATGATTGCATCAGCAAACTTTTGCTGCACAACAAACCAACAGCAGCTTAAAAAAGCTCTGCAGCTTAAAAAAAAAAAAAGAGTTCTATTTAGTTCACTGTTCAGGATCTGCTGAGCAGTTCTTCTAGTTGAGGTGGTTCTGCTCACCTTGATTTAGGTTACCCCATTTGGCTGTATGATTTGGGGAGTTTGATGGTGGCTGGATGATCTAGGTTAGTTTTATTTATATGTTGTACAATGGCAGATATGGGCTCTAGCATCTCAGTTCCCCTTCATGTGTTGAGTTATCCTCCTGCAGTTTGCAAGTGGCCTACCCTTGTTTACATGGGGCTCTCTAGTTTCAAACACACCAAGAGAGACCAAGTCTCAGTTGATAAATGCCTTTTAAGTCTCTGCTTGAAACATACTTGATACTATCCTGTTGGCCAAAGAAAAACACGTGGCCAAACCCCAGAGTTCAGGAGTGGAGATATAGAATCCATTTCTTAAGGGAGCTGATGAAAAGTCACATCCTATAGAGGAGTATTTATAAGGATGTAATTTTCTAGAGTCTACCTTTTTGGCTGTAAATTATTTTCATTTTTAAAACATGAAAATTATATTAACCTCAATTCTAGGTCTTAAAAATCTTTTCCGAATTATAGCCACAAGCTTGAGGTTGAGGAGCTCGTGATTTAAGTCAAGTCTAAGAGCAGTGAAAGCACCTTGGATGTGGCTCCTCCTGATCTATGGACTTATTAACTTAAAGATTAGCTATAATCCATCCACAAACCAACAAATAATGGGGGAGAGAACAGATAGGCTCAACAGACACTTTTTTTTAGAGTGGGTAGAGGGATGCGAGTAGCAGTCACTGGTCCATACAAATTCTGAAATCTCTCAGGGCAACCATATTTAGGTCTCGTAATCTGGAGGCAGAGGATGTTCCTTGCTTAGGGCCCGGTTCTGCTCACAGGTGGTATGTCTCCAGTCCATTGTTCTCTTTGAATACTGTCTTTATTTTCTGTGTTCTTGGTACCACCCTCTAAGATTCCTTCCTTTTTCGAAAGAAATAGTCCAGGTGACTGAGTAGACCTTCCCACCCTTCTTTCCAAATGTATATTTGGGAGTCCAAAGCCCCTTTTCATTTTTTACCATTATAGCAAATGTTGTGTCAGTTTTTAATGAATATCAAAGTGATTAAGATTCATAGAGATTCTATGATTTAAAAGAACAAGACTTCAAGACATATTTTTAAACTCCTTAAAAGGCTTTTTGTGTAGCTGAAAAGATCTGTGATCTGACATCTTAATATCTTCCATATCTATCCCTGATACTGATGAGTATTTGCCTTGAGGCTAACTCTTTTTTTTCATCTTTATAGAGATACAATTGACATATAATATTGTGTAGTTTAAGGTGTACAATATAATTTTTGATTATGTACATTTTACAAAATGATTCCCACTGGAAGTTTAATTAACAATCATTATCTTGCATAGTTATAACTTTATTTCTTGTGATGAGCACATTTAAAATCTACTCTCTTAGCAACTTTCAAGTATATAATTCAGTGTTACTGACTATAGTCATCATGCTATACTTTATGTACCTAGAACTTATCTTTTAACTAGAAGTTTGTAGATTTTGACCACCTTCATCCATTTTCCCTACTCTCTACCTCCTACTGAGGCTATTTCTTACTTTGATATCCTTTGCTGGAAGAGACTAGGGTAAGAAACACATTGTTTTGTTATGTTTTGTTTTGGTTTGTTTTGATGTGTGTGTGTATGAATTTTTTCCCTTTCAAGATTTTATTTAAATTCAAGTTAGTTCATATATAATGTAATATTAGCTTCTATAAGAGTGTTTTAGCAGACTATCTAAGATGCTTTTTATTTCCTCTAAATTCTACTAAAAAGTTTATAGGTATATATTTTTGGTTTAGTGTGTCTTTTATTTTATCATAGGCAGTTTAAAAAAAAAAAAAAAAGGCGTTTCCAGATTTGTATGGAAGACACCCCAGCTAGACATGCAAGTTCATTAAGTACTTTCTAATTTTCCCAATGTGACATGTGTTGGTGTTGCCAAACTTTGTACCATTATATAACAAGGGTCCAGTTTTTTCTAGACTCCAATGACAATCTTCTATCACTTAGGTTCTTATAGACAGTGTTCTCAAAGTCTTCCAATTTTTACTTAAAGTCTCCTTAAGATCCTTTCAGATTCCAACACAGTTTTAAAGCCAACTCCACATGTTTTAGATTTCTATTATGGTGGCACATTATTGCTAGGTACCACGTTTTGTTATGGCTCTCTCAAATTTTCTTATAGGCTAGTTTGCCTAACAAACTAATTAAAAATTTAGTGACTTTAAATGACAAGAATTTAATTATATTTCATAATTTTGGAGTCAGGGAATCAGGCATGACTTGGCTATTGGATTCTTCTCCATGTGGTGTGGACTGGGGTCAGTTGGTGGTGTTCAGCTTTTTGGCCTTGTGACTTGGTGGCGATAGGTGGAAGAAAGGGATCATCTCACCCATTTTTGTATCTATTTAGTCTCAAGGTATCCCCACATGGTCTCTTCAGAGGACATTAGATCTAATACAGGGAATCTTAGGGTTCCCCAAAAGTGAAGAGTGTTGAAAGCCTTAAGACATAGTATCCCATGCTCCATACTCTACTGATTCAAGCAGTCACAGCCAGATCATATCAAAAGGGATATGAAAACAAACCTGCCTTTCAATAGTAGGAGGATCAAAGATTCTGCAGCCATCTTTTTTTTTTTTTTTTTAAGATTTTGTTTATTTATTTGACAGAGAGAAATCACAGTAGACAGAGAGGCAGGCAGAGAGAGAGAGAGGGAAACAGGCTCCCTGCTGAGCAGAGAGCCCGATGTGGGACTTGATCCCAGGACCCTGAGATCATGACCTGAGCCGAAGGCAGCAGCTTAACCCACTGAGCCACCCAGGCGCCCCACTGCAGCCATCTTTAATCCGCCCCAATCTTCAAAGAATTTAAATCATATGAAACTTGAAATTTCCTTGCTTTAATAATCTTAGTTTAGAAAGTCCGCCTGCTTATTCTCTTGGCATTTATGTCCCTACAGTTAAACTGGAAGAAAACATAGTTCTTTGCATTGGAAGTAAAATTAAACTAAATTGTACAGAGATGCCAACCTGAGTTGACAATTATGCCCCAAGGGAAAAAAAAAACATAGCCTTGTTGTTTACAGGTTTTCAGGTAGGCTGTGTGAAAAAACGTCTCTGTTTTACCTTTATAATTATAATGATAAACACATCTAAGGAGCATAATGAGCCTTATCTGGTCTTAGTTCCAGAAATTTTACATTGAAGAATCCCATCTAGTTTAGTCTAAGACCAGAGTGTATAGTCCTTGAAATTTTATGTGATAAAAATAAGATAATGGTGAATCACGTTACTTAACCTGTTTTTTTTAATGGCCTTAATTTTCTTCTCATTGAGATCAAAATAATTAATGTAAGGACTGTGCCAAAGAAAGAAGGCATTGCTAATTTTGCAGGACCCACAACTGGGACACTCTGACATTCAGAAATAGGAACAAGCAAAGGAAACCAAGAAAGGGTGGCCTGTCTGATTAAAAGAATAGCTAGGTAACATAGGGTAATGGGAATTGAGCAAGAAAAATTATTTCATGAGAGAATGGTCAAAATTCATAATATTTCAGAAAAATGTAAGATTAGAAGTGTGTATTAAATTTTTGAACATGAAATTTATTGGTAACCTTTAGAAAAGCAGTTTAAATATAGTGATGGTGAAGGAAGCAAAATTGGAATGGTTTGAAGAAGAAAAGGGGGAGAGACTCAGAAGAGAGCACTTATTTAGTGCTTTCACTGAAGGATGGCAGAGAGAGTGGTAGGGAATATGAGGAGCATGAGGGCCAGGGTTTCCTTTTTCTTTATTTTATTCTAGTTTTTTTTTAATGTTTAGTTATAATCTACACCCAGATTGGGGCTTGAACTCACAACTCTGAAATCAAGAATCATGTGCTCTACGAACTGAGCCAGCCAGATGCTCCCAGAGGGGTTTTTTAAATTATTTCAGAAAACTACCAAGATGGAAAATGAATCCCATATAATGATGTATTTGGGGAGGAGGGACAAATAGTTTTATAAAAATTATTAGTTGCCAGCCTTTTCATAGGAAAATATTTCCTGTAGAAAGTTAAATTTCTGTTGGATTCGATTTGGCAATATTGTTTTTTTTTAAAGATTTTATTTTATTTATTTGAAGGAGATCACAAGTAGGCAGAGAGGCAGGCAGAGAGAGAGGAGGAAGCAGGCTCCCTGCTGAGCAGAGAGCCCAATGTGGGGCTCGATCCCAGGACTCTGGGATCATGACCTGAGCCGAAGGCAGAGGCTTTAACCCACTGAGCCACCCAGGCGCCCCCAATTTGGCAGGACTTCATTGAGAATTTTTGCATCCATGTTCTTAGGGATATTAGCTTGTAATTTTCCTTTTTAATGAAGACTTCGTTTGGTTTTGAAATCAAGGTAATCTGGCCTTGTAGTATGTTTGGATGTTTTCCTTTCGTTTCTATTTTTTGGAACAGTTTAAGAAGAATAGGTAATAACTCTTCTTTAAATATCTGACAGAATTCCCCCTACAAAGTCGTCTGGCCCTGGACTTTTGTTTTTTGGGAAAATTTTGACTACCAATTCAATTTCTTTGCTGGCTATGTGTCTGTTCAAATTTTCTATTTCTGAAAAACAAAAAGATCTGTGCCCACCAGACCCTCTCTTCCACATGACTGTATTCACCAGAATCCAACTTGATTTTCTTCATTATTCCCGCTGCTTTCTTTGCAGAGCTTTCAACTCCTGCTTTAGACTTCTGTTTTCAATGCGACGGATAGTAAGAAATCCATTTTACGCTGGAGCTGCATACACATGTATGCATGCATACCTGAAAATATGTATTACAAAACAATACACAGTTGGCCCTTGAACAACATGGGTTCAAGCTGCACAAGTCTACTTATGCACATTTTTAAAAAATAAATACAGCACAGCACAGCACTGTAAATGTATTTTCTTTTCCTTATAATTCGTAATAACCTTTTCTTTTCTCTAACTTACCTTATTGTAAGAATTCAAAATAAAATACATTTAACATCCAAAATATAGATTAATTGACTATGTAATTGGTAAGTTAACTGTAGGCTATTAGAAGTTAAGTTTTTGGGACATCAAAAATTATACACAGATTTTCAACTGTGCAGGAGTGAAGGTCAACATCCCTAACCTCATGCTGTTCAAGGATCCACTATATAACCTTCTATGTATAATATAGTATTTTAGTTTCCCAGCACCAAAAGAGGACCTTTCTGGGTGTTAGCCATATTAAAGTGCATTCATAATAATATCAAATCATTATTTGATTTTTCCACTTTCATTCTTTCATGAGTGGATAAATAAGTTTTGGGTTTTTTTTTTTTTGTTTGTCTGTTTTCTTTTCCAAAAATTATATGGTATCAGCACTCTTTAATAATTGAGAGTGTAATTGTGTTTTGGTTTTCTAAAAATTTCTAAGTTAGTAGGTTAGGTTATAAATATATATGTGTTCAAACATAATATCATACTCTCCTGGGCACTTCTGTGTTTTTACTATCTTCAGTTACATCTGTTATTAATCTTTACAGTCCCACTTTTGTTCACTAAATGTCAGACATAGTTCATTGCAAAATAAAATATATTTGTTATCTATGTCTTTAATATTTCAAAGTGCATTATGAGGAGGGGGAAACTAGAAGACTTGCTTTTTCAGTACACATCATCATGTCTAATGATGCTGAAAAAGATGAAACAAATGTATTATAGACTTTGACCCATGAAAAAGTAATTGACTCCAAAGAAAATGGGCAAATTATGTAACTAGTGAACACAGATATGGCAAATGCCTTTATTCTTTAGACTTTATAGATGTTAATAATTTATCTTATTTCTCATACAACAAAATATTTTCTAGTGATCTTATGCTGACAGTTAAATTATAGTATCATTTTGAGACCAATTGCTTAGAGTTTAAAGAAAAATGAATAGTGTAAATGTAGACTTGTGAGTTCTTGAGAAGCCCTAAATTTTATTTTATAATTTTTCAAATTCAAAAGGAAAAAAGCCATTGAAGCATCTTAACAGGGTAAGCCATCATATTATATCAGTTTGAGAAATGTGTACAGTAGCTGAATGATTAATAAAGCTTTATGGAGTTGACGTTGCCGAATGCCTGCTTGATGAAAAGTCACTAATAAAAATCACAACACTGCTATTTTCTAACAATACTATAGCTTGTCAAATTAATGATTTAGCTGTAAATATGAATTGATACTATTTCTGATCTGTAGAATTATAGCTATGCTTCACAAATGGGTGCATATATAGATAATAGGTAGACTTGTTTTGCCCTTTTTTCTTGGATATTAGTACCACATAATCATCAAATAAATTGCTTTATAGAAATGCTTGGAAATAGGGTGCCTGGGTGGCTCAATTATTTAAGCTTTATACTCTTTTTCTTTTTTTTAAGATTTTATTTATTTATGTGACAGAGAAAGAGATATCACAAGTAAGCAGAGAGGGAGTCAGAGAGAGAGAGGAGGAAGCAGGCTCCCTGCTGAGAAGAGAGCCAGATGTGAGGCTTGATCCCAGGACCCTGAGATCATGACCTGAGCTGAGCCACCTAGACGCCCCTAGCTTCCGACTCTTGATTTCAGCTCAGGTCATGATATCTTAAGTTGGGAGATTCATCCCAAGTTGGGTTTCACATTCAGCATTGAGTCTGCTTGTCCATCTCCTTCTCTCTTTGTCCCTCCCCCCACTTGCTTGTGCTCTCTCTCAAATAAATGAATTAATTTTAAAAAAGAAAAAGAAAATGCTTGGAAATGAATAGAACTGGAGCTAAAATATTCAAAGAATTGAATAACCAATTTAAATCTTAGAGGTTTGTTCAGGAACAATTATGTTGTCATTGACATTGATGATTAAAACTCCTGTTGCCTTAACATAAATCAAGCCAGTGTCACCAAGCTGTATAAATAGTTATGTTATTTTTCCCAGCATACACTCACAGGGGAAAAAATAGTTTCACTGAAGATATCCTTCAGGTATCAGTAAAAAGTATTCATTTTAATTTTGTAAAAATTTGATCTTAAGTACATACATACTTTAAAAATATTTTATATGTAGAAACAAGAAATACAAATAAAGCCCTTGGGCTGTAAACTGACATAGGATGATTGTCTAAAAGCATATAAACTCCTTAGAGTTGAGAGTTAACATAACTTTTTTCCCAATGGAACAGTATTTTTACTTGAAGAAACAACTGACAGGTAAATTATGCTTATTCAGACTTGCGTATTTAACAAATATTTTCTTGAATGTGGTTGAAGTGAGCCAGTCACTTTAAAGAAAACACATAAGCATATTTTTGCCAAAAAAATTGCAGTTTAGAGCAAAAACTAAAGTTTTGGAAAACTTGTTATCTGTCATCTTGAGCTTGATAGCTTCTCAATGCTTAAAAGCTTTTCTGATCAGACTGATGGTGATATTAATAAATGTAGCTATTTTAATGATGTGTAAAACTGTGTTAATATTTGGAAGAATCTGGTGTTAAAATTTGGAAGTCATCCAATTCAAAAAAAATCTTGGAGATCATGGGAAATAACTTTTAAATATTTACCTTCAATATCTGGAATGTTTCTGAAATAAAAAAGGACTTTCAGCTATCTAATAAACTAACAAGAAAAAAGCTCTAGCCAGTTAGAATATGTAAAACAACTACAAAATTTCAAAATACAGAAAATAAAAATTTGGGGGATAAAAAAAGAATAAAATTAATCCAATACACAGAATTTGAGCATACTCAGCCTGTAAAATAACTTGTTACCACTTAAACTTGACTAGGAAATTCCTAAATCACTATTCCTGGAATCCTTTATTATTAAATCATTATACAATTGGATTGTAGCACTACATACTTTTTAAAAAATTACTTATGGTTGGGGTCATCTGCGTGGCTCAGTTAAGCACCTGCCCTTGGCTCATGTCATCATCCCAGGTCCTAGGATCAAGTCCTTTTTTGAGCCCCTCATTCAGCTCCCTGCTCAGCAGGGAGTCAGCTTCTCCCTCTCTCTCTGCTCCTTCCCTGCTCATGCTCTCTCTTGCTCATTGTCTTTCTCTCAAATAAATAAATAAATAAATAAATAATAAAATAAAAAAGAATTACTTATAGTTGATTGAGGATTTAAAAACTGAAACAGTAAAGGTGACAGCAGTTGGTTGGAGCAAGCATCTCCAAAGTGGCTGAGGATTTTGATTGTAAATTTTTTTTATGCTTTTCTATTGTTATATTTTATTTTATTTTATTTTATTTTATTTTATTTTATTTTATTTTTTATAAACATGTAATGTATTTTTCTCCCCAGGGGTACAGGTCTGTGAATCGCCAGGTTTACACACTTCACAGCACTCACTATATATAGTACATACCCTCCCCAATGTCCATAATCCCACCCCCCCTCTCCCAAACCCCCTCCCCCCATCAACCCTCAGTTTGTTTTGTGAGATTAAGAGTCACTTATGGTTTGTCTCCCTCCCAATCCCATCTTGTTTCATTTATTCTTCTCCTACCCCCTTAACCCCCTATGTTGCTTCTCCACTTCCTCATATCAGGGAGATCATATGACAGTTGTCTTTCTCCGATTGACTTATTTCGCTAAGCATGATACCCTCTAGTTCCATCCATGTCGTCGCAAATGGCAAGATTTCATTTCTTTTGATGGCTGCATAGTATTCCATTGTGTATATATACCACTTCTTCTTTATCCATTCATCTGTTGATGGACATCTAGGTTCTTTCTATAGTTTGGCTATTGTAGACATTGCTGCCTTAAACATTCGGGTGCACGTGTCCCTTCGGATCACTACGTTTGTATCTTTAGGGTAAATACCCAGTAGTGCAATTGCTGGGTCATAGGGTAGTTCTATTTTCAACATTTTGAGGAACCTCCATGCTGTTTTCCAGAGTGGTTGCACCAGCTTGCATTCCCACCAACAGTGTAGGAGGGTTCCCCTTTCTCCGCATCCTCGCCAGCATCTGTCATTTCCTGACTTGTTAATTTTAGCCATTCTGACTGGTGTGAGGTGATATCTCATTGTGGTTTTGATTTGTATTTCCCTGATGCCGAGTGATATGGAGCACTTTTTCATGTGTCTGTTGGCCATCTGGATGTCTTCTTTGCAGAAATGTCTGTTCGTGTCTTCTGCCCATTTCTTGATTGGATTATTTGTTCTTTGGGTGTTGAGTTTGCTAAGTTCTTTATAGATTTTGGACACTAGCCCTTGATCTGATATGTCGTTTGCAAATGTCTTCTCCCATTCTGTCAGTTGTCTTTTGTTTTTGTTAACTGTTTCCTTTGCTGTGCAAAAGCTTTTGATCTTGATAAAATCCCAATAGTTCATTTTTGCCCTTGCTTCCCTTGCCTTTGGCAATGTTCCTAGGAAGATATTGCTGTGGCTGAGGTCAAAGAGGTTGCTGCCTGTGTTCTCCTCAAGGATTTTGATGGATTCCTTTCTCACATTGAGGTCCTTCATCCATTTTGAGTCTATTTTCGTGTGTGGTGTAAGGAAATGGTCCAATTTCATTTCTCTGCATGTGGCTGTCCAATTTTCCCAACACCATTTATTGAAGAGACTGTCTTTTTTCCATTGGACATTCTTTCCTGCTTTGTCGAAGATTAGTTGACCATAGAGTTGAGGGTCTATTTCTGGGCTCTCTATTCTGTTCCATTGATCTAGGTGTCTGTTTTTGTGCCAGTACCATGCTGTCTTGATGATGACAGCTTTGTAATAGAGCTTGAAGTCCGGAATTGTGATGCCACCAACTTTGGCTTTCTTTTTCAATATTCCTTTGTCTATTCGAGGTCTTTTCTGGTTCCATATAAATTTTAGGATTATTTGTTCCATTTCTTTGAAAAAAATGGATGGTACTTTGATAGGAATTGCCTTAAATGTGTAGTTTGCTTTAGGTAGCATAGACATTTTCACAGTATTTATTCTTCCAATCCAGGAGCATGGAACATTTTTCCATTTCTTTGTGTCTTCCTCAATTTCTTTCATGAGTACTTTATAGTTTTCTGTGTATAGATTTTTAGTCTCTTTGGTTAGGTTTATTCGTAGGTATCTTATAGTTTTGGGTGCAATTGTAAATGGGATGGACTCCTTAATTTCTCTTTCTTCTGTCTTGTTGTTGGTGTAGAGAAATGCAACTGATTTCTGTGCATTGATTTTATATCCTGACACTTTACTGAATTCCTGGACAAGTTCTAGCAGTTTTGGAGTGGAGTCTTTTGGGTTTTCCACATATAGTATCATATCATCTGTGAAGAGTGATAGCTTGACTTCTTCTTTGCCGATTTGGATGCCTTTAATTTCCTTTTGTTGTCTGATTGCTGAGGCTAGGACTTCTAGTACTATGTTGAATAGCAGTGGTGATAATGGACATCCTTGCCGTGTTCCTGACCGTAGTGGAAAAGCTTTCAGTTTCTCTCCATTGAGAATGATATTTGCGGTGGGTTTTTCATAGATGGCTTTGATAATATTGAGGTATGTGCCCTCTGTCCCTACACTTTGAAGGGTTTTGATCAGGAAGGGATGCTGTACTTTGTCAAATGCTTTTTCAGCATCTATTGAGAGTATCATATGGTTCTTGTTCTTTCTTTTATTAATGTGTTGTATCACATTGATTGATTTGCGGATGTTGAACCAACCTTGCAGCCCTGGAATAAATCCCACTTGGTCGTGGTGAATAATCCTTTTAATGTACTGTTGAATCCTATTGGCTAGTATCTTGGTGAGAATTTTTGCATCTGTGTTCATCAAGGATATTGGTCTGTAGTTCTCTTTTTTGATGGGATCCCTGTCTGGTTTTGGGATCAAGGTGATACTGGCCTCATAAAATGAGTTTGGAAGTTTTCCTTCCATTTCTATTTCTTGGAACAGTTTGAGGAGAATAGGAATTAGTTCTTCTTTAGATGTTTGGTAGAATTCCCCCAGGAAGCCATCTGGCCCTGGGCTTTTGTTTGTTTGGAGATTTTTGATGACTGTTTCAATCTCCTTACTGGTTATGGGTCTGTTCAGGCTTTCTATTTCTTCCTGGTTCAGTTGTGGTAGTTATATGTCTCTAGGAATGCATCCATTTCTTCCAGATTGTCAAATTTGTTGGCGTAGAATTGCTCATAGTATGTTCTTATAATTGTCTGTATTTCTTTGGTGTTAGTTGTGATCTCTCCTCTTTCATTCATGATTTTATTTATTTGGGTCCTTTCTCTTTTCTTTTTCATAAGTCTGGCCAGGGGTTTATCAATCTTATTAATTCTTTCAAGGAACCAGCTCCTAGTTTCGTTGATTTGTTCTATTGATTTTTTGGTTTCTATTTCATTGATTTTTGCTCTGATCTTTATGCTTTCTCTTCTCCTGCTGGGTTTAGAGTTTCTTTCTTGTTCTTTCTCCAGCTCCTTTAGGTGTAGGGTTAGGTTGTGTACCTGAGACCTTTCTTGTTTCTTGAGAAAGGCTTGTACCGCTATATATTTTCCTCTCAGGACTGCCTTTCTTGTGTCCCACAGATTTTGAACCATTGTGTTTTCATTATCATTTGTTTCCATGAATTTTTCCAATTCTTCTTTAATTTCCTGGTTGACCCATTCATTCTTTAGAAGGATGCTGTTTAGTCTCCATGTATTTGGGTTCTTTCCAAATTTCCTCTTGTGATTGAGTTCTAGCTTCAGAGCATTGTGGTCTGAAAATATGCAGGGAATGATCCCAATCTTTTGATACCAGTTGAGACCTGATTTAGGACCGAGGATGTGATCTATTCTGGAGAACGTTCCATGTGCACTAGAGAAGAATGTGTATTCTGTTGCTTTGGGATGAAATGTTCTGAATATATCTGTGATGTCCATCTGGTCCAGTGTGTCATTTAAGGCCTTTATTTCCTTGTTGATCTTTTGCTTGGATGATCTGTCCATTTCAGTGAGGGGAGTGTTAAAGTCCCCTACCATTATTGTATTAGTGTTGATGTTTTTCTTTGATTTTGCTATTAATTGGTTTATATAGTGGGCTGCTCCCATGTTAGGGGCATAGATATTTAAAATTGTTAGATCTTCTTGTTGGACAGATCCTTTGAGTATGAAATAATGTCCTTCCTCATCTCTTATTATAGTCTTTGGCTTAAAATCTAATGATCTGATATGGATTGCCACTCCTGCTTTCTTCTGATGTCCATTAGCATGGTAAATTCTTTTCCACCCCCTCACTTTAAATCTGGAGGTGTCTTCGGGTCTAAAATGAGTTTCTTGTAGGCAACATATAGAAGGGTTTTGTTTATCCATTCTGATACCCTGTGTCTTTTGATTGGGGCATTCAGCCCATTAACATTCAGGGTAACTATTGAGAGATATGAATTTAGTGCCATTGTATTGCCTGTAAGATGACTGTTATTGTATATTGTCTCTGTTCCTTTCTGATGTACTACTTTTAGGGTCTGTCTTTGCTTAGAGGACCCCTTTCAATATTTCCTGTAGTGCTGTTTTGGTGTTTGCCAATTCTTTCAGTTTTTGTTTGTCCTGGAAGCTTTTAATCTCTCCTTCTATTTTCAATGATAGCCTAGCTGGATATAGTATTCTTGGCTGCATGTTTTTCTCATTTAGTGCTCTGAATATATCATGTCAGCTCTTTCTGGCCTGCCAGGTCTCTGTGGATAAGTCTGCTGCCAATCTAATATTTTTACCATTGTATGTTACAGACTTCTTTTCCCGGGCTGCTTTCAGGTTTTTCTCCTTGTCACTCAGACTTGTTCATTTTACTATTAGGTGACGGGGTGTGGACCTATTCTTATTGATTTTGAGGGGGGTTCTCTGCACCTCCTGGATTTTGATGCTTGTTCCCTTTGCCATATTGTGGAAATTCTCTCCAATAATTCTCTCCAATATACCTTCTGCTCCCCCCTCTCTTTCTTCTTCTTCTGGAATCCCAATTATTCTAATGTTGTTTCGTCTTATGGTGTCACTTATCTCTTGAATTCTCCCCTCGTGGTCCAGTAGCTGTTTGTCCCTCTTTTGCTCAGCTTCTTTATTCTCTGTCATTTGGTCTTCTATATCGCTAATTCTTTCTTCTCCCTCATTTATCCTAGCAGTGAGAGCCTCCATTTCTTCTTGCATCTCATTAATAGCTTTTTTGATTTCAACTTGTTTAGATTTCAGTTCTTTAATTTCTCCAGAATGGGCTTTTTTATCTCCCGAGAGGGTTTCTCTAATATCTTCCATGCCTTTTCTGAGCCCGGCTAGAACCTTGAGAATCGTCATTCTGAACTCTAGATCTGACATATTACCAATATCTGTATTGATTAAGTCCCTAGCCTTCGGTACTGCCTCTTGTTCTTTTTTTTGTGGTGAATTTTTCCGCCTTGTCATTTTGTCCAGATAAGAGTATATGAAGGAGCAAGTAAAATACTAAAATGGTGGCAAAGACCCCAGGAAAATATTCTTTAACCAAGTCAGAAGAGATCCCATATCGTGAGGGGGGAGAAAGGGGATAAAAAGAGGTTCAAAAAAAAAAAAAGATAAAATTAAAAAAAGAAAACGAATAAAGAAAAAATATAAAAAAGAAAAAATATATATATATTAGATAAACTAGTTTAAAAACGTTAAAAAAGAGAAGGATAAAAGTTAAAAAAAATTGGCAGAAGAAGAGAAAAAAAATTGAAAAAGAAAAAAAATTAAATTAACTGCAAGGCTAAAGAATTATGGGGAGAAAGCCATGAGTTCCGTGCTTTGCTTTCTCCTCCTCTGGAATTCCACAGCTCTCCTTGGTATTGAAACTGCACTCCTTGGTAGGTGAACTTGGTCCTGGCTGGGTTTCTTGTTGATCTTCTGGGGGAGGGGCCTGTTGTAGCGATTCTCAGGTGTCTTTGCCCCAGGCGGAATTGCACTGCCCTTACCAGGGCCGGGCTGAGTAATCAGCTCGGGTTTGCTTTCAGGAGTTTTTGTTCCCTGAGAGCTTTCCATAGAGTTCTGGAGGCCGGGAATGAAGATGGTGACCTCCTAGTCTCCGGCCCGGAGGAGCCGAGAGCCCGGGGCCCCACTCCTCAGTGCGCCCTCAGAGAACAGTGCCCAATTATTCCCATCACCCTGGCCTCCGGCCGTGCTCTGATCTTACCGAGACTGCGACTGGTTCAAGGTAACCCCGAGCTGAGCTCTCACTCCTCGGCTCTGTCTCTGTAGCCGGCTTCCCCCATTCTAATACCTGTAAGCTCTGTGACACTCAGACACCCCCGATCCTTCTGTGACCCTGCGGGACCTGAGGCCATGCTGACCCCGCGTAGGCTTCACCCCAGTTAAGCCTCTGGAGCAATGTCCCTCACTGGAACAGACTTTTAAAAGTCCTGATTTTGTGGTCCATTGCTCCGCCGCTTGCCAGGAGCCGGCCCCTCCCCCTGTGGTCTATCTTCCCATTGCTTTGGATTCACTTCTCCGCCAGTCCTACCTTTCAGAAAGTGGTTGATTTTCTGTTTCTAGAATTGCTGTTCTTCTTCTCTTTGATCTCCCATTGGATTTTTAGGTGTTTTCAATCTTTAGATAAGCTAGCTGATCTCCTGCTACCTGAAGTAGTCTCAGCCTGCTACTTCTCCGCCATCTTGACTCCTCCTCTCAAATTGTTTGTTTTTTTAAATATCAGTTCCAATTATTATGAGATGCACTGTTATAGGAAGTCTCTTGCCTTTCCAAAAGCCTACGCATTTCTCCCTGAGAATTAGGACGGGTCCTTGCCTGAGTCCACACAGCGGAGGGTGATAGCATTGCTCTTGTGTTAATTATGTAATTCAATTTTTTTTTTAATCTTCACCTTAGTACTTGTTCTTTTTGCTTTATTTTGAAAGGTCTGCCATCATGGCCCTCCTGTTTTTCCCCATTTGAGTTGTATGAAGGCTTTTGATCTCCCTGGGAGTGGGGTTGAGGCATGGAGGAATCCAAGCTTTACCTATACACTGACTTGAGACCAGTTCAGTAAGTGCACATCTTAAAGGGGAAAAAAAAAAGTAATTACCTAAGAATTGATGTCTGTTTGTTTTAACAAGCTAAGAATCGTAGAAGAAAAGAAGAATTAGGTTTTATGTCCTTTATCCTTGAGTTTCTGTTGTTGATTATTTTCTAAAACAGCTCTAAGTTTTATGAAGCAATATTCTTACTTTCCTAGGAGTCTTAATATTACTGATATGGCAAGAATTAAGATAATAGGAGACATTTTGAGTGAAAGACGGTTTGATACTAGACTGTCAGGTTTATTTTCTCTCCATACTCATCAAGGATACTTTTTTTTCTTTAAGATTTATTTATTTATTTTAGAGAGAGAGAAAGTGCAGAGTAGGAGCAGAGGGAGAGGGAGAGATTGTCTTAAGCAGACTCCACACTGAGTCCAGTGGGGTTGAGTCCAGTGGGTTTGGGGGGCCTTGATCCCACGACCCTGAGATCACTACCTGAGCAGAAACTAAGATTCTGGCATTTAACTAACTGTGCTACCCAGCAGCCCCATAAAGGATACTTGTTAAAACCAAAACCGGAACCAAAACCAAAACAAAACAAAACAGAAGATATGTTTGTGACAGGCCAGCTTAAATATCCTTAGGGGTGGTTTTCAGCTGCTCTCTTACTGATTTCTAAAATAATAGCCTATGAAATAAACTAAACATAGTAAGAAGTGAATTATTGTAGTCAATCACCTATTGAGGTGATTGAGGTGATCACCTATTGAGGTCTCCTTTTTGAGTTATGTAGAATATAACACACAGTGGATGTATAATGGCAGCAGTACCATGTGCTATACTTAGAAATCCATGAACATACTGAATAACCAGAGGTAATAGGCACAGTTTTCTTCTCATTTTTTATTTAAATATGACTTGAGTATTAGAGAATAGGGAATTATCAAATTTAAAAATGGCTTCAAGGTGAATTCCAGAACAGAAGCAATTTACTTATGCTAATGTCAGCTAACACATACATAAGCAATTTCAAATAACTGGTCAAACTTTATTACCATAAATCTTTCCTGAGGCATTGATGCTACTTAAAAATACTTAAACTTAATGTATTAACTGTCATTAAGAAGGGATTAACATATAAATATTTAATGCAACTCATATCTATATTTATTATTGTAAGTAACATAAGTATCTTTTATATTACTCTCATCTATCCACATCTCTTTCCCCTTTTTCTGTTTTTATTGGCACCACATATACATGCTCTTGAAATAAAGCTGATATGGACAGGTTTCTTCTCCACACTGAGACAATTGCAAGCACACTTCTATTAAGACATATCACATATCAGTTCTAATTCATGTTTAAATGTTTAACTGGGATAAATTACCTATTTTCTCTATTCTTCAGTTTCCTTATGATTAATAGAGATTAGCTGATGAGATAAATTAAAATATTGCTAACATATCAAATATTGAGTATGTAAATATTGATGAATACTTTATATAATTTTTAAAACATTTACTTTCTATCATGACAATGCTTGCATATGCTTTAAATAAATCAACAGAGAGCAGAGTTAAAAGTACATGACAGGATGAGTGAGTCAAAGCTTTTAGTACGAACTCATGTTAAGACTAATGTATATACAGATGACTAGACACATAAATGATCATAAATATGTATGTATGCATAGGCTTATATATACACATATTACCCAGCTATGACCATAGAGAAGGGCTAAAAGTAATGACACTTCAGGAGTTGTGAGCATACTCACAATCCAGATCTTGGTTTCTAAATACCATTCTCCAAGAAAAGGAACCAGGTTCCTTGGAGAAATCATTGATTCTAGACCTGGGAAAGAGAAGATACACAATGAACCTGAAGCACCTTGTAGTAAGAGAAAGTTAAGAAATGCTTAAAAAGCTAAAGTAAGGGGGCATATGAAAAGACAAAGGAGTCAACCTGAAAGAGCTCCCCATGATCAAAGCTGGAAAAATCTAAAAACAAAATAAATAAAAACAAAATAAATAAATAAGTATTGGTTTATAACCTAAAGTATAAAATAAATGTCCTTGAGTCTATATAGCTATAAAGAAAAGATCACTAGAAATAAAGCAGGGAAAGGGATAAACTTCCTTACAGAAGATTTCCAAATGATAGAGACAGTGGATGGAACTAAGTCACTAAGAACTAAGAACCCCAATCTAATCATGAGGGGGAAAAAAACCCAGATCCGATTTGAGGATATTCTGTGCAATACCTAATATTTCTCAAAAGTATGAAGTTCATAAAAAACAAGAAATGACTGAAAAACTTTCAGAGACCAGTAGAAGACATGACAAGGAATGCAAAATAATATTCTGGATGGTCTCTTGGGACAGAAAAAGGACATAGGTGGAAAAACTAGTGAAATCCAAATCAAGTCTAGAATTTAGTTAATAATAATATACCAATGTTTTGTTTCTTAGTTTTGATAATTAACATTAAGAGAAATTGGGTGAAGGGAACAAGGAATTCCCTATACTATCTTTGCAACTTTTCTAAAATTCTCCCAAAGAAAATATTTTTTAAAGAGTATATGACAAAACCCTTACCAGTTTCTGTTAGAGCAAACATTTCTGAATGGACCTATATACCTGATTGATAATTATAAATTAGTGTCAAAGGAGTATCTTTATTTATTTTTTATTTTTATTTTTTTTAAGATTTTATTTATTTGAGAGACAGAGATCACAAGTAGGCAGAGAAGCAGTCAGAGAGAGAGAGGAAGCAGGCTCCCTGCTGAGCAGAAAGCCCGATGCGGGGCTCGATCCCAGGACCCTGGGATCATGACCTGAGCTGAAGGCGGAGGATTTAACCCACTGAGCCACCCAGGTGCCCCCAAAAGGAGTATCTTTAAATTAGTATTGCTAATTTTTAATACATTATCCACCTTCCATGACATGTTGTAGTGTGATAATAACTCACAAAGCTTAGAACTTTTAGAGAATTAGTGAGTTAAAATGTAAATAAATATGGGGACAATGAAGATCAATTTATCTATGACTTATAAAACTGTAAATGTTCTGTTACTTTGACACAGATATAGCCTTTGGGGAATTTATTCTAAACAAAAATCTTTATATATATGCAAGGAAACATCTGTAGTGATGATTTGTTGCACATTTTTAATTATGAAGAAATAAATGTCAGTAGAGGATTTGATAAATAAAATATTTTATATTGAACACCAAAATAAATTTAGAAAATTCCTAAGATACAGTTTACCCAGTCACTTACTTCAGCAATACCTTTGTTGGAAATTGAACTAAATTTTACTTATTTTAAAAATCTATTAAAAAGAAAATAATGACAAACGAAATCCTTATAATAACAAACAACTGATTTTTTAAATAGAATTTTAAATATTAAAAATATAATTTTATCTTTATTCAAGTAGGCAGAAATTTCTTGATCTTCTGTATGAAAATAATTGCATTATTACAAGTTTGTTTTCTTTATGTTAACTTTTAAGGCAAAACTATACAAAGTAAGTTTTATTGTTTGGTTTCAAACATGTACATGCACAGTTCATGGGAAGAAAATATTTTTGGAAGTTCAGTATAACACATTTCATAAACATTTCAAATTCCCAGAGAATATGGTTAGCAGTTATAAAAACTAAGAGGATATAAGTGATTATCCAAAGAGGCCAAAGCATAATAGAAAACAGAAAATTTATCATGATATATTGATCATCTTTTATTCTGAATTGGATATGTTTCTAACTCCAAAAGAAAAAGGAGACAATACAGGCAATTCTTTGTTAATCTTTTATGTAAACTCAGTACCTTGAAAAAAACTCCCATTTTTAGCATATTTTTTATTTTTCTTTTTTTTAATTTAATTTTATTTTTTCAGTGTTCCAAGATTCA